>NC_070564.1:3703570-4012201 GCF_026914185.1 Puccinia triticina | reverse complement strand
CGCTAAATCCGCGATGATATGCTCTATACTCATTTTTGTCTTCTTTTTTTTACAACCGCAGCACAACCCCGCCGAATCCTTGATATATCCTTGGCCGGCGGATGATGGTCAAATGCAGATGACAACCGGGGTGACGGATCATTATCCCACTCCCAACATCACGGGTGACTATCACAGTCTGTTAGCACAATGGTCCTACTCAACCCAAGGTGTGTGCTGCTATCCCACATTTTCTATTCTTCGTGGGGAGCTGATTATCAGACATGCATTTCATCAGTATTCCAAGCAGCCTTCATGGCTTCTCAAATTCATTACTACCGACTTGGTGCCAGCCGCGGTGAAAACAACATGGGTTAGTTGCCTATCAGCAGTGTAAGTTTCTGAATGTGTGCTGATGATGTGGTTTCGTGCTTCTGCATCATATTTTATTTCCAGGGGCGGTTTACTGGCAGCGTCAGTGGTTTTTCTATCGACTTATAGTCATCGGCATGTCTGACATAATGGCAATCTTACAACTGTAGTGAATGACGTCTGGGAAGGTATTAGTTGGTCATCAATGGAATACACAGGTCGATGGAAGATTTTTCACTACATCGCGGCGCGCGTTCAATCGCATGTCATAATCTCCCCAATATTCCACCAGGCAAACAACACATTGGATATTTATGTCACATCCGACTTATGGTCAGTTTCGCGTGGTTTTAGTTAATTAATCTTCATTCAATCTAACTTGGTTTTGTGCTCACAGGCAATCAGTTGAAGGCACTGCTCAATGGACGTGTAAGTGGACTAGATCAATATTTTCACCCCGAACTAGATTTCTTTACAGAGTTCCCATTCCCAAATCTGTAGGGTACGACTTTGCGGGTCAAAGGTTGTCCAACACGACGACGAAGAGCTTCTCAGTTGCGCCAATACATTCAACTCAGCTGTACCATGCGGGAGGTCTATCCGAGATGGTTCCTAATGGACACCCGCCGAACGACGCTTGGATGCACCTCACCTTGACCACCAGCGATGGTAAACACACCAACGAACAATTCTTTCACCCTGTCGCACTCAAGGACTGCAAGCTGCGACAGACCAAGCTTCGGACTCAGCCGATTGGCCATAACCAGGTTTCGGTCGAAGTAGCGACTGGTGGAGTGGCTGCTTGGGTAAACGGTAGGTTTCGTGTTCCCCTCGCATAGTCGAATTCAAACCTATTCAGCTGATGTGCACATCCCCTCAATCCTTTCACGCCATTTCAAAACAGTTGAACACCCTCCTGGTAAGCTCTGAATTATTTTCATAATCTCACGACATCGGTTGCACTGTTTGCTCACTAAACCCACTTTTTGCTTGCTTGTTAGGTGTGCGCGGTTACTTTAAAGACATGAAAACAAAGCTCCCTTCAAATGATTTCTTTCTCAGACCCAACGAGAAGAGGAATTTGGAATTTGTTTTAAGAGACCAAGATGACGATGACTTGACCCTAAATCTAGAGTCCAAAATGGTTGTTCGCACTCTATGGGACAATCAGCAGCCCAAATGATCAATTTGGTCTCCTTAGGAATTGTTTGCATCACAAAACGGCTTACTAGTTTATTTGACTTACCTGGTCTCTTGTTTCTTTCATCGTTTATGGCAAGCAGATCCACACAGCTGCTGTTCAGTGTTAATGATCTATTCAGTTATATGGTTTCAATGCATCTTTTTTTGCACAACATTTTTTAAAGGCGGCTTTGCCGCTGTAAATATTCAACTTCACTAGCTCTGCGCCTCACATAAAGCTGCTGTAGTTGAAGCTGCACGGCTCAGCAACAGCTGTTCATTCTCCCACAAAGTTTGAGACCTATGATTTGTTTATAGGTCCATCAATCCATGCACTTGAGCTACTAAATTTAGCGTTTCTTGCTGCGTTGCAGGCTTTCCGCGTACCCAAGAAACCTGGCCCAGTGAAAGTCTAGCAAAGTAACAGATTGTCAGTCATGACCAAAAAGCACTCCGGTAAAGTTTGAAAATTGATTCAAGGGGCTAGGGGTGTGACTGAATTTTCTTTTAGGATTGGAGAGCTGGCTCTTATCAGGTTTAGATATATACATAGTAATAGGAGGTCTCCTGGGGTTTCTTAGCAACACGGATCTTCTGGGCAAAGTGGCGGTGAGTTGTTCTCTGTTAAAACATCACCGTGGCCTGGTAGTGAAAAGCATCAAAATAAGGCAAACTGTGGCTCGCCACTGTACTGTCCTTGTGTGCGCTGGCCGTCAGATCGCGGTGCTCAAAAGGAAGATCCCGGTGTGGAGGACCGCTGAAATGGCTGAATGGACCTTGTTGAACAAAATTTACTTATTTACAAATTGTGCTTATTCACACGCAGTCCTCATGTGTGCTATAGCTTGGATGGCATCTAGAGAAGCCCCGGTGGCCATTAAACAAGTAAAATGTAGCTCAGCGCCGACCATTCGTGGTTGCTTCATCCCCTGGGGTTTGCAGATTAACAACCTGCATGAGATCAAGAATAGTGGCCTATAGTGGCCAGTTGCAGTGCACATCCGGCAAGATCGTGGATCAATATGCCCGAAAGTATGAACGCATCAACTCGCAACTTCCAACCCCGACTTCCGAGCACATATTGAGAACTCAAATGACCACCATACTCCTCCATACTCAGATAGATGTTTATCAATTATTATCCAGGATTCTGCGGTTGATCCAGGTGATTTCATGATATGAAGTCTCGCCGATGATGTCTTGATACAGCTGTGCCCCTTATGCTCTTCAGCGGGAAAGAATTCATGTGCCATCATTTAAGGTTTGAGTGACCTCCGGGCTAAGTTATCCACCGTTCCGGATGCTTTCAGCAATCCGCTTTCACCACCTTTCAGCGTTTTTTCTCACGTGGCGCACAACTACCCAATCGACAGCCCGCCCGGCTGAACCCGAGAAATCAGACTGTCAGACACGAACTCGATAATCCCTGAACGCCGCGTACATAGTGTTCGCCTTGCGGCGGTTTTGCCGAGCCTGAAGCTGCCACAAGTACATATTTACATTTTACCCCTGGCGGGCCATAGATCAGTGTGTGTGTAACTGCCAACTGAGATTCCCTGTTATGAAATTCAAGCAATCAAGATTATTACCTGTCATTTTCTTTACAGTTAGAGCTATATAGATTGCGAGCTGGGAGTATTGCAGCTTACTGCCAAACACCCGGATACATAAAGGTGATAAAGGGTTATGTGTCTCCTGGCCACGAATCTCATGAATCAGAGGTAGTAGATAGATCAAGACATTTTGCCAAAATCAGCAAAGATCAGAATCCCCCCACAGCTCCTTTGAAGTTCGAGCAGTTTGGCCATTCTTTACGAAAAGGAAGTATGCTCTCTTCCGGTCTCTGTCTGCTTGCTTCACTGTTCTCGACTCACTTGTGCCAGCTTTCCCTCTCTGCATCGATTCCGGCGCGAGGTCCACCTCTTCCAAGCACAACGCTGCGTTTATCCGCGCTGGACTGGAGTCTTACGAATGCAAACCGATCGATCAAAGTACCGACTCCATATCTGAACCAACCACACCTAGCACTGATTAATGCTGGCTTGATTTCTGATCCTAATGTCGGATTGAATGAAGGCACAACACGATGGGTCGGTGAAGAGAAAGCTTGGACTTGGGAAACCAGATTCGAAATTGGTAATGATCAGGGATGGCAGGCTGTCAACAATGTGTGTTTAATTTTGTCACGGGCCGGTATGGACCTCAGTCTGAAGTGGTTCGGTTGGCCTCTGCATCAGCTGCATGCTGACTCGACACTTTTCCTCTCTCTCAATAAAAAGTTTTATCTCGTATTCCAAGGTTTGGATACTTATTGTGACGTTCTACTGGAAGATGACAAAGTCGGATCAACCGATAACGCTTTCAGGAGCTGGGTTTTTGATGGTAAGTTTTTGGCTTCACTCTCCAATAAGAGATTGATAGAGGCAACCTAATTCCGAATTTGTTTTTCATTGTGCAGTGACCGATGTTATCAAAAAACATGGGCACAAATCTATCACCATGAGGCTCACGTTTGCTTCGGCATGGGCTACTGCTACGCGTCTAGCGAATCAGGCAGACCACATTTGGTTTCCACGAGGCTCGACCAGCACCGATGGTAAAAGACGAGCCCCAACTATTCTGCAGTTCGAGTACAGCAACCGCAATTGGGCTCGTAAGCAGCAATCAGATTTTGGATGGGATTGGGGTGCGTTTGGCAACCATCAAACTCTCATCGGTATTCAAGTTGGTCTACTACTAACCACTCGATTTGGATCGATCAGGTCCTGCATACCTTCCTTCCGGCCCGTGAGCCCCTACCTATATTACCAGTCGCCTCAATATTGCTGAGTGATATATTTATATGTTCAATCTTGGAGCAGGACTCAGCCCGCCTACTTGATCGGTCTGGCCAAAGCCGGAGCTCAAAAGACCAAAGAAGTAAGTTTGGATCAGCATGGAAGAAAGTCGGCTAGACCGAAGAACTCCAATATCAATCATCGCAGTGGGATAGTGTTGCCAATTGAAAAGAGGCAAAAGATGCTGGACAACTTCGATGTTCGTGACACGGAATCTGCGCCCCTACTATGGGTCCACAGGTCTCTAATCGACATCTATCGTCAAGGTACGCAAGTCTTTTGATTGATCTCCTTGGGGAACCTCTGACCTGATAGAGCTTCATCTAGGGCAACGGAACAACCTCCCCCCAAACCAAAGCGCACCATGGGTAGTCAACATTACCCTACCAATTACATCGCCAGGAGCTCTGGCAGGTAGCAAGCCGATGTTGTCCGCCAGTTTTCCTGGGACATCGATACACCTTCCCGCGAAACAGCTCACTCTACTCCACCCCGCCAAGTACCACACGTTTGGCCCAGATTTCTTTTGGACGGCCGAGTTCATTATCCCATCCGAAGCTGTGGAGCTCTGGTATCCTAGCACTCTAGGGAGCCCAAAGCTTTATGATCTAAAGTTGACATTGGAATTCCCTAGTCAACGTGCAATTTCCCACAAGGAAAGTGCTCCCATTACCAAGTTGACCTGGTTTGAACGAGTAGGATTTCGAACTATCCTGGTCAACCAAAGTAGATACACGGCCCAAGAAATCTCTCGAGGTATCCAACCTGGCACTCGATTTGCATTCGAAGTCAACGGGAAGCCGTTCTATGTTCAAGGCTCGAGGTTAATTCTCCCGCATCTTGCTTTTGATTCTTTTCCCGCAACAATCGCAGATTCTGACGAATATCCTAGAAATACAGTATGATTCCGATCGACACCTTTGCAGCTCGCATCAACACCACCACTATCCGCTGGCTCGTTGAATCCTCTCTGTTAGCGCACCAAAACGTCATTCGAGTTTGGGGTGGGGGAGCTTATCAGACAGATGAGTTTTATGATGCAAGTGTCTTGTTTTTCTCTCGAGCAGTTTCAAATATAAGCTAATCTCGTTCTTAGTAGATATGCGATGAGCTCGGTATTCTAGTTTGGTCTGAAGCTGTTTTTGCTTGCGGAGCCTATCCTATTTCCCCAGCATCTTTCCTGGATAACATTCGTGCGGAGGTAGCCGAAAACGTTGCTCGCCTGAGCCGTCATCCGAGCACTGCCCTTTGGGCTGGTAACAACGAAGAAAGTTGCAACTCTTCACATGTCCTTTGATCAATTTTTCTGGGAGGGTGGTATTGATAATATCTATCATATCGTTAACAGGGAGAAGGGTACCTAATGGATGTCAGGAAAACTTGGTCAAATGGATCTGTTTATTTTGATCAATATGATTACCTGAACAACCGTAAGCATCACCAGTTTTTCTAACTAATGCCATTTGGTTGATAAAATTTCTATGGGGATGATACCAGACGTGATACGAGATCTTGTTCTCCAAAACACCCGTTCCGCATCTTATATTCCATCTTCTACTACGCAAGGGTAAATTTTATTCTTTCACAAAAAAGTATCACGCTGCAGCTCTAATATGTGCGAGTGTCTGGCTCCCACAATTGCAGCTACCTTTCGCTGGAGCCATATGTCTCCAGGTATGATGCGTCTACCAAGGGGGAATTGTATGGCGACCAAGAGCATTATAACTACGACACCTCAGCTAGCTTTGATGTTTCTTCATACCCTGTGGCTCGGTTTGTCAATGAGGTTAGATTTTTAGCTGAAAATTCCGGTGGAAGCCACTTTGAGCAAGTTCGACTGATGTGCTTGGGCACTTGGATGTAAAAAGTTTGGATTTCACTCGCTACCATCGATTTACACTTTGGACCGTATTCTCAACTCACTCGGAGCCTACAATTTCAATTCCTCCGTGATCCGTGCTCATAACAAAGTAAGGCTTCTCTGCCCAAACTCATTATGCGAAATTATTATTGAGCCACAATTACAGCATCCACCTGCGGGATCCCTCAAATATCCTTGGCCAGTAGATGGTGGTCAGTATGAGCTCACGACAGGGGTGACCAGACACTATCCAACCCCCAATATTACCGGTGATGCTCGCGCTCTTCTAGCACAGTGGGCCTACACCACTCAAGGTTTGTTCGACATTAAGACATAACTAAGAAGTAAATTTTCTGACAACTGAAATGAATTTAT
The DNA here is from genome assembly GCF_026914185.1 of Puccinia triticina. Lineage (NCBI taxonomy): Eukaryota > Fungi > Basidiomycota > Pucciniomycetes > Pucciniales > Pucciniaceae > Puccinia > Puccinia triticina. Next base: position 4,005,595 of record NC_070564.1, on the reverse strand, counting down.
TTTTAGTTTTTCAAGCTGCTTTTATGGCTTCTCAAATTAGTTACTATCGGTTGGGCGCCAGCCGGAAAGAGAACAACATGGGTATGGATCTAATCTCTAGGTAGGACCAGGTGAAAGTTGGAAACTGCTCACAGTTCTTGAATCCATGATCCAGGCGCGGTTTATTGGCAGTGTGAGAACCATTGTGTCCTGAGAATACAATTAATCAAGATACACTCAATTTATTGACAAATTTGGAAAAACAAACAAAACAAAAGTAAACGATATCTGGGAGGGAACTAGTTGGTCATCGATCGAATATACCGGCCGATGGAAGATCTTGCATTATCTTGCAGAGCGTGTTCAAAGCCATGTCATAATATCACCGATATATCATGTGACGGATAAGACTCTTGATATTTATGTTACTTCCGATCTTTGGTGAGCTCAAATCCATTTAATCCGTTTGGTTCCAGAAGTTCTGACGCGCTTTTCAACCTTCCAGGGAGGTTGCTCGAGGCACCGTGCAACTGACTTGTGAGTTGTCAATGGCTGTTTCTTGACAACAAGTGCTAATAGTCTGAATCTTTGCAAATACTCAGGGTACGATTTTGCCGGTCATCAGCTTTCTAAGGCCTCAAAAGATTTTTCAGTCGATCCGCTCAACTCAAGACACCTACTGCGATCATCCGGCCTATCCGAAATCGTTCCTAAGGGACATCCACCTAATGACGCATGGCTACACCTTACTCTCAAAACTGATGACGGAAAGTATACAAATGAGCAATTCTTTCATCCTGTCGAGCTGAAAGATTGTCGTCTCAGGCCCACAAAGGTTCTAAATCGCCCTGTTGGACGTAATAAGATCTCTTTAGAAGTTGCTCAAGGTGGAGTCGCTGCTTGGGTGAACGGTAAGCTGATTATTGGCTGGCCTGTTTTGGATTTGAGATCTCTTAAAATTGATCAAAACCTGATCTAAATACAAATTCAAACCTCTCTGCATCACTTTTCCCTTGGAAAAAAGTTGAACATCCGCCGGGTAAATCTCTTTTCTTCAATCCTTTAGACCCAGAAGGCTAAATGCTAACGACCTTGTTGCGATTCTTACGATTGTTTGCAAAGGAGTCCGTGGTTATTTTAAAGACACGAAGACTAACCACGCCTCCAACGGGATTTTCCTGCGGCCGAACGAAACCCGATATTTAGAGTTCATCTTGAAAGGTTACGATCATCATAGTCTAACACAAAGTCTAGAATCTAAGATGGTAGTTCGAACGATATGGGATAACCAGCATATATCTAGGAAACACTGATGTTTTTACTAGTAAGACAATGCCACAAAAAATGAAAAAGCCTATGAAATTAACGCTTCGCCTGTTCACCATGTATGGGGTGGTTTACTTCTATTTTTTCCAAGGTCTATGGTACTTAAATTTGATGCACTGCATACTTGATTTCGCGGGTGTTTTTGACAATTTGGGGCATGCACTTATGATTTAGCCCGCTCAATATTAGACTAGTTGGGTAGCACCACGGATGTTTGCTCAGCACTTGCGTGCAAGTGCCTTCACCCCTCTCTTTAGAAGCCCTTTAAGATCTCTTTAAGGACTTGGCTCCAAGTGATGTGTAATTTTGTGCTGAATTTTTGCTGAAGTTATGCTGAATCCAAGTTTATTAAAGACCCAGTTTTTCCACAATTGAAAAAAAAAAGATCAAGGGTTCCCCCTATAAATACATCAAATCACAAAAAAAAATCATGGGTTTCCCCAAGATACAAAAATGAAAAAGAAAAATACTGCAACTTAGCCTATCAACAAACATACAAAAAAATACACAAAAATTTAACCACACTCAACCTAGCCTTCCAACAGCGGCAAAGCCGTGCCCCCAGGCTCAACACCCAGCCCGCATCAAGCGCACGGGTCAAAAGTGATGGACGTGAAGGCCCCCGGCCCGCAGCAAAGGCTGCAGACCCGTGGGGGGCCCACTCTTTGCCCCTCAGACTGTGCATGTGCAACAGCGGAGGGGTTGAGGACAATGGATAGCTGGAAGTGCAGCATCTCCAATTGCCTGGGGATTAATTGCAACAACAGGCCCCCCTCTTTATAAGCTCTCAACCTCGGCAGGCCAGGACACTCGCTCACGTCTATGCAGACGCCACACCGCGGCCCTCATTAACGTAATCAATTTCAAGGCGACCGTGCCAGCCACTACAATTGGATGCGAGACTGTTGTGTACCCTTGCACCAAAAGCCACGCCGTGGCCATTGTCCCTTTCCTGCACGTTGACTGGTCCAGTTGCTATGTCCAGCGTTGACCAGCAACCCTCACCCAACCATATTTTGAACTTGACCTTCTCACCCTTTACCAATTGCGACCATGAAAGGATCCCAAACTTGCCCCGCACACCGATGATGTGAGAGGCTGAGTTGAAGCTTGGAGAAAGTCAGTCAACCAGTCCTGATCACCATGTACAAAAAGTGGCTGTTCAATCGCCGGGTGGACAGGCTCGTGGCCCATGACCTCAGCTTTGCCATCGACGAGCTTGTTAGCTTCCTGGTCCACACCCTGCTTGCCCTTCAACTTCATCGCGACTTTCTGCAGAGCGCGTTTGAGGATGGGCAGTAGGAAAAGGTGTTGTTGCCCACCTCAATACCATCCCCCACTCCCTTGTCAGCCTCTCCAACAGACAGATCCTTGGCTTCTTTAAACAGAAATGGGCCTGAGCATCCACACATACGTCTCCTTCTCCCTCTTCGCCCCCTCCAAAAAAAACTGGAGACTCAAGAGAAGCAATGGGTGAGCAAGCAGCCTCCGATGCACATATTTCAAACGGACCACAATCTCTTTCCATGGCTCCGTTCAGCTCCCAATACTACCTGAATTATCTGGTTGGATCACTGATCAGCAGGTCCGACGAGTCCTTGGACTGGCCTTTCCAAGGAGCTCTCGCACATGGCCGTCCGACAAGTTGTCAAACAGGCTTGTCCGAGCAGTCAGAAGGCGGGTCTATTTGCTTGGGCAAGCAAGTCCTCATGTCGGATCGACATGTCCAAAAACTGCTTGGAGAAGCCGGTCAGTGGAGTTGTCGGACCTGCCCGTCCAAGCTTTTAATTGTTGCAGTGAAACAGACCTAGCCCACCACTCCTCCACGCTGGAGACGATTTTCCTGGACGCCGAGCCTCCCCACGTCGTCCTCAGGCTCGCGCCCACCCTCCCCGCGTCGTCCTCAGGCTCGCGCCCACCCTCTTTGAATTCTTTGCCCCCAAGGCTTTGCTCGCTTCCTCGCGGTCTTTGTGGCGCCGTGGCGACTAAACTCAGCCCGTTGAGCATTGACGATCTCTCAGCTCTGTCTCCCTCCAAAGAGTATATATTTTTTTGGAAAGCCACCATCTCCCCATGAATTCCTCTACTTGCCCTCATTTCAAAACTCTGAAAGATTATCTCTGTTTTTGTCTATCCACTAATAAACACATATATATTAATCAACAACCTGTCATTTTAACTTAATCCATCTCAACTCCCTTCTTAATTCCAAACATGCTTTCCAATTTCTTCTTGTTAGCTTGTTGATTGTTTCAATCCTGGTGCCTCCCCCCAAATCTGATTAATGGAATGGAAGGTAGTAGCAGTATGTAGAAGAAAGTCAGAGTTGATGATAGATTACATGATAGTTATTCATATTCATATCAAGTGCATCCATTCTCATTGTGATTTGGAGCACATCTCACATCTCATTACACAAACTTATTTTTAGACAACTAAATTCACATCAAGGCACATCAAATAATCATATTAGGATATTACAGGTAAACAAAACAGCTACATGTGACCTCATTTTCCACATATATTGGAGTTACCACTCTCAAATGATAAGATATAAATGGGTAGGCTGGTTTCAAGTGAGACTTAAGTGGAGGTAATATTTTGCAATAATTTAATCACAATATGAAAGTTGATGTTAAAAATACTGGAGCTGGATATTTACAAATTCAGGTCTGCAGAGAGAACCCTCAATCTTCAATAAAAAGCTTTGATATGAGATGCCCTGTTTGGATGAACCCATGTGCACTATAAAGGGGCAAATTTATAACATGTGCCCCAAATTTTGGCCCCCATCCCACCAAATTTTAGAATCCCTGGGTGTCACATATCATCAATATGCCCATTAAACAATTGTTAACACAGGTGTAGCATGTTAACATCAAGTGGTTGATCTTTTTTTGAACCCTGTTAAAGCAATCTCACTGAGAGTGTGAAATTGAAATTTGATGATCTAGGCAGCTTGCACAAGAAAACAAGTCTGGCTAGCCTGCCAATGGGAGATAATACATTTTGGGTTTGCAGCGGCGGAGCCGCTTTGGTCTCTAGTGTTTATGAAGTCATGTTGGAAAGGGTCTGATCTCATATTGATACCAACTGCAACTTGACCGTATAAATTACTTCAACTATTTAAAAACAGATGTACAACTACACTGCAAGGAATTGTCAACTGCTTGGCAAAAACAATAGTTTCTTCTATTACTACTATACAATATATTTTGATTAATCATGGGGTTATACCAGGGGAGCTTGTTCAGCACTTGCATGCAATTCCAATCATTCAATAATTTTTTTGAACTTTTGAACTTTCTGCTGGAACACTATCAGCAATGTACACTCAATTTCCACTCAATTAACTTGGGGTCAATTCATGCTGAATTATTGTTGAATCAATGCTGAATTTAGCTCAAGGCAAGTTGGAAATGTGTTCAAGCTGGCTTGAGATTGAATTCCAAGGCTCTCCTGAAGATAAAAGAAACTTTTCCATGAGAACATCTTGTCAACTTGAATTCCCAAATGTTTGGGAGGTATTCCTCAACTTCTTGCGAAAGAGTGAGATTCACCCTTCTGAGATTCAGAAATTGCTCAAGATAAATCCTTGGAGCTTACAGAGAGTCTTTTCATACAAAATACACCAAGCTGTTGATAAAATTGATATGTGAGCTTGGAAAAGAGGATTCTGATAACAAACTCTTTGGCAGAATTCCTGATTTATCTAGTGTCTATCTAAAATGAATTTCAGTCTGAACACAAAGATTTTGTAGTAAATTTGAAAACAGTTGGATGCATTAAATATTTAACAGTGAATTTTTGGTGTGCTTTCTCTAAAATTAAATTCCTCTCTAACAGTTATTTTAGATTGAATCTTCATTACTCTCTGTGCCAGCTTTCCGGTATGTATGCATTTTACAGGTTGGGTCTGCTTGACAGGATGAGTGGATAATCTTGTATCAATTTCAATCTCAAAATTTTAATCTCACTCCAAGTTATTTTTCTCTCTGGACTGATTTTATATTGAATCATCATATTCTAGATTGGTCCCCTTTGATTGTTTCAGGAATGATGTGGGGAGTAGTTTTTTGAAATATTTGCTATTAATTGAATGTGCATCATTTCTGTCAGGCGCGGTGATGCCAAGAGTACTAGTAATCCTCTAGCTACACCTGTGACTGTGCACAGTGCAATGGAGTGCGAGCAAAAGCGCGGTGAAAGTGTGAAGTAACTGCGGACAATTACTTCTAATGCGCTCATTGGTTAGGTTTTGGATGAGGAGGGTTGGTTTGTTTTGTTTCTGTTTCATTTTGTTTTGTTTTGTTTCTGTTGTTTTGTTTGTTGTAGCACGCGCGTGCGCGCTAGGTTGTGATGAGTTGTCTGCTACATGTCACCAACTCCAAGGTTTGAGTTCAGTTTGAACTCAGGCTTTGGAGCGGCATGGACCCACTCTGAACCAAAATTTTCTAAGTTCTCCATCAATTGAAAAAGTTTATTGTCTTGGCGCCTTTTGCCCGTACTTCCCAGAATCTCACGTCTTCTAAGTTTGTTCACCCTGCAACACCGATCTCTCCCAGCTTCTGGTTTTCGGAGGGGCCAGGGGCGCCTGGGGTGGTTTAGTGCCCTCCGCAGTTCTTACAGGGCCTGCGCACAAAATGCGCAGGGGTTGTTGTGGCCTGTGACTTCTGGGGCCCTTGGAAAGGGGGTCGTTGCGCGATAAATTTCTCCCAGGATATTAATGAATACTAACTTTTATCATGAGCATATACTAAAAAATAAAGATGTAGGGGGTGCCTAAAACACTAAGTAAGACAAAACTTAAATTAACGATAGGGATGATGATCCCGATAGAAAGGAAAAAAACACAGACTTACTTTTAAAGGGAAGTCTGAGGCAAAAAAAGCAATCAATCCAAAGGAAACCAAAATCAAGGCGAGGTCAGGCTGGCGCACTGGTTGGTAAGACAATGGCGAGACTGGCAAGGCGTCAAGTTGGTTAAAAAGCTATCTGGGGGACCTTTAATTGCCCAAAGGCCCCCATTTATATAGACAAGCTACAAATGGTAGGGTTGTAGCTCTATGTGGTTACGCTTCCTTCAGCTTGTCGGCCAGAGGAATAGAGCATTGACAGGAGCTTCCAAGGATTCTATGATCCAAGTTGCTCCTGTCATTCATCTATTGGAGATGACGGGTTCTCTCCCTCAAACAGAGGGAGGTTTTACTGTTCATCTGCGGCCGGAGATGTTCAGTAGTTCACTTTACTACTACACTTCTCCGGCCGTTTCACATCACTTCTTCTGTTGACGTTTCTCCTAGTTTGATTGAACTGGAGAATGTCTTGCAACCTGTTCTCTTGGCCTGAGAACGGGTTTTTAACTTGTTCTATGCTTTATTCTCTGGCCAATTCCTTTGGCGGGAGTTCTGTCACCTGCTCCTTAGGCCGTAGTCGCTAAGGCCGGCTGAATTTAGTGACTGCTTGGTGCTCTGCGCTGCAGTTAGCATGTAGAGTTAATGACACAGCTAGATTAGTTAGCCAGGCTCTAAATTATTATACTAGCCCGGCTGACAATTTCCCATGCCAGTTGTCCCACCTGCAGATGCTATATTGGTTCTGCTTGACATTTTGCGTAAATGGCCTGCAAGAAATCACCTCTGCAAGAATTCCAAGAACATCAGCTGGAGTTTTCTTTGGCCAAAATTCAACATTTGAAGGAGCCTACCCAAAACAAGAGCAAACATGACAAGGTTTCTCAGGAGCTTGGTAGCAAGAACAAATGAAAAAGATGCAAGCAGAAAACTTACCATCAGGTTGCAACTAGCAGACATGCTTTATTACACAAGGGAATTGAATAAGAATAGAAGATCACCTTGGTTAACAGGGTAAACCCACAATATTTTTTGCTGGCAAGATGGATGTCTGATTCTTCAAGGTTAGCTGTTACATGAACAGATCATAGAAAAATATGGGGAAGGCTAAATCCACACCAAAAAATTACTTCATCCACTCCAAAAATGGAGTGAACAGTAGTCCACTCCAACCTTCATTGGAGGGAACCATAGTCTACTCCAAATTTTGTTGGAGTGAACAAAATTGCAATCCAAAAAAGCCTGTTTTTTGGAGTGTACCCATGATGCACTCCAAAAATTTTGGAGTGAACCCAATTCCACTCCAAAAATATTTTTTCCAAAGTAAAATGATTCATTTTTTTGGAGTGCACAGACGTTCACTCCAAATTTATTGGAGTGGTTTTACACAATATTCTAGTGAAAGAATTCAGGGTTCTCAAAGAGGAACAAAACCTTTTGTCAGCATCATATGTGTATTTAAAATACATCAAAAATGATGTGTGTACAATTCTTTCAGTTTCTACAATGACTAAAAACCTTCACCAGAAATAAATTTGGGGGGATTCAATTAGGTTGATTCATGTAACCTGCATACTACTGCTATAAATTTTTCCTGGTACTCCATCCCAAGAACTTGGAATATACATTTTTCAAAGTTACAAGTTTTGATTATACAGATTCAAAATTGCATTTTTTTTTTAATTTGAGAAGCCTTAATCCACTCCAATAAATTTGGAGTAAGCATCTGTGCACTCCAAAAAAAAAAAAAAAAAAAAAAAAAAAAATCTCCCTTGAAAAAATATTTTTGGAGTGGAATTGGGTTCACTCCAAAATTTTTGGAGTGGATCATGGGTACACTCCAAAAAACAGGCTTTTTTGGAGTGTAATTTTGTTCACTCCAACAAAATTTGGAGTAGACTATGGTTCACTCCAATGAAAGTTGGAGTGGACTACAGTTGCGCAAGGCATCCTACCGTACAAGAAATACCCCCGGGGGACCCCCGTCCGGAATTCCAGGGTCTGAGTTTTTAATTTTTCCCGGTATTAATGACCGGTCATCAAGAGGTTTTATCCTCTTCGGTGGCTGGCTAACCGGTCATCAAGAGGTTTTACAGTCAAACCCTTGAAACCGCATACCCCTTGGTGGACAGAATCTGCTATGTGGTTTGGCAGGTTATGTGGTTACAAGGGTTAGCTACAGGCCAAAATTAAATTTTGGTGGACCCAAATCAGTATGTGGTTTGGGAGGTTATGCCCTTATACAAGTATACGGTTTCACAGGTTTGACTGTACCCTCTTCAATGACTGGCTGACCGGTCGGCTGACCAGTCATCGAGAGGTTGTATCCTCTTTGATGGCCGGTCAGCCGGCCACCAAAGAGGATAAAACCTCTTGGTGACCGGTCAGCTGGCCATTGAGAGGGGTTGTATCTCTGTCAATGACTGGTCAGCCAGCCATCGAGAGGGGTTATATCCCTGTCGATGACCGGTCACAGACGAGCATTGGGAGGGGTTGTATCCCTGTCAATGATTGCTCAGCTGGCCATCAAAGAGGATAAACCCTCTTGATGACCGGTCAGCCGGTCATCAAGAGGTTGTATCCTTGCCTCTGCAATGACCGGCTGACCGGTCATCACCGGGATCAGAGGTCCTCCTATGGTCTAATCTATGGTATTACAGGTGTAACACATACATACATATGGCTTTAGCATATGTAAGCCCATAAATATGGCTTTACAGTATGTATTTGGGCCAGTGTCCGTAATGTGAGCCCCCCCCCCCCCCCCAAAAAAAAAAAAAAAAATTGGCTGGTCAGGAACCTTAGCCCTCATAGAACTGGAATCTACAACCTCCAAAGAGCTCAAAAATGTCATTTACATGACATAATGCTCATATGCGGAGTTTTAGATCCGGCCCGTGTTTGAAATGTCTTGTTGCGGGCAAGGCTGTATGGTAGGATGCCTTGCGCAACTGTACTGTTCACTTCATTTTTGGAGTGGATGAAGTAATTTTTTGGTGTGGATTTAGCCTGCCCCAAAAACATCACAAGGCTTAGATCCAATTGGGTAACACTTATGAAGGATGAAAATAAGGTGACTGAAATCTTTACAAGAAAATTTATGGAAGCAAACAAGCTGTGAGTCATTGTCAAAATCAACCTCCCAGAAGTGATCTAGCTCACCATTTTTGAGATTTTCAAGGGTTGAATAAACATATAGCATGATATCTCTCTGGAAATTTATGAGAAGAAGAATCATATTTACGCCTCAGGCTCAAATCATTATGTTCACTTGTATTTACGGAAAGAATTTGCCCAAGACTCAAAATTCTGGTTGTGATTGATTTAAAAAGAAGAGGGAGTTGACATGGGAGTTGATTTCAAATTCAAATTTTTACTTCAAGTGTGTCTGGCGGAATGGGGTCTTTGAATGGTGCTGATGTTTAAAGAGAGTATCCTTTTTTATCTGGCTGGTAGTGGCTGAACCTGTGTTCAAATTGAAGCAGACTGTATTTAAATTTCATAGTTAAGTTCCATTTGAGAATGATGTAGAATTTGTGAATGCATGTATTGCCAATCCCCAATTCAGTCCATTTAAAATTATCAGGGATGTGAGATTTCTCTTCTAATTTTTTGGCAGAAATGGGCTTTGGATATGAGGTGGAGTGGCTCCGCCATTGGCTGGTTGATTCTTGAAATGGCAACATATAAAATTTACACCCTTGGAAGTGAGTGGTGTAGCCACCTTGGAATATAGTTGCAAATTCTTTTTGTGTGCCGTAACTGGCTCCCTGAAGCAAATTTTCCAAATTTTGTTTTTTTGGTGGGGATTTAAGGGCAAGCCATGGACAAGTGAATTGGGGCATGTTTAATCACCCCAAATTCCAACTTCCACTGCACATATGGATCTTTCAGAAAAAAAAATATGGATTGATTCAATTCAGAATGATTATTCACAATCTACAAGATACTCAAGGTGTGAATTCTGGTTTGGTGAGTTGTTTTGTAGTGAATTAGATACCAAGTTTATAAAAAAATGTCTTTCCAGAAGGATCACATTTTTTTCTTTTGTTTCCCTGATTCAAGAAATATTTTTAAATAAAAAAAATTACATTTCTGACTTACAATCAACATTGCTCCAAATGTTTGATTCTGAAGTACTGTTGATTGGTCTGGAATTTGGGAATTGCTGTCTTCCCAAGTTGTGTTACTATTTTTTTCCTCTTCAGACTTCTTTCTATTGTAAAAATAGAGTGATTTTTTGAATTGATTTTTTGACTTATTTTGGTTTTGAAGCTGTTGAATTGAATAGACGCGTGTCACACTAACGTACGCCTGTACGTTTGTATGACAATAGGGATCAAAGGGCCGGAGAGGCTTATATAAGCTGCTCACCTGGCCCTACTGCTTGATGAACGGCCATTGAGTGGAGTATACATCCCACCCAATGACGGGCCATCAACTGGGGTGTGTACTTCACTAGTGATGACTGGCCATCAAGTCCTGTGCACGCCACTTGATGACCGGCCATCAAGCGGCGTACTGGGCTTTAATGCTGCTCAATGGCCATTGAGTGGAGTACATACCCCACTCAATGCCGAGTGCTGCCTCCTCAATGACCTGTCTGTACTGGTCATCGAGAGGCCTGGTGTCAACCCTCTGTTAGTTCGGACAGCACAGAAGGTTGCCATGGACCGCCCCTTACGCGGCCAGAACAACCTCTGCCGCCGTAATGAGGTGCAGCAATTGACTCGGCAAAGCACTGACCTAGTGGTGCTGCCAAGTCGCGGTGTTGAGTAGCACAATGTGCAGTGTAGATTACTATGCCCGCTTAACAGTGGGCTGGAAGTTAGGAGAAGAAAGGATTCCGCGCGCAGAGATCCTTTCTCCCTTTATATAGTAGGGGAGGCTCTCATTGAGAGAACTTCCCCCAGAGTTTTTGGTACCAAGCCTGCTTACATTGTTGAGATATCAACGATTGGGGCCTTTACCTCTTGAACTCCAACCTTTTCGCTTCTTTATCTTCCTCCATCCAGAACCTCCAACCTTCCTACCCTCTCCGCCAACCTCTACACTCCCCTCTCCTTGGCACTCAACCTTACCTCCCAGACACTAGTAAGTCTCTGACTTGGTAAGCTCGAGAGGCTCACCTTGTTTCCCCTTCTTCCTTTGTCCGGTGCACAGATCTTCTAGATCCCAGCAATACCTTTGCTCCGCTAGGCCCCTCTTACCCAAGAGGCGTGGCTCCTCCTCCAGTGTTGACGGTTGAGTAGAGATAGACGTTTGTCTACAGTTTGTTATTTCGCGCCCCGCCAGCGCTTGTCTAGACAATACTTCGTATCTGTTCATTCAGGGTGCGGCCACTTCAGAGACCCACCCTGACACCTGGCACAAGGCTCCCCTTGATGACCTGCACAGACCGGTCATTGAGAGGAGATGTTACTCCCCTCAATGTCCGGTACAGACCGGTCATTGAGAGGAGATGTTACTCCCCTCAATGTCTGGTACAGACCGGTCATTGAGAGGAATTATTCCCCTTGATGACCTGTATTGAAAGGTCATTGAGAGGTGTAAGTCCCCTTGATGACTGGCACAGACTGATGATCATCAAGGGGAGGTGTTACCCCTCTTGATGACCCGTTTAGACCGGTCATCAAGAGGTGGAAGTCCCCTTGATGACCGGCACAGACTGGTCATCAAGGGGAGGTGTTACTCCTTGCAATGACCTGGACAAAAATCAAGGGGAATGAGGAGTAACACCTCCTCTTGATGAACGGTCTGTACTGTTCATCAAGAGGTGTGAGTCCCCTCAATGACCGGCACAATCCGGACATCAAGAGGTGGGAGTTCCCTTGATGACTGGCACGGACCAGTCATTGAGAGAAGATATGAATCTCCTTGATGCTGGTCTGTACCGGTCGGTCAGTGGAGGAATTCACTCCTCTTGATGACCTGTACACACCGGTCATCAAGAGACTCCCCTTGATGACCGGCCCGGACCAGTCATTGAGAGGAGTTGCGAATCTCCTTGATGGTGGTCTGTACCAGTCATGGAGGAGAGTCACACCTCTTGATGACCGGCATGTACATGTCATCAAGAGGAGTGAGCCCCTTCAATGACCAGCTCAGACCGGTCATCGAGAGGATGTGAATCCTCTCAAAATTTGAATCCAGAAGTATTTTTTCCCCCATACCCCCGTGGTGTTCCGGTGATCAAGAGGTGTCAGGATGTTTATGTACATAGCCCACGAGATGGCCAGACAGGGTGTTTATATGTACCCTGCTTGACTGGGGTTCAAGTGTATGTACTCCAGCTCTGGCTGGTGTTCCCAGCTCTGCACTCCGCTTTTGGGGAGGAGAAATATCATGCATGAATGGAGTGCTGGGGATATGCACTCCAATCTTATGGAGTGAGACTCACGGGCACTCATTACATTTGCTGGCCACTGAAGTTCTTTTTGGTGCACTCCAAAGACTCTTGAGTCCCCGGTTCTGCACTCCAGCCGACTTGGAGTATTCTACTCTGTACTCCAACAATCATTGGAGTGCACACTCCATACACGCACGTTTAGAGTGCTTTTGGGATTTTTTTGGGGTGCATTTAGGCTGACCCAAAAAACTACAAAAACATGCATCAGAGCAATCTACAGGGTATGGGTATACACAGTGTCAGAGGTAAAAAATCAGGTCAAAACATTAATATATTTGGTCAATATTGTGGATCAAGTCCACCTGATCACAGTTGCAACAATGGGAAGTTATGTTATCCAGTTTGCCTAGATGTCATTCAGTTATCCAGTCCTATGTGGTGTAAAATCCAACATATATTGAATCTGTGGGTGTCAAGAGAAAGGTATAATGTTTTTTAACAATATGGACCCCAATTTATTCCAAGGAAATCCTCTTTTTGATGTTAAAATAATGCTTTTGTGACCAAATATCAGTTATCTGGTCTAAGTTACCCAGATAACTGATTTTTGGTCACAAAAGTGATATTTCAACATCAAAAATAGGAGTATATTAAAAAAAAAGTGGTACCATACTGTTCATCAACTTTCAGCCTTTCTTTTGACACCCACAGATTCAATTTATGTTGGATTTCACACCCCAGAGGACTGGATAACTAAATCACACCTAGGCAAACTGGATAATGTAACTTCCCATTGTTGACAGTTGGGCTTAGTTTCAGCATAGGTATGGTGTATGTTCTACATGTACCATCCACAATAAATCTCATACAATTCCAGTTAGGATCCGGTTAGATTGCGCCTGAAATCAACCATTCTTTGAACAAAGATCAGACCAACATCAAACCAACTTCGAACCAGTACCTTACAAGGATTGGACCAAACCTTGGCATGGATTGTGCGAAGGCACTCGTAAACAGGTGCTGAGCAAACGTCCGTGGTGTAGTATTTTACAGTGCAAGATAAAACCAAGTGAAACCTTGTCCAATCTGTCAGCCTTGGTGATGCCAAGAGCGAAGCTCTTCTAGCTAAACCGGGTGATAATATATAATTTTTAGGGTTTTTTAGATAGTTTTGTTTGTTTATTTCAAAGAAATAAATATAAAGAAAAAAAGGAGGGGCCCGACGTATTGGGGGTGGTTTTGATCCCTCAGAGATAGGTGGCTGGGGCCTGATAACAGGTTTGGTTTTGTTCCAGACTTACAAAAAGAAGAAACAAGGCAATAATGGGAAGGGTTTATTACTTACTAATAATAACCTATCAATTATCGCGACAATCTTCAAAGATGCGGACGGAGAAGGCAGCGTTTAGACAAACGAGTTACTGAAAACTGTATTGATTGGTTTCAGATACAAATTTGAGTCAATAGAGTGGTCAGTTGATTGTTTGGTGTGTCTAAGCTGAGGAGAACAAAAAAGAGGATGGACTAACACCAGGAAAAAAAAGTAGTCACTTGATGGCAAGTGACATGATTCAGCTTTGCTTTCAGCTCCAACACTGCTCCAATGCTGCTGCTCTCCACCAGCACATCTGGGGCTCACATGATAGGTGTCAGGATCAAAGCACTCAATGTGAAAAAACCAGATGATGCTCAGCTTTGGCCCTGGCCCAGCTGATGCTCAGCTTTTACCCTGGCTCAGCTGATGCTCAGTTTTTCCCCTGGCCCAGCTGATGCTCAGCTTTGGAACTGGCCACATGATGATTATCTTTGGCCCTGGCACAGCTGATGCTCAGCCTTGTCCATGGCTCAGCTGATGCTCAGCTTTGGCCCTAGCCTAGCTAATTTTCAGCTCTGGTCCTGTCCAAGCTGATTCCCATCTTTTTCCCCGGCCAGGCTCAGCTGATACTCAGCAAGCTGAGCATCAGCTGGCCAGCTGGCCCAGGACTGGGCCAAAGCCAAGCATCAGCTGGGACAGGACTAGGAGAAGGCTGAGCAAGGACTGGTATAAAGCTGAGCATCAGCTGCGCCAGGACTAGTACAAAGCTGAGCATCACCTGCGCAAGGAATGGTCAAACGGCTTTATTCCAATTCTGAGAGTGAGCTGCGTGAAAAAGCTGAGTATGAGCTGGGCAGAAAATCTGAGTATGAGCTGGGTACCAAAGCTGAGTATCAGCTGGACAGAACTTAGGATCAGTTGGGCTCATCAAAAACTGAACAGGACCTCCTTGGTAAATTTTGGAAGTTGAGGAGATGGTTGGGAGATTGGGGTAAATAGTGGATAGATATTGGATAGATGGTGGGTAGCTGGCTGGAGCTGGTGTAATGTCACTTGTCATCAACTGACTATTTTATTTTCCTGGTGTAACCTCTTTAAATAATGTTTTCGTCCTCCTTGGTACCTACCTTGTTGTGGTATCTCTAGATATTTTGATGGGGAGGTTGATCACTGTTGGTTTATTATTTACGAGCTCAAATGGGGCGGTTGGTTATTGATGTCAATTGGTTTATCACACTCGAACTTGGTTTATCGCACTCGAACTTGGTTTATCGCGCTCTGACTCGGATGGGGCAGTTGGTTGTCTGGAGAATCCTAGTTGGGGAGGATATCTCAGCCACCATTGGATAAGTGACACCTGTCATTTAAATGTCATTGACATGTTTGTATGTAGCGCACATGCCCGGGTGTAGTTTATTATTCACACGGACTATATTTCAAATACTCACTACTTTTCAGGTTAAACTATATGTACATATATAGTTTATGTATCTATTATATATTTATATTATAAGTGACAGATAACATAGATATCTGTCACAAGAAAACGTGAAATATTAATTTAGTATTATTTATAATTATTCTTATAAGTGTTACGCTGGCTTGAGCTGCGTAGCCAGCTGACACAATCACTTTGAGTCTGTGCCCAAAGATCAATGCTTCAGAAGAGTGAGATTGTTGTGGGGGAGACAGAACAGAGGAGAACTACTATGTAAGCTGTTCAATACAAAAAGGTGACCCAATGCCCCTCGTTCCGGGAGACCTGATATGTTTACGGACTACCGGTCTAACTTAACTAAGTCCCTCTATTGGAGGGGGGACGCCGTCCCGCAGGGACCCACCGAGGGGAGCGAAGCGTCCGAAGGAGGTCGCTTCGCTCCCCCGAGGAGGGAATTCGCTAGTCAGACATGGGTTGTTCAAAGAGTGTTTGGATTTCGGCATGCATTCCGTCTTCAAAGCAGGCTTTATGATTGGGAGGAGCTCCTCTAGGCTCTACTTGTCTGTTGCGGTAACAGAAGAGTCCCTCAAGCAAGGGCACCACGGGCTCACTGAAATTTGGGACGTTGGCTTTTCCCCCGTCACCGCCGCTCTCATTAGAAGGATTTCAACTCGTATTCTCCTACACATTTTCATCGTGTTTTTCCTTGTTCGGAATAGGCCTCGAGGTAGACTGGCGCGTCATCAATTTGTTGGTTGGGTAAGCCCATCACACGTCTGCGCAAAATCAATTTGATGCGGAAATAGGTTTGATGTTCACACAATAAGTGAGGACGGTATGTAGATGGATGTTTGAAATAATGCAACTTTGCGCGTATGTTGATGCAAACACATGTCAAAACAAGGGACGAAGCAGTACCTAGTAAGCAGTACTGGGTCACATATGTAGATGCAGCAGGGATGGAGACTTTGGCGCGAGGACAGTGTCGCTTTTGATTTGGGCCTATGGGTTAGTAGTCAAAGTCGCATCTTGACAGTCGCTGTTGTAGGACTGGATGGTTCAAAGGGAAGTCGAAGGGTAATGAAAGATAGATAGTTAGCAAGAATTGTATCAAGTGAAAAACAAATCAACAGTTTCTACAAGAAGTTTTACCTTGCAACACGTCGCCTTTTCCTTTTCGCCACAGATGAAAAGCGGGACGTCCTTGTCATGAAAGTGATACCTTATATTTACGGCGGGGTGGTTGTCTGAAAGGATGGAGGAGAAAATTAGTATCTGCGGTCTGTACGCAAAATCCATAGAGAGGGTCTTGACAAAGATGTTTGTCTCACTTCGACAATAAAGCTTGGGATGTAAGGCATCTGGACACTCGAAATAACGCTCGTCTGGTCCCGGCTGCAAGTTAGCCTCTCGTCGCGAAAGGCTGGGTGATGGACTACCGGCAGCACTCCCAATTGGGGTACTGATGAATAGCAGCAGCATGGCGCTCAGAAGCATGGAAATACCGGATTTCATGTTTGGGTCTTGATAAGATATAGCCTATGGGAGTTGGATGGAATTGTTGGGTTTGGGCAACTTGAGGGCAAGGATGTTGTTGATGAGCGAGTCGAACGTGATGTTGTGAGCGGTATTTATAGTGTGCCGAAAGGGACGACGAATCACAAAGGCCCTCGTTGGCTCAGCCATGTTCTCTGCAGATGAGGTACCACCCTAATATGTCCGTACACGCCTACACCTAGCCGGGTAAACGTAAATCGAGAGAAAAGGTGGCGGGTCCCGACGCCGGACAGGCGCCACCATGACGGTCCAGCCATGGCAGAGTGCCATTATGACGGTGCAGCAGGGTGCAGCCATGGTTCCCTGCCATGTATGGCCTTCCAAACCTTTGAACACTTATTACACGGTTCTTTTACCTGGAGTAGGTACGGCGTGAGGTGGAATTGGTCCGCGGGGCCGATGTCACCTACGAGCCGCCATGGCAGGGACCCGTCCCTGTGCTAAAGGTACGGCTGAGCCTTACAGAGTGCTCGTGCTATACAGGGGCCTCGCCTCATTGATCAAGCATGAGGACATGCCTTGGCGAGGACAGGGAGCGACCGCCTGTGAGGTACTCGAATTCGTGGTCAATGGTTGGTTAACTTAATAAGTCCCTCTATTGGGAGGGACCTTGTCACTTTTTGACATGAGAGCTTTGGGCTCTTTAATGTCGAGAAAATTGCCCTCACTTTTCTTCCATGTTTCCCTCGAAATTGTTGGCTCTCTGAGCTTTTTGCTCTACGGGGATTTGATACGCCTCATCGCCAGGGGCTTGTTGTTAGTAGCTTCTGAGGTGGCAGGCAGAGCCTCCAAAGTAGTGACTTGTGAGCGCTGAATTATGCACATCTATTGACACAGTTGTGATATTTAGGGCCATCAATATGTACCGCGGTGGTCTGAATGGTCGGTCGGTAAATTTCCGACGCGAGCCCACTTTAAGGCCCACAGTTAAGTTGCTTGAAGAGATCTAAGGCTACCCTTCTTCTTTTCGCTCTTTACTTGCCGAGGAGGCTCCAATCTTCTTGGATAAGGCTTGTGTTGCGTTTGAGTCAAAGATTGCGTTCAAAATTCGGGTTTACTTCGCGCACGGAGGGAAACTCGTTGCGCACGGGAATTTCCGTTGACTCGACGTCACGTGACGTCGGGCCCCCCTCCGTGCGCGCCACCAGCTCCCCTCAAAAAACTATCCGCACACGGGGGTGCCGTGCGGTGACAGGTGGCCGGGGTGAAGCACTCCGGCCATCCGGAGGAAACAATCCCCTCGATGACCGGCACAGACCGGTCATCGAGAGGGTATATCACATCTCTCTCGATGACCGGCATTCCGGTCATCGAGAGGACAAATCCCCCTCGATGACCGGTACAGACCGGTCATCGGGAGGCTACATCCCTCTCGATGACCGGCATAGACCGGTCATCGGGAGGCTACATCCCTCTCGATGACCGGCATAGACCGCTCATCGGGAGGCTACATCCCTCTCGATGACCGGTACAGACCGGTCATCGGGAGGCTGCATCCCTCTCGATGACCGGTACAGACCGGTCATCGGGAGGCTACATCCCTCTCGATGACCGGTACAGACCGGTCATCGGGAGGCTACATCCCTCTCAGTGACCGGCATAGACCGGTCATCGGGAGGCTACATCCCTCTCGATGACCGGCATAGACCGGTCATCGAGAGGCTACATCCCTCTCGATGACCGGAGTAGACCGGTCACCGAGAGGATACACCTCTCTCAATGACCGGCATTCCGGTCATCGAGGGGGATTTGTCCTCTCGATGACCGGAATGCCGGTCATCGAGAGAGATGTGATATACCCTCTCGATGACCGGTCTGTGCCGGTCATCGAGGGGATTGTTTCCTCCGGATGGCCGGAGTGCTTCACCCCGGCCACCTGTCACCGCACGGCACCCCCGTGTGCGGATAGTTTTTTGAGGGGAGCTGGTGGCGCGCACGGAGGGGGGCCCGACGTCACGTGACGTCGAGTCAACGGAAATTCCCGTGCGCAACGAGTTTCCCTCCGTGCGCGAAGTAAACCCGTCAAAATTTGAGACATTTAGCAAGTGAAAGAATTTGAAAGACGAGGCAAAAGGATTGGACAAATGCAAATGGTATGTGAAGTTAGAACGAGGGTTATACTATGTCAACGAAAGGAAACTTGCTGAATAATGAACAATATACATCGGTCTTTTATATTTATTGAGAAAGGTGCTGATTATCCCATAGTGTCCTAACAATCATTCGGGACGCTAGGTTTTTAGCCAAGCCATCGTGATCGCTGTCTTTACCTTTCAAGACAAATTCCAAGCGCCTTGTTTCCTTGGGCCTAAGGAAGAATGCATTAGATGGGAGGCCTGTCTCCATGTCTTTGAAGTAACCCCGCACTCCTGCCGTAAGGAAGATTGAACAGATAGAAAAATCCGGTGGCTTGGTTAGTGACAGTTTTGTCCGGCGAGTTTTGGAAACAATTTATGATTTACCTGGAGGGTGTTCGACTTTTTAAGAAAGCGGCCAGGAATTCAAAGGATGAGACCCTCAATCGTTTCATGCACGCACGGACTAGATGAAAGAAGACATACCATTGACCCAAAGAGCAACTCCGCCACTCGCCACTTCAACTGAAACCTGGTTATGGCCAATTGGCCGAGTCTCGACTTTGGTTGGTTGCAGCTGACAATCCTTTAATTCGACGGGGTGGAAGAATTGCTCATTAGTATATTTACCATCACTGGTGGTCAAGGTGAGGTGCATCCAAGCGTTGTTTGGCGCGTGTCCACTAGGGACCATCTCGGATAGACCGCCCGCATGGTATAATTGCGTTGAATGTATTGGTTCCACTGAGAAGCTCTTTGTCGTTGTATCAGACAATTGTTGACCCGTGAAGTCGTACCCTGCAGATTTAGGGATCAAAGTCAAATTGAGAAATGTAGTTTGAGGCAAAGCAACTGATAACGTTTACTTACATGTCCATTGAGCAGTGCCTTCAACTGGTTGCCTGTGAGCACAAAACTGGTTTAGATTAAATGAATGTTAATTTCATATCCCATGCGGCACTGACCATAGGTCTGATGTGACATAGATATCCAAGGTGTTATTTGTCTGGTGGAATATTGGCGATATTACGACATGGGATTGAACGCGCGCCGCAATGTAGTGAAAAACCTTCCATCGACCCGTGTATTCTATTGATGACCAACTAATGCCTTCCCATACATCATTCACTATGTTTACAATGTCACCATCATGTTAGATGTGCCCATGACCAGGTGTCAAAGAGTTACGGGAAAAAACGACTTACGCTGCCAGTAAACGGCCCCTGGAAAAAGTAAGTATTGCAGGAACATAATATTAAAACCACACCATCAGCAGATGTTCAGTGCCTTACTGTGGATCGGAAACTGACCCATGTTGTTTTCACCGCGGCTGGCACCAAGGCGGTAATAATGGATTTGCGAGGCCATGAAGGCTGCTTGAAACACTGGTGAAACGTAGAGCTGCTAGTCAGCTCCACTGTTGAGACGAAAAAACGGAGGTTAGGAGCACCCACCTTGAGTTGAATAGGCCCATTGCGCTAACTGAGTGTGATGCTCACCGGTGATGTTTGGGGTGGGATAATGATCAGTCACCCCGGTGGTCATCTGCTTTTGGCCGTCATCCGCCGGCCATGGATATGTCAAAGATTCGGCGGGGTTGTGCTGCGGTCACAAAATATAAAGTAAAAAGAATTGAATATGGAATACACCATTGTGGATTTGACAGTCGATACAATCTGATTTACTTTGTTATGGGCACGGATAACGGTGGAATTAAATTCGTAATCCTCGGGAGATTTAAGGACGCGATCCCATGTATAAATGGAGGGCATTGAATGGAATCCAAACTGCGCCCAAAACAAATATCAAGCGCATCAATGGGCGAGTTGGACTCATTAATCGAGAGGACAACCCAATTTTGTGAACTGACCTCGTTGACAAAACGGCCGACCGGATACGACGAAATGTTGAAACTGACCGAAGTATCGTAGTTGTAATGTTCCTTGTCACCGTAGAGCTCGCCGGGCGTAGAATTGTAGTAACGAGCTACGTAAGGGTCGAGGGAGAGGTAACTGTTTTTAAAGAATAAAAACAGTCAATAAAATCACATGAAAATCAGACTAAGAAGGGAAATTTACCCCTGGGTTGTTGATGATGGGATGTACGATATTGAGCGTGTGTTGTCCAACACAAGCTCTCGCAGAACACCTGAAAGAAAAACGAGATTAAGCCGCAGTTCAAGTCCATGATTACGCCATGTCACACACGGTTATTGAGGTGATCATATTGGTTGAAGTAAATTGAACCATTTGTCCATGTCCTATTGACATCGATCAAATATCCTTCACCCTATGGTACAATTTGATATTGTTTAGAAATTATTTGACGACGTCCGCGGGGGCTAACTGTCACTGACCTCGTTATTACCAGCCCATAGAGCGGTGCTAGGATGGCGGTTCAACCTTGCAACATTCTCAGAAACCTCTGCGCGGATGTTGTCGAGAAACGATTCGGGGGACAGAGGATAAGCCCCGCAAGCAAATACGCTTTCCGACCAAGCCAAGATGCCAAGTTCATCGCACAACTAACGAAGACAGCGCAATATAAAAACAGGTAAATGGCGAGCAGAATTGAAACATGAAAGTGTACATAGAACACTTCAAAGAGACGAACTTACATCGTAGAACTCATCAGTCTGATAAGCCCCGCCACCCCAAATTCTGACGACATTCTGATGGGCCAGCACAGCGGATTCAAGAATCCATCGGATAGTGGATGAATTGGCACGAGCGGCGAAATTATCGATCGGAATCATGCTGTCCGTCAAATAAAAACAGGTTAATGTATCTCGACATTATGAAACACACAAGGAGAGGAGCACATACCTTGAGCCTTGCACATAGAAGGGCTTGCCGTTGATGATGAAGCTGAAACGAGTACCAGGCCGGATGCCATTTGCCACCTCTTGATCTGTATAGCGACTTTGATCTACGACAATGGTGCGGAATCCGACCTTTTCCCACCAGGACAGCTCTGCATCTTCTCCTCCCAACGAGGCATCATGCGCATCGACTTGTAACTTCAACTCAAGATCGTATAGCGTAGGACTGCCGAGAGTAGCAGGGTACCAAAGTTCGACTTGTTTGGGATCGATGATGTATTCGACTGTGAGTGAATAATCGGGGCCAAAGGTTCTGTAAAGAGGAGTCTTGAGTATACTGAGCTGCTTTGCTGGTAGTTGAACCGAGGTGCCTGAAATGACGCCAGACAATGTTGCGTTAACAAGTGTTGGAGAGGTGATCGGGAGGGTGATGTTGATGACCCAAGGTGCGCCTTGATCAGGCATCAGATTATTACGTTGGCCTGCGGGGAAAAGATAGGCAATCAGCGGGATGGTTATATTTTTTTTACAAAGGCAACATGTGCTGTATCCATCAAATTTGTAAATACCTGATCGATAAATATCAATTATTGTCCGGTGGACCCAGAGAGAAGGGGTACCAGTGGTCTCAGGTGTTGCCCTTCTGCGTTTTTTGTCGGTGGGTTTGCCGGCAAGAAGCGATAATCCTTTCGGGGTCGTGCCTGGGGTAACGGATTGTTTTCCATGAACGGTTCTCGTCTGAGGCTGATGAGCTTTGCCTTGGTCAATAAGCCCAAGGCTGGACTGTACCGGAGCAGAAAGTCCTATCAAGTAAGCTGGCTTGATCCTGTTGTCAATATACCCAAAGATCACGAGTTAGCAGATCTGGTGAGCGTGTCTTATAACAAGAGACAAAAAGGCGCTCACGGCCCGGAAGGGAGGTAGGCGGGACCTGATGAGCCCAAACGCAGTGGTCAGTTGCAGAACAATTTAAACAACTGAAGAAATTTTTGTGGCTGCTCTACTCACCCCAATCCCATCCAAAGTCTGATTGTTGTTTACGAGCCCAGTTACGATAATTATATTCGAAGGGTTGAAGGGTGGTTGAATTCTTCTTGTCTGCCGATTTATTTGGGAACCACATGTTACCAGGTTCATGTGCTATTCTGGAGGCAGTGGCGTACGCAGATGCAAACCTAAGAGACAGTGGGATTGTTTGGTTCTGGGAAGATTTGATGACTTGAGTGGCTATAGTCAAGCAGAACATCATCTTGAGTTAACAATCACCATAGACCAAACCCTTTAAACCACAAAACGCTCAAACTTGCCATCAAAAACCCAGCTTCGAAAAGCGTTGTCTGTGGAGCCGATCCGCTGCCCATTGACTTGGATGTCACAGAACGTATCAAGCCCATTGAAGACAAGATAAAACTGCGTGATGTCATTCAAAGGGTTGGTGAAGCGAGTGATTTAGTTTTGTTGTTAGGTTCCGTGTTCACCATTTGGTTGACTCACGCGTTCCGCCTTAGCCCATTGATCATCGGTCTTGACTTTGAATTTTGTCTCCCAGGTCCAAGCTTCTTCTTCCCCAACCCATCTGGTAGTTCCCTCATTCAGCCCAATATTGGGATCATCGATCACGCCAGCCTTGATGAGGGCAAGATGAGGCTGATTTAAGAAAGGGGTCGGCACTACAATCGAGCGGTTGGCGTTCACAAGAGACCACTCGAAGGATGACAAGCTGAGGTGGGTGGACGGCAAGGGTGGGCCTCGCTCGGAAGCAGCCGCTGAAACCGAGAAAGGCAAGGCGCTCAGCCCGATAAAACACAATAGTGATGAGAATAGATGGTACATGGCCGATGATTTGAGGGGGGGATCAGCGGCTGAGACAAATGGGGGCGGGCATTTAAATGTACGATGGGTCAAGGAGCGTAAGGCCGAAGAGTTCTGTATCCGTCAAACACCTCAAGTGGTATGAGCGAAGTACATAGCGTACTCTCACCGTCCTCGTTGTACATATTGACATACAGTTCGAACGGCCAGAGAAAACCATTCCGTGTTCCACAGAGAACAGCCCGTGTAAACTGTAGTCACTAGTCCGGTTAACATTTGCCACCATCAGGTGTTATCATCTTGCCGCTTCCAAGTCCCCTCCAGCATGCCCAGTCGGCACGAAGTTGTAACTTGTAAAGAGAAATGGCGCCATGAGTAACGTTTTGAGTACATGCGCAAATACATAATGAATGTCAAATGCCGTCTGTGCAGTGGCGCAGTCCCACAGAACCGATTGCAACTCTTCGACCGGGCAGAGAACATGTTGACGAAGACCATGATCTTTTTCCTTGTCAATTATCTTTTGGATTTACGATCACAGTAGCCAGCTGTTTCTAATCCACCCCCTAAAACCGACAAAAACAAGCAACTATCAGGGGTGCCGGCTCAATACGGCAGAAAGGCGCAGTTGAGATCGAAACTTGTTGGATTGTGTAAAAGTCAGGATTTACGTTCATCTAACCCAAATGTACATACATCTTGGGGGTTGCTTTGATGAGACTTACAATTTTGTATTATTATTTTTTCGGTGCAAGAAAATGAAAGTTTAATGAGTAATCATGAGGAGCAAACAGGAGGAAGTCTAAATACAATTTTTTCTTTTCTTTTTGTACTTCACCGGGATTGAAAGGATAGCGAAAGCGAAGAGAGCCTGGACGGTGAGAAGGAGAGATCTTCATGCCACTATGGAGATCTAGCAGAAGTCGGAGAAGGGGAATACGCAGTTTTTTAAGACGGGAGCCAACGACTGAGGTATATGGGAGATTCCACAGCACTGCCGTGTATCAGCAGGGTGGCGATATTCGAGATCTACCATCTATCTGGCTTACTGGTGTCCGATATTTGAGAGCAAGTTTCCAGGGCCACGATGGCGGTGAGTGCGCGCGACTGGCATGTTGGTGAAAGTGCGAGGGACACGGGACAGGAGGTTTTGGGCAGTTAGATAACGCAGGTTACTGGAGTCGTTTTCTAGCTTTGTCTGGCCAAGTCAACTGTTTGGCGTGTTTCCCGATTGACTATAAAAAACCCACGCCGTGTGCTGAAAATGAATACTTGAAAACTCAACGGTTTAGAAAAAAAAGCTCGCAGGTCGACCAACATACCATTGCTTCAGTGTGCAGTGATGATTTGTGACAGTCGTCGGTGTGAGCTGTTTCGGCGCGGAGGGAGTCGGCTCACGAAGGAACGCTTGATGTTATAACGATGGGAATTCTTGGCGCCAGGCTCCCTGATTCGGCTTTGAACTGAACCACGCCGCACGAAGATCACTGAAGATGACTGTTGGGAGTGTTGTTTGAGTTGAGGGGAACGCTGAAAGGAAAGGGAAGTGCCAGTTCATTGTTGGTGATCAAGCTTGTCGATCAAATCAATGCGTGCAAGTGGATGTGCAATAATTACACAACCCGGTCAATTTTGCTGCGCAACATTCATTCGAAAGAACATCTGGTCCTATCTGGTCTGAGCTTGTGTGGGCGACTGAGGTAAGTGAATTATGGAGTTGGTGGTGGTGGCCGACAGGGTTTTTGTGTGCCGAGTTGATCAGGAGGTTCGATCAAGGAGCTTGAAAAAGAACCACAAATATTCATTCAGTACCGGGTCATCAACATGGAACAGAGATTGCAATGGAGAGCCTGCTCACTAGTGACCATCCATGGAAGTTTCTGATGAGATTGGGAGATGGAGAGACAGACGGGCTTAGATCGAGAGACAATGACGAATTTGGGATATCCGGGGGATTGTCTTCCATGTTGTTGAGCGTGCATTCCCTGTCCCCTTCGAGCTGCGAGCTTCAAGAAATCGGGAGCGAAACGGATTCGGGGCTTGTCCTTCTTCCGTGGTGAACTGGGTCCTCAGCGCCCCTAACTTATGTACAAGTCCCCCACTTCGGAGGGCCCTGGTACAGCCTGGGCTGGCGCGAAGCGCGACCTCCGAAAGAGGTGAGTCCCTTCGGGACGTGGGGGTCCCCCCCTCCGTTCGAGAGGCTCGGTCCCGGGGAAAACTCGCGGGTATCACACCATTTCGTGTGATATTTCACAAGATTGGAAAACTTGGATTGCGCAGCATCCGGAATCGTCGGAGTCTGAACTGCTACAAATTCAACCGACAATGGTCATTTCTTTTCTGCAGCTTCCTGGATCGGGATCATTGAGTTTGTGACGCTGAACAATGGGTGAACACTCCCTTCCTGAATAGTCTTCGTTGCCAGAGGAAAACAAAGGCGAGTGCGGAGTGAGCAGTTGGCCAAAGGACCTTTCGCGGTTGAACTTCAATGCAGCATTTCTCCCCTGGCAAAACGTTCAAATCCAACCGATGTGCGTTGCGCAGTGTTCAAAAGTAAGAGCTACTGAGCGATGAACTCTTTCGTATGGGAGCTGTGCCTTTGTTTTGCGCGAGCAACCAGTGTACCAACATCGACACAGCCAATCATGAAGGCTTGGAGAATTTTGTATAAAATACACTTGTGTTGGACCTCATCTTGCCATCTGCATCATAATTCAAAGTCGCAGTTCTCGTTCGAAAGGTTCTCTTGCATAGTCTATTCACCCACCCCTATAATCAACCCTTAATTAGTTCCAGCTCAGGCAGCTGTTTTATTTCCTCTTCTCCATTTTTTCTCCCGACTTTGAACTCTGCGAGTCACTTGGTTCGATCACTCTTTTGAAAGGATTATTTTCAAGCGTATTTCCCGTTGGTCAAACCTGTATAGCTGCGGCTCTGGTTTACATAGTAAGTACTTTTCTCTTATTGCAAAGTTGAATTCGGATACTCAATATAAGATTATACGAATTTTACAGCTTGTCAGGATCACCTTCTGGAATCGGAAAAAGTGATGATGATTAAAAGCCGCCACACCATTCAACTCAACAACTGCGTTACGATAGTCGTATGGCTACAGACATTCGATGCGGCACGATATTATCCCCTTCGAGAGTTTTCGATGGTGATTATTACTGTCCCTTCGCGTTTCGGGTTGGTGGCTTACAGGGTGAGAAGCCAAAGGTCCCAACAACGCTCCGTTCATCCTGGCACGTTACGCATTTCGTGGGGGAATCCAGAGTTGCCCGAAAATTGTCGAGTCATCTCCGATATTTTTTTGCAAAGAGTCGAGGCTTTTGTCCAAAGGATGTGGGCAAATCAAGAGGGGTATGAGCGATTCGAATCAAGTGGCGCTCGATGGCTATTGGATGTTCTGAGACGAGAGTTGGGACACGATTTCTTCGACCACCAAAGGCTTCGTTTGGTAATGGAGAAAGTCGTTGCCCTGTTGCATTCTGATTGATCAATTTCCATGTATCATTTAAATCTTGACTTGGTCATCGCACTCGCAGAAATTCTTGTCTAGAAAATTTCCTCACTGCTTAATGGTTCTCATGTGACATCTATACCATAAATTACAACAAACCAACTGCAACAAAATCAAGGATAAAATGCCTAACTTTCTACTCATCGAACCAAACCAAGGGGTCTTCCTTTCTCATAATTGCTCTGTAGGATATGATGCGCCCGGTATTCCCATCTTTGACCTCGTCTGTTAAGATTGAGTGAAAAATTGCGTCTTGCTTACCCTCACCGGGTGGATCATGTAGCCTGAAGAATCGACAAATAGATACAATATAAAACACTTAGATGCGGGGAAAAAATCTGACGTCAATTGGACGTTACTGACCGGACATGTATGAATCCCTCCCCTTCATCATCCATGAGGGCAGAAAGTCTGATTTTCCCGAAGACGACAGCCCCGTACGATGTTTTACCCGACCTGATCAAAACGAGGTCATCCTTGACATTGAAACGGGAAATTTCTTGGTCTGAGATGGACTTTGCTCTTGAAAACATTTTTGGCTGGACTTGCCATGATAAGGTCGAATTTGATGGTGCAAGTTAGCTTCTCGGGGGAGAGGAGTATTGATTGATTCAAAGAAGGAAAAATAAACAGAAATCTTGCCTCGTGCTTGTCCCAATGACGTCTAAGCTTAACCAACTCGTGGCGAATGGTCGCTGCACATTTCTCAAAAAGCTGCAAGCCATGTTCCTAGACCACATGGAGCAATCGTAATAAGGGTATATATTCAAGACAGTCATCTGCTTGTGAAAATTTGTGAATGCTTACATTTGGGGGATGAGCTTCGTTCAAAGGTCTATCCAAGGTCGCTTCAGTCGCCATTGTGATGTGTGATTGTTCGAAAATGCCGACCTGCTCGGCTGCAGGTGTTTCTGAAGTGAATGCGGGGGGGCGCACGGGACGCCACTCCGAAAGGGGGACATGACATCATCACGAGCCAAGGGTGGATTATGATATCTCTGATATCTCCAAGGCACCAGCCTCCAAGCATCGCATAAACAGCTCTAACAGTCGTGATCCTATTCAATTTGATCTGATTCCAGGTAACCCAGAAACACACCTGAAGATTAAGATGCAGATGTGCCGCTTGATCTTCAGCCCTGTGAGTGTGGAAGCGGCTTAAGAAGGTATGACTTCACTGTATTTATGAAGTCCGTTCCATAGCAAAAAAAAACATATCCAAAGAAACTTTAGAGGAGAACATTGAGGGTGGTAAGATGGCAATTACAATTTACGAGGAACCTCAATCAACCAGCTAAGAGAACCGAAGTGTAAGACTCTAAAGAGAAGGCACTCTGACGAAAAGAGATGCGTCAGCGTGATAAGCTCAAGTGCGCTCCCGGTATCGATCCAACGCGGTGAGGAAAGAGTAGAACCGGTACCGGGTGCCTTGGACTAGTTCAATCTCAACCAATAAATTGTAAATAATTAAGCATCTCCATTCGGAGGTTCCCTACAGCAGTGTAGGTCATACACTGTGGGGGGGGGGGCTGTTTTTCTGACACCTACAGTAGGTGTTAACATCTTTCATTCGAAGTACTAATAAAAATACATCCTCTACTTTTGCAAAGCTTAATCCATGTTTCTCTTGCGGTAGTTACTACATAGATCGTATCAGCCACAAGCGTCTATGAAATTTTTGACATACACGACTTCTGAAAGAATCAACGATAAGTCTGGACTCACGATTAATCGCTGCGAGAGCATACATACATAGTTTCGATGAAAACCAAACATAAAAATATGCCTCTTTGGAATAAGCACTTATCTTGTCCAGTAAGCGCGATCTCACTGGGTTTTTTATATATAGAATCTACCTAGCTGCCAAATCTTTCATTGAGAGGATTGAACTTTTAAGGCTCTCAGCTTCTTGCCTGGTTGGCAAGATGAAATCGTATTTCAACCCCCACCATTTGGTAGGATGTGTGGCGTCTGGAGAGTTCTCTGAAACATCGACTATTAGCGAATTCTTAACACCGAACACGGCATCAGAGCCGATGAACGGGTCTCCCTTGATGTACAGCGAGGTGGTGAGTGACTCGTAGCCCTGCCGCAAAAAAACAAAGCAGACAAGGCTCTGTCAAATCAACCACTCCCACATCTCTTCCAGAAGATTGCGCTTACATCGGCTTTGATCATGAAGTGAATATGAGCCGGGCGAAAGCAATGTCTATGAAGCGTCTTCAACAGCCCAGCAACGGGACCATCTGTCGGAATTGGGTATGCCATCTATGTGGATAGACGACGAGCCATAAATATATACCGTGGCAGAGGAGCGTATTGATTGAAGGAAGTCCTCACGGGTACGATCGCCTCAAACTGGTATTTACCAGAGCCATCTGTTGTGATGATACCGCGGTTATCAGGGCCCTTACGGTCAGCGTTTTGTACGTCGTAAAATCCGTTCTCGTCGGTTTCCTGCATCCATACCTCAGAAATCAGAAACCGCTTTGTTGATAAAGGAGTTGAGTATGCTCGCACCCAAACGTCAAGTCGAGCACCTGCAATGGAAGACGGAGTGACTTCTCGTTAGCAACACAAAACTTTATCAGACTTCTAACGGTAAAGCCTGACCTGCAATCCCTTCGCCATTTTGGTTCTTGACCATGCCCTCGACGACCATCTTCTTCCCGCCGGATGAGGAGACTATACTTCCACCCTGCTCGGTTGGCGGGGCGTCCTCGGTGTGGAACGGGCCCAAGACGGTCGATTCGCTGCATCCTGGAGGCTTGGAATTCGATAAACCATCAACCAGGGTAGATAAACCAAGGATGTCTGAAAGGAGGATGAATTCTGGACGTGCCCTCCTAAAAAATCTAGTCAATTTTCTAAACTCGATTTTTTTTCGGGAGCTGAGTTTTGTACTACAACTTGCCTTGTCGAACATCCGAACACTTTTGCCCAGTTTCAGTCAAAAAGCGGATCCCAGCTAGCTGCGAGAGGGAAACATTTCAGGATGCCAGGATGTGGACTAGATGTGGACTAAATATGCTATTTTTAAGCTTACCCACTCGTCTGTTTGTAAGTTGACTTCTTTGGCAAACGCATGGAGGTGCTGGATCAATTTCTCCATTACAAACTTCATCCTAGGATCGGGACATTGGTTGTTGATCTGGGTACGCGGGAAAAACTTTGCATCATCAGAATGTTTAACATGCGAGTTCATGTGCTGGGGATAGGAGACCGACCAAGATAGTATTCTCGGTGATGCTCTCGACAGTCTGTTCTCCTCTATGGAATAATTATGCTCTCGTTAGAATTCTTCGGATGTACGATTTAGTCTGGTGAGCCTTGACGCAGTTAGGTATTTACATGGATGGCAAGCTGGCCAGAACGCTGTTCACATCGACGAAGCCATTCTTCTCGGCCTAAGTACCAACGGAACGCATGAATTTCTGCAACCTGCAAGCTCAACAATGGCGACCGAAATATTCTTTTCCTACCTCTAGCACTGCAGCCGACATCCATTGTTTGGCGGACATGATTTCCGGGTTAAAATTGATACCTTTCTAAGTCGAGGTCAACAAGGCTAGCGCAATCACAGAGGGGAACTGGCGGAGAAGAAACGAGTTGATCGTACCCGATGACGTCATGGAAAATCGAACTTCACTTTCGACGGCGTCGGTCCAAACAAAGGAGCTTCACCCGGGGTCTCACAAGCGACTCACCGTCCAAGAACGGGTGCACGCTGTACACCTTGAAGTGTAACTTAACAAAATCTTAGGGCGTGGTCTTGATCCTATAAACCAGGGCAAACGGAGCAAAAATTTGAGGAGGATCGCCTGGACCAGTCGCCCTCGCTTAGGCAGTTACAACTATCCCTCCCAAGCAAAAGAGCTTGCCGTGGGGCAGAAGCAGTGGGTTGCTTATCGCACCTCGGGAGCGTTGAGCCTGAACCTTGAGCTGTGGGCGGCCGGAATCGAACCGACATTTTCACGGATCCGGGGGATCCACAACGAGATTTCCTAACCATTAGAAGACGCCCACGATGCCGAGGACCACTTTTTGGCGTATATACCCAAACCCCACACTTTCGACAGCATCACAACTACATCCCAACGTGATATAGCGAAATGTCGCCATCTCCTTGTCCCGATGGAAACTATACGACCGGTGTTATCCGCCCCTCAACTACCTCCAAGACGATGTGTACACCCAAGTTCTCGTGATTGTCGAACACTAGGGTAGCTCTTGTAAGTCTTTACAATTGTAATATTGGAGCTGATGGATGACCACCTATGACCACCGGACCTGTCGGTTCCTTTGACCATTTGTACCCGCATTAAAGCTGATGGGATTCACACAGTACTTCGAAATACTTGTACTTCGAAATACTTGGACCTCAAGCTGGATGAAGTTTATATTCATGACTCTGAATCTAATGCAAGCTCGAAATACTCGTCAACCTGGCAAGAAATGAAGGACTACCCGTGGTACCCCTCCAATTTATTACTAGACAGAGCCGAGGGCCATAATGGCTGACCTCGTCGATTGGTTGACAGGTTGTCATCTGTCTCAGCGGTAGCAAGAGGCTTTGTTGTGAATGGAGTCAACTCCAGCGGGAGGGCTCAGCAGATTTCTGGATTGAAATCAGTTCCTACTCTAGAAACAGGGCATTCAAATCTGAAATCATAAAACATGAATAACAACAATATTTAAATGCATGGAACATTGTAGAATTATTGCTTTGTTTTGCGTGTTTGGGAGGAACAATTTTTTTTCAGCTTACAAACTTTTGGGGTTATGTCAGTCATTTTTGAACACCGCAAAGCATTTGACCTTGGTGACCACATTCTATTCTTCCCTGGGTACACAAGATTGAAGATTTTGCAAGCCACCGCAGTCACCGGCTCTTGGGGCCTTCTTTTTGAGTCAGCGCAATATGGCACACAATGCTGGAGGGGACCAGGAAAAAATCAAGAAACGACTGCTGGATTGTGGTGGATGAGTCCGAATCAGACAAGCAAGCAGTCCACGCTGGAAGTCTGGGAACTGGGCAAAGGATTCATGTCTGATCACTTCGCGCATGACTCTCCGCTCGTCAGTGGGAGGTGCCCGCAGGGCTTGGTGGAGCTCACTCCGACAAACCCTCAGGCAAGGAGGACTTTGTTAAACTTGCGCACACACGGCTCCCAATTCACTCAAGTTTTCCAGACCCTCCTCGCCTGAGTTCAAGGATGACCACTGTGCTCAGTTATACGGGTGGCCCAAGCACACACATATATATCGGTCCGACAGGTCCTTCCATTTGCCATCCTTGGACTCCCCAATCCTCCTTTCGAACATCTCCAGCGGTATGCCTGAGAGTCCTAGAGCAAGCCGGTGTGAGCTTTCCATCGACCACACTCAGACTAGGGTCTCTGGGGTCGTCTCACGTCCGCACACCACCGTGCTCGGTGCCGGGACAGGCCAGGCTGCTCTGGTCTGAAACAGCCTGGGCTGTCTGAGCATTGCCACAGATATCTGCCCACTCAGGAGGCCGTCCTTCAGTTGGCCCAGCCCGAGCGACATCTCACAGTTAAAGATGGTTGTTCGGTAGCAACGGTTTCTTTCTGACTTATTTTACTATCTGGTTTATTGCCAACAATACGCTCTCTCTCTCTCTCTCTCTCTCTTTCATCACCTCCCCACCTCCCGTCTAATCCCTCCCAAACATAGAAAAAAGGCGCATCACCGTCTGTTCGAATCTTACTTCCATTCCCTCAAAGCAAATAAATCAAGCATCGCATCGGTCGCCCGAGCTTCGCCATCAGCTCATATCCCTCTGTAAAGGCCATACCATCCGCACTTATCTAGAAGCTGAGCAAATTCTTCAAGCATGTTGGTAACATTATGGGTGTTCCTGGTTGTCCACATGTATCTGCCAAATGATATCTTTGGCTCTGGAAACCCAGAGATTAGCATCGCGCCGGCACGGGACGCCGTTCTTGCGACTTGGACAGACGCCGAGGCTCGGTCGGGTCCCGAGCCCCGCCGGAGAGTGGTACCCGCCAAGCGATCCATCGCCCGCTCCGAGCCCGTCTCCTTGCTTCGAAAGGTCCAGGGATCTACCCGCATCGCGCTCGACATCGAGCCCCAGAGCGAAACGTATTTGAATGCGAAGATCTTGTATTCATACACTCCTGACGCCAACCAGCCCGACGATTCCTTCAACAATACCGCGCCACTGGTGCTCAATGTCTTGCATAAAACGGCGAACCACAGGCGAGTGATTCCTTCAACAATCCTTTTAACCTTCTCAGCAGCGCTAATTTTTATTTTATTTGTTGCCAGTTGGGAATGGGGCACCGAGGCCCAAGTGCTACTAGAGATGAAGTACCCAGATTTGAGCGTGTATTCGACGCGACGAAAGCTGCCATTGACGGCGGATGAGGGGCCGATAGAGCCGCCGCAGTTGATGCTAGATCTGATAGACCCGATTCTCGCTCGGCGGGATCCTTCGAAGCTTCCGCTTGTTGACGGCGACGGCGCGGCCGGCGACCCGGCCAGTCTCGGGGTGGCCGTCCTCGTCGCCACGGTAGCCACGTCCAACGGTAATCCCCCTTCCTCTTTGCACTGTGGAATATTCAGCGGCTGAGATCATCTCAAATCTTTAGATACTGTGCGCTCAGAACGGTATCGGAAACTGGCCGAGGGGCAGTTGGAGTGGGTGCTGAATCAGGTGCCCCGGTCCCCTGAAGGGGCCATTTCGATGCGAGAGAACGAAGTCCAATTCTGGTGCGCATTCCACGCTACATTATATCTTCCAAACACACGCCAGGCTTCCTCTGCCTTGTCTGACTAATTTTGCCTTTCTCTCTTAGGGCCGATTTCATCTACATGCTCCCGCCGTTCTTGGCCTACTATGGCGCCGCAACCTCTAATATCACCCTGCTCCAGTGTGCATACGATCAAGTAAGGTTGTATAGACAAAAACTGCAAACTTCTTCCGAAACCAAACTCTGGAGTCATATCATTGAAGGTCTGTGTATTTTTCCTCAATTTCAACAATTTTGAAATGAAATCTGATTGTCAAATTTGGATTGTACATTTTCAGGCAAAAAAGAAGATCGTCTTATTTGGTCCACAGGTATGTGGGTTCAGCGCCAGAGAGTCCAAGGATAATGAGCTAATGATCGGGGGATTGAATTTACATAGGCAATGGATGGGCGGCTGCAGGGATGATGCGCGTGTATGCGACCTTCGCGAACCTGCGAGACGTTGAGCTGTATGCCCAGACGGAGTCGTGGAGGAAAGACCTTGCCGAATGGGTGCTGGAGATCGCCAATGCAGCGTTTAATCATCAACAAATGGACACGAAGCTGATCCCGAACTACATGCTAACGGACGATCCAAAGCGAGATTGTGAGCACCACTTGTTCCTCCGCTCCGTTCAACCGAGTTCTAACTTCCGCCTCCCCCCCAATTTTGTTTACAGACCCAGAATGCTCGGGGACGGCCTTAATCGCCTCGGCGGCGTACAGACTTGCCTCCCTAGAGCCATCCACCGTCCCCCGCTTACCTTTGTCCACGATCGCCAAGTCGCGTATTGCCATCTTCAGTAAATATACCAATAGTACCACCGGAGCAGTCGGTCCGGTCGTCGACCCCCTCGATTGGAATGCCGAGAAAGCTTTCACTGGAGCCACGCCTGAGGCGGGCGATGTCAGCCCCGAAGGCCAGGCGTTTGTACTCCTCCTTTACGCCGCTTGGAACGCTTACACTAATTCTTCGCAATCTTCTGCTAATTATACCTAAATATCTACCTGGTTTTCATCGGTTCAACTGCTGCCATCTTCGTCTTTCTCACATTGTATTTTTTGTTTATTTATTTTTCCCCCATCATCCATCTGGCAATGGCTATTATATTTTGTTTCCATAGAATAATAATCACTTGTAACAATTTCACCCTGTAATATATGACCTTACAATAACTGAATCAGTATATTGGTCAACGAGAGGAGTGATGAACAGTTCGCTCCGGTCATCGACGGGAGTCTTTACTGCTCTCAATGACCGAGCACGTAATCCCTTCGATGGACGGAACAGACCCGGCCAGTGTTGACTCGCCCCAGGTCATTGAGAGGAGAGTAAACATTCCTCTCAATGATCGATGACCGGGTCTGCTCCGGCCACCGAGAGGTGTGCTTCTCCTCACGATGACCGGGTTCGTTCCGGTTATCGAGAGGTTTGTTTACTCTTCTCGATGACCGATACCGTTCCGGTCATCGAGAGGAGTGCTTAATCCCCTCGATGACCGGTGAGTTGCACTTCACATGCGTGCTGGCCGGTCATCGGGGGATACTCCGCTCCGGGACCAGCCTGTGCCGGCCATCGGCAAGACGAATGGTCATGGGGTATGTACTTCTGCCCCTCGAACTCTGTTTTCGAGGGGCTGTGTACCTGACCATTTGGCAGGTTGGAAATCCCCGGGGAGCGGGAGCCTGCACTCAGTTTTTTCTTTCTATTTCTTTTTCATTATTTTTTTTGCCAAGTTGAGGGGTCCAAATACTGCAAGAAATTGCACAAGGGGCAAGAAAAATCCCCCTCTGCCAGCTGGCAGAAAAAAACAGCAATTTCAAGGGTTTTAACTTGCAGTGCGCAAAGCGTTTTGAGCTACCGCACACTGTGGCCGGGACGTCAGGTGGACACCCCCTGCAGTGCGCAAAGTACATCTATAAATTTAAACTAAAAATAATATTCATTAGTATTTAAATAATTAAGGCAGTCTTTTGGACATGTACTAATGTCTCTAAGGCTGACACAATCTAACACAAGTAAAGCAAATCCGCTTTCCAACTCTATAAGGAATGGTAGTCCAGAATGTAATAATCACATAAAGGTGAAGAATCACAATGTCCGTACAAGTCCTGGGGGGAGAGAAACTCCCTCCACCCTCTGTAGAAAAGGAAAACATAGACAGAGAAAACACTCATCCTCTGCCCGCCTCACACGCACAGAATCCACCAAGCCGCGCTCCCAAATGCACGTACTTTGTGTGTTCAACTTGAGAGAATATGGAAGACTAAGATTGATTTCTTATTAGAACTTCTGTCTACGCTAGATACAACTTTTATTTTTAGATAAATGAAAGTTGTTGTTACCTAAGAGCAAGCAATAGACCACTGTCTACTAGTTGTATGATTTAATGTGAAATAAAAGGATAATAACAGTGTTCTTTCTCCAACTTGGTGAGATCTTCCTGCTTAGACACAGCAATCATCAGCTCAATTAGTTTTATCACTTAATAGACCTCTTTGATCCTTACTAGGGTGGAGCTTTCCGCTCTTACTGTCCGGCTTGTTTGGCTTGAGTTAAAAGACATATGATTAACTCAATGTTGTCTGTTTCAGACACAAAATTTTGCTCTCATTTAGTCTCATGTTTATCTCCTTTTGGTTAGCTTAGGACTGAGCAACTTACCAATTGTCTCTCCTACTCTTTGAGTGGAATTGGTCTCCTCCGCCTGTTCCTTTTTGACTTTGTCTAAAGGAGATAATGATGTTGCCTTTTTAGCTTTTACATCTAGATCAACACAGCAGTTAAAAACCAAGCCGCTTAATTTTGGCGCTTGATTTGGTTATCCTACCTGCAAGTGGCTTGCAGCTGGGATTTTTGCTGGGATTTTCCTCAAACCTAAAAATGTTGTGATATGCTTTATTTTTACCTCTCTAGCCCATTTCAAAACTTCATTTTTTCTCACATGTACACTCTCAAATCAACCAATATGGTGGCACCACTGGATTCTACAGCCAAAACTACACAGGACACCAGGGACAACACACCTTACACCACTCTGGATCAGAAGATACAACCCCTTCAAGACACCATCAGTCAGTTACATACACACAAACACCATACTCAGCTCATGTAATCCGTTAGATGAACCACACTTACCCAGGACCATGTAATCTGTTACATGGACCACTCTGACAACTTGTCTACCCTTTACATATGTATTACCCCATCAGCTGCACTCATTACATTGTGCTATGCAGTGTCATGCAGTTTTATGCACACTTGATGCAGGCTTATTGTGAGCCTGAGTCTCTATAGTGACAGCAGGACACAAGAAATGGGGGGGGCAATAGTTGGATTTCTTAGGATAAAGAAATTACAACTATAAAAGAAGAAAAGAGAAAGAGAGAGAGAAACCAAGCAGGGTAAGAAGGAAGAGAAGTACTAGGTTATTCTAGTGGGAATGCACGTCCACTGGCAATGCTACTCTTCAGAAGAGTGCTGCTAATCTGTGCAAGAAGTGCTACAGCTTCCTCTCAGGAGGGTATCTGGATTAGATAAGTCTTAATCCAGCCACAGTTTTTTAGACTTCTCTCTGGACAGTCAAGGTTCTTAATGGGAAACCTGAGGGACAGCCCTGAACCTAGATTTTGAGGCAAAGGCCTGATGATAAGAAGGGACAGCCCTGTGATCAAGATGGAGGCAAAGGCCTATAGATTTGGAGGGACAGCCCTGTGATCAAGGAGGAAGCAAAGCAAGAAGAAAAGGCAGATCCAGCAAGACACAGAGTTGTACCTCTGAGATAAACAAGGTTCAGTGAAAGAGGTTACTTACTGTCAATATCCTAGGCGCCTGTGACGGTAGGTATACTGGGAGTATAGTAGGCTCTTTGGTGGTGATCCTGGAGTTATCTGGGTGGTGGTTCTGGTGTGCTGAAGTCTGTGGATCCGCCTCAGGCAAGGGGGATCCTGACTACGAAAATTTTCACAGTTTGCTTATTTAATTTACATATGTACATGTGGTTTGGCGCGCCTAGTAGCGCTGACACGTCACAACTGCGCAAGGGCGCTACAACTCAGTAACTCAGGGAAGGAGTATAGTTACAATGAATTGGTAAGTTGTAACTAGGGTTAAAATTGCATGAGGAAACAGAATATGAAGTCAAAACAGGGATATCTCTTAAGATGAAAAAGATATAAAGTAATTTATATGTAACAAAGGTAGAACAGGCAGCTTTTAGGTCAGCTGTGATGACTCTAAGGCTGACACTTATGCAGGTGCATGCAGAATAATGTAATAGAGGCTGCAGTCTGACAGTTGACATATGAAATCATGCAGGTGTCAAGATAGCAAAAACCCCTCATGCAGCTTGTAGATGACATCATTTGACAGGCCAGGCCAGCTAAAACATCTCACCTACTATTTCTCACTAGCTAAATTCCCTCATATGACATCATGACCTCATGTGACCTGTCAACCACCAGCCAAAATACCTCATTGTAGCCTTCAGGGCAGCTAAAACCCCTCATTCTCTTGTTCCCCTGGAGCTAAAATGTCTCACTCTTTTCTATTTAAGGAGGCTTTCCTCCCCCCAGTTGTAATTTCTCTCAGCAGACTACCTGCACTCAGTTTCCTTTATAACAAAGTACACAACTGCTCACTCCACAATATATCAGTCACTCCATATTTTGGTTTTACACACATTACAAAAACTTACACATGAAATAAAAAATCTACGCAACACATACATTTACATAACAAAACTCTCTGAGGGGTCCTCTTTGGCCAAATATCACCTGGTGGAAGTCCAGACTCCTCACTCATAACACATTTTTAGCAACTTCATCACACCCACTTCATAACAACAGTTATCTTTCAATGACACTCCACTATCACTATATTAAACCTGCCAATCTGAGATTGGTGGGCTTGTCTTAGTGTCTAGTGAAGCAGAAAAGGCAGAGGTTTCCTCATACATCCCTTTCCACACTCAGCTAAAGGTTCTCACAAACACTTTTGAGCTTTACAACATTGTAACCACTGTGCTGCACTAAAAAAGCGGTCATTTAGCGCAGTGCAGTGGTCACACCACTAGGTCCCAGAGGCATGTAGCGGAAGCTGTTAAAAAAAATGCTGCGCTACTTGCCAGCGGTTGACCGCTACCCACCCAGAGCAATTAGCAATAGCGCAGCAGAAGCGGCAATCCACTGCGCTATCCACTAATGTAGCAGATAGTAGAAGTTTATTGTATGTCAAACCTCTTTTAACATGATTTAAACCATTTTTTCTTCTTTTTCAAACTGCTGCGCTAACACTGAAGTGCAAAAACCATCCATCTTTAAAATCCTAAAAATTAAAAAGTATCAACCAAAGTATATTCTATCTTATCTATCCAATCATCCTTTTCCGTAAACCACCTTATCTCCATCCCCTCCTCCCTTTCCCTTTCCCTGTCCGATCTCTTTAAAGATTGAGTTTTCAGACCCCCCTAAAAAGAGCACAAGGTTCTGAATCTTACCTTACTTGGCTTGTGGAGCCAGTAACATGCCGCCCAAGAATCATAATGGTTCTAGGGTTGACAAGGACGGCTGGTCGAAGACCATAGAGATGGAGGATGTTGTATCCTTGGGTTCATCTCTTGACCAGGCTGCTCCTGACCGTTTGCAAACCCCGACTCAGTCGGATTTTTCTAGCAACCCTCCTCTCACTGAATCCAGACATAACCCTCAGAACCCCAAACCTGGGTTTTTAAACGCAATCGCTGAGATTTTTGCCCATCCCAACTCAGATGGGAGTATCTTCATTGATGCAGAAAATGTCAAAACCTTATCCCCATTGTTAGCAATCAAGAAGATCACTAGTGTTCAAACTCTCTCTATGGTGGAGAAGATTACCCAGAAATTAGACTCTTTCGAGAAGTTGCTTAACTCTGTTGTTCATTCCGAACCTAAAACAAACCTGTTGTGGGCTCCAACCACAAAGAAATACACTCCGGCCGTTTCCCAGATGCCTGTTGTCCACCCTCCTCCATCAAACTGGGTATTGAATGAATTCAAGCCGGCTTTTTTTATTATACGCAAGACTATCCCGGACTCTAGGCCTTTTTCCCAGATGTCTCCCCCAGAAATCACTAAAAAAGTAAATGATGTGCTTAAAGACATTGAAGCCATCACAGCTGATGGATCTGCCATCAGCGTAAAGGGTGTTGCTCAATTACCTTTGGGTGATTTTAAGTTTTTTACCCAGACTCGTTTTGCTACAAACTGGTTATTGGAGCACAAACACGAGTGGACACATTTATGTGATCCGTCTCTTGTTACTCCTCCTTTGACTTTTCCGGTGATCCTTCATTCAGTTCCGATTTCTTTCAATCCTAATAATAAGGCTACCCTGTGAAGCCCCTGCCATTGTTGGGGTTTCACACAAAGTATCACGGCATCACGCAACACCTCGCACCAACAAGTACTTATGTTTGAGTTTTCACTTCCCTAGTCCGGCAGGGACTCATTCCCTCCCGGCTAGGTAAGCAGCCTCTTTGATTCCTTCTCTTCCTCTCTCAGACAGTTGCACTTACCACGCGAGGGACTCATTCCCTCCCGGCTAGCCCATGAAATCAAGCCCCACAGATTGGAACTAGAAACACTCTCAGGCTTCTAGCCCGCTCCAAGCCTCCTTTCCTCGTCATCTCCAGTGAGGGTCCACCAGACCCTTACATACCCTTGCTGAATTATGTTTAGAGAATAAAATTCATCCAGACCACATTCAAGGTGCTTGATGGCTTGGAAATCCACAAGCCAATAAAAAATCACATGGTTCACTGATTGTATTTTTTTTGATAAAGACCTTGCTTGTAAAGTTGAGAAAGGTTGTCTTTTTTTTAACTATCTACCCTTAACCGGTGTGCATTATAAGAAATCTCCAATTCAGTGTTTCCAGTGTCTAGAAATTGGTCATACTGCTGTTATGAGCCGTAGCGCGGACTCTGCAGCGCAGACTCACATGTACATAGACTACACGTACATGTCACGGACCATACTCAAGGTTCGAGAGGCTGGAGATCCAAGCCTCTTCCTCATCCTGCAATCTACCATATAGGATCCAGAACCCCCAGAACCACAGAACCCAGACCCCGTCTTTCTCTCCACAGAACAGACCATAACATATTGCAAGATCTACTTCACGGAGACAAAGACTAAGAACCCAACAGACCAACAAGAACCAGATCACTCCTCCTCCAAAACCTTGAACATCCCGACTCCAAAACCTTGAATATATTGCACTCCACTCTCAGAAACCCAACTCCGCTCTTAGAACCTTGAATATCCCGCTCTGACATCACACAAGCAATACAATGGATGCCTCCAAAGCCGCCAAACTCCGACAACAACTGGCGGACATTACCAAGAAGGCCGACAACAAGGAGAAAAAACGCCGCCAGGCCAAGGCC
The DNA here is from genome assembly GCF_026914185.1 of Puccinia triticina. Lineage (NCBI taxonomy): Eukaryota > Fungi > Basidiomycota > Pucciniomycetes > Pucciniales > Pucciniaceae > Puccinia > Puccinia triticina. Next base: position 3,964,344 of record NC_070564.1, on the reverse strand, counting down.
CAGTTGGAGGACGCACTCCACACTCAAAACCCACCCCCTCCCCTACCAACCACCGGAGCGGAAATAGTTGCAACCAAGACCCCCAAGGTTGCCCAACCCAACAAGTTCAATGGCAAACGCGGAGCGGTGGCGGAGACGTTTGCCCGCCAGGTTGGCATCTATATGACCGTGAACAAGGCGCTGTTCCCGACCAACACGACGCGAATCCTTTTTGTGTCCTTGTACATGACCGGAACCGCAGGAGTATGGGCAGCCCCGTTCCTCAAAGAGGCAGCAGTGGACCCGCCCACCTTGACCTACGCGGAGTTCACGTCGGCCTTCCAGGGCATGTTTTTTGACCTGGAAAAGAAGGCAAAGGCGGAACAAGCCCTCCAAGCGCTGAAGCAGACTGGTTCCGTGGCGGACTACACCCACTCCTTCGTCCAGCACGCCTCCACAGCGGGATGGGAAATCCCCACCCTTCTCAGCCAGTACCGCCAAGGCCTGAAGCGGGACATCCAGATGGCGCTCATTGTTTCCCGCACCGCATTCACAACCATTAATGAGGTTGCTAGCTTGGCCCTGGAGCTCGACACGGCGATGAGCGGTGCGGAGACCAGAACAGCGCCAACCAAACAGAAGATTGACCCTGACACCATGGACCTCTTGGCGTTAAACGGATGGCTATCCAACTCCGAAAAGGCCCGGATGATGCGGGAAGGACTCTGTTTCCGATGCAGAGCGCAGGGCCACATATCCCGCGAATGTCCGACCAAGAAGGGAAAAGGCTGCGGAAACGCCAGGATTGCGGCAATGGAGGATCAAATACGCCAATTAGTGGAAGGGATGGCGGCAATAGGCGGAGGCGGACCAGCGGATAAAGGCCGAAAAGGCCAGGCCAACTCGTCAAAAAATGGAGGTGCTGTAAGGGTCACGTGGACCCTCACTGGAGATGGCTCGAAAAGGGGGGCACAGGGGGACGAGGCGCTACACCTTTGTGATTCTAGGTCCAAACGGTCTCTAATTTCCTTTCAAGGGGCTAGCCGGGAGAGAGGAAGAACTCTCTTGTTAGTCTAAATACAAGACAAGAGTGGAGGCAGACAAAAGAGAATGAGAATCAAAATTGGGCTTACCTAGCCGGGAGAGAGGAAGAACTCTCTGCCGGACTAGGGAAGCGAGTGGCTCAGGCTAAGTGTTTGGTGCGTGGGGGGTTACGTAATCCCGTGACCCTTCGTGTGGAGCCCTGTTGTCAAGGGGGGCTTCACAGGTGCTCAGGAATGAAGGTTGTGCCTTTCCTGAGCGCGGCGGAGTTGTCTTGTAGTATTGGTGCTAGTCAGACTTTAAGCAGAGATGAAATTGATCCCCGATGTTTTATCTCTTACACCATCACAACTCCCAGAGCCACACCCCAGACCCCCTTGCCCCCTGCCTCCTTTTTGATTGATTCTGGAGCGTCCCATGATGTGTTGAGTGAATCCCACGCCGCCGCGGCGGGATTGCTCTGCAACGCCACCGCCTCAAGGCGGACAGTGTTGGGATTTGATGGATCCACATCCCAAGCGGCATATGAGATTGACCTGACCCTGAATGAAGAACCCCGCCCTTCAAAATTCATCATCACCCGACTGAAAGACACGTACAACGGCATCCTTGGGATGCCATGGATCCGCAAACACGGACACCAAATTGACTGGACCACCCGCACACTCCGCCCCGACCACTCCGAAATTGCAGTTGCCTCTGCAACTTTGTCCACTCCAAAAACATCCTCAACAGAGGGCCAAGGGCCCATGATGGGGAAAGCTAGGATTCGTGACAAGGGGGTGTGTGTTTTACCGCCCCCGCAATGTGAGTCCGATGAAGTTTCTCCGCAATCATTCTCCAAAGCAGCTGGCAAGCCCCTTTCTCTCCTAGAACTTTACACTGCAGAGATTAGCGCCGCCAAGACATCGTGGTCGACCTCCGCCCGGCTAGCAGCGGCGGGAAAGGCCGTTATTGCAACACGGACCATCAAAGAACTTGTCCCGCAGTGCTACCATCAATTCATCGACATGTTCCGGAAATCCAGCGCTAAGAGCCTACCGCCACGAAGAAAGTATGACTTCTGTGTTGACCTAGTCCCAGGAGCCACACCGCAAGCAAGCCGGATCATTCCGCTTTCACCGGCGGAGAACCAGGCACTCGACACACTGATTGCGGAAGGACTGGCCAGCAGAACAATCCGGCAGACCACGTCACCATGGGCGGCCCCAGTTCTATTCACCGGAAAGAAGGACGGAAACCTCCGCCCCTGTTTTGACTGCCAAAAACTCAACGCACTGACAGTGAAGAACCGCTACCCCCTTCCACTGACCATGGACCTGATTGACAGCCTGCTAAACGCCAACACTTTCACAAAGCTGGACCTCCGCAACGCCTATGGAGACCTCCGAGTGGCGGAGGGAGATGAGGATAAGCTAGCGTTCATCTGCAAGGCGGGGCAATTTGCTCCGCTCACCATGCCATTTGGACCCACAGGAGCGCCGGGATACTTTCAATACTTCATGCAGGACATTCTCCTTGGACGAATTGGAAAGAACACCGCCGTGTACCTGGATGACATTATGGTATACACACAGAAAGGCTCCGATCACACAGCGGGGGTCAATGGAATCCTGGAGACCCTGAGCAAGCATCAATTATGGCTGAAACCGGAGAAATGTGAATTTTCAAAACCGGAGGTGGAATATCTTGGACTCTTAATTGCGTGTAACCGGATTAGAACGGACCCTGCAAAAGTGAAGGCGGTGACGGAGTGGCCCGCACTGTGGAACGTTACGGAACTTCAGCGGTTCATCGGATTCTCCAACTTTTACCACTGGTTCATTGACCACTTCTTGGGGAAGACCAGACCTCTACACGACCTGACCAAAGCAAAAACCCCCTTTGTCTGGGATGACAAATGTAACTCCGCTTTCAAATGCCTAAAGACCGCCTTCACCTCCGCTCCAATACTTAAGATTGCGGACCCGTACAAGCCGTTTATCCTGGAATGTGACTGCTCCGACTTTGCGCTTGGAGCAGTCTTGTCTCAAGTCTGCGACAAAGACAAAGAACTCCACCCCGTTGCTTACTTATCCCAATCATTGGTGCAGGCGGAGAAGAACTACGAGATCTTTGACAAGGAACTATTGGCCATTGTTGCCGCTTTCAAAGAGTGGCGGCAGTACCTAGAAGGAAACCCGCACCGCCTGACTGCCATTGTTTACACGGACCACCGGAACCTAGAAATCTTCATGACCACCAAGGAGCTCACTCGGAGACAGGCGCAGTGGGCGGAGACCATGGGTTGCTTTGATTTCGAAATCATCTTCCGCCCGGGCCGCCAAGCCACCAAACCCAATGCCCTATCAAGAAGACTGGACCTAGGGCTGGGCCCCTACCCAAGGCCAATCGGGTATACCCGACTATCCAACCCGGCCGGTCGGAGCGCGGAATTTTTTTTTGGGATTTTTACCCAAGCGGATATCTCGGGTAAATGACTTGGGAGAAGTCTTGGAGAAGGTCGGAGACCAACTTTTCATTACAAGAGACAGAGAGTGTTGCTGAAAGAAAAAAAAAAGATAGGAACTTGAATCCAATATGCAACGGTGGCAATAACCTGTCTGACCGGTCATTGAGAGGTCTCAACGCGACTCAAGCCTCTCCATGACCGGTTTGTACGTACTTTACCGGTCATGGAGGGGCGTGAGTTCTGCCGATGATTGGTACAAACCCGTCATCCAGTACTAGACTCAAGCTGCTGGACGACCGGTCTGAGTGGTCATCAAGGGGATTCAAACCTTTTGATGACCAATGCAGACTGGTCACTGAGAGGACAGCTGCTTGATGATCTAACTGGACATCTTCTGATGTTTGCAAGATAAAAGCTCACACATAGGCTCTGTGCTTGATTGAGCATTTGTCCCGCGTTAGCAAAGTGTTACATGAACGGCTGTTTTTCTTCAAAATTGCCGTGCATTGTACCTTCACTTTTTTTTTCATTGAAAGCCTGAACCAGTAGGACAGTTGGTCCCCGCGGGAGGTACCCGATATCCGACGGATAGTGCCCGGGAGTAGTTAATTAGATACCCGACCTTGGGTATACCCGCAGGAGACCAGCGCAAGATGGCCTCCAGGCCTCGGGTATCACCCGGGGCCCAGCCCTAACTGGACCTAACCCCTGCCCCTGGTGAAAAACTGACCTTTGGGCAGCTGTTGAAGCCCAATAACATTACACAGCAGAATTTTGCGGAGATATTGGAGTTTGAATCCTGGTTTGAGGACAAATCAATTGACTTGGCGGAGGCGGAGCACTGGTTTGAGGTAGACGTACTGGGGATAGACGCGGAGCATGGAGCGGAAAATGAACTGGCAATGGCTGATGCGGAGATCATTGCAAGAATCAGGGAATTGACCCCACTCAATGCCCAACTGACCAGATGGATAGAATCCTTGAAAACCCCCACAGGAAACCGGAACAGACACACAGAGACTGATGGCATCTTGTACGACAAAGGGCGGATAGTGGTACTGGCGGACCCGGCACTGCGGACAGAGATACTGAAGAGCCAACACAACACCAAAGCGGCGGGCCACCCAGGCCAATCCCGCACCCTCGCCCTGGTCCGGCGGAGTTTTGTGTGGAACGGCCAGAAGAAGTTCGTCAACCAATACGTGGATGGATGTGATTCTTGTCAAACAGTTAAAGCCTCAACGCAACAGCCATTTGGGACACTGGAGCCGCTGCCAATTCCGGCGGGGCCGTGGATGGACATCAGCTATGACCTCATCACATACCTGCCTGAATCCTGCTCCCACAACAGCATACTGACTGTTGTTGACTGTCTGACAAAGATGGCACACTTTATCCCCTGCAGGAAGTCCATGAATGCGGAGCAGTTAGCTAACCTGATGGCGGAGCACGTTTGGAAACTCCACGGCACTCCAAAGACTATTATTTCCGACCGAGGGAGCATTTTTGTATCCCAAATCACCCGGGAATTAGACAACAGACTTGGCATCCGCCTCCAACCATCTACAGCGTACCATCCAAGGACAGACGGACAGTCGGAAATCACAAACAAAGCGGTGGAGCAATATCTCCGCCATTTTGTGAGCTATTGACAGGACAATTGGGCTCCGCTCCTGGCAACAGCGGAATTTGCTCACAACAACAACGATCACACGTCAACAGGGGTGTCACCATTCAAGGCAAATTATGGTTTCAACCCATTGTACAGCAGAATTCCATTGGCGGGACAGTGTGTACCGGCAGTGGCGGAGCGGCTCTGCCAGCTTGCGGAGGTACAGGACAAACTGAAGCACTGTCTAGAAGCTGCGCAGGAGGCCATGAAAAGCCAGTTTGACCGCGGAGTGCGGAAAACACCGGAATGGAACAGTGGAGACGAGGTTTGGCTAGATGGGCGCAATATCTCGACAACACGCCCCAGCCCCAAATTGGAACACCGCTGGCTTGGACCATTCCCAATAGCTAGCAGAATTTCAACCTCCGCTTACAAACTGACCCTTCCGCTTTCCATGCAGGGAGTCCACCCAGTTTTCCACGTGTCAGTACTTCGCAAACACAAGCCCAACAAGATCGCCTACCGACAGTGGCGGACCCCGGAGCCAGTAACAGTCAATGGCGGAGATGAGTGGGAGGTTGACGGAATACTGGACAGCCGGCGGAGAGGGCGGACAACTCAATACCTTGTCAGCTGGCGCGGATTTGGACCTGCGGAAAATTCTTGGGAGCCGGAGGCAAACTTGAAGAACAGCGGAGACCTATTGGCGGAGTTTAACTCAAAGTTTCCGGAGGCGGCGGCCAGGCATTGGAGGATGCGGAGAAGAAAGTGAGAGGGCAAGCTTTTTCCCACTGGGTTTTTTAATGCTGCCCGGGGACAGAATGCAGAGCCAAAAGAGGAGGATTTTTCTCATGGACCAACCAGAAAAGGGGGCGGCTTGGGCATTAAAGGGGGGATAATGTTATGAGCCGTAGCGCGGACTCCGCAGCGCAGAATCACATGTACATAGACTACACGTACATGTCACGAACCATACTCAAGCGCTACGCTACGCTACACTATTTCAGCGCTACACATTAGCGTAGCGGAAAAAAGCGCCCATCTATTTTGCATAGCGTTAGCGCGCTGTTAGCGCCGCTACGCTGCGCTAATTTTAAGCGGCGCTAACAGCGCGCCAATTCTTTGTTAGCGTTAGCGCGCCGCTACAGTCGCTACGCTACGCTGCGCTGCGCTACAGCGCTTCTAGCGGAAAAAAAGCCCTTTTTTCCCGCTGAAGGCGCTGTAGCGCAGCGTAGCGCGCGCTCTTTTGCGCCCTGCATGTTTAGCGTTAGCGCAATTGCGCGCATCTGCGCTAACGCTACGCTATCAGCTAAAATAGCTGCGCACCGCGTGCGCGTAGCGTTAGCGCATATGCGTGCAATTGCGCTAACGCTACGCTAAAAAATAGCGCATTTGCGCTGCGCTACGCTACGCTAACCGCTATGGTTAGCGTAGCAACCCAGTGTTGCCATCAGTATCCTCTTCTGGGGAGTCGAATCTGTCAGACTTCAAAATTCTCCAGTTAAACTGTCACAATTCTTTTGACATCACCTCAAATGCGCTTAATTCAAATTCAAATTTTTTGATTCTAATCCTCTAAGAACCTTGGATCAATCCGTATAAATTCAGACTACCACACTACAAGAATTGGATGTGTGTCCTCGATTCCAATCATTCTCCAACCAAATACAACAACAAACACCACATTTGTTTCTTTTTTGGCAAATCCTTTTCTTCAGAAGAGATTCATCAATTGAGATATGGTTCCTGGATCCTTTCCGCAATCAATTTAACAGTCAACCATGAAAAAACCCAAAAAATTTGTTTTATCAATCTCTATAATCCTCCAAGAACATTTGAAGGGATTGAGCAACTTACCGATTGGCTAAATCATCATAATGATTGATGTATTCCTTTGTTCATTTGCATGGATTCTAATTTTCACCATCAATCGTGGAATCCCTCCAACTACAAGCATACACATCAACAATCAAAAGACCTGATCAGAACGTGTGGTCAAAATGGCTTTAAAGTTATATCCAAAAAAGGAAAACCTACTTTCATTAATAGAAGAACTAGCACCACGGTAATCAATCTCACCTGGGCCAACTACAATGCTATCAAGCTTATTCAGTCATGCAGTACCACTTCAATTAATTTTGGTTCGGATCATCAAGCTATTATTCTTCAACTCAACTTTAAGACCATTCGCATTGGTCTGGTTAAAATTCAGGTTAGCAAATCCGGGTTAAAAGTCCGGGTTAGCTAACCTAATAGCGTCAAACGCATTCGTCCGGGTTAACTTCTGGGTTAACAAACCCAACAGGGCAAACCTGGCAAGTTGAATCCGGCTCTTTGATGGATGATGCAAGAACCAGATCCACTTGAAGAAGCAGACTTTTTAACGGATTTCAACGATGATCCCAAAATTACGCGCGGGAAAAGCAAGCATCAAAGGCGTTTCAAAGGCCAACAGAAGCTCAATAACAATTACTTTGTAGAAAATTCTACAGACATGCAACTAAAAAACATACCAATTTGATAAAGTGGCAACCTCCTTATGCATGCCTGAGAGGCCTTTGAATGTTTCTTGTACTTGTACCCAGAAGGATCCAATGGTCTGCGAGTTATTGGTTATAATGTCCTTTGAGATCTCAATCCATCTACGGGCCAGTTGTTCATCTTCAATGGGGTTGAAGTTGCTTGTGCGAGTCCGCTTTGGTTTAGTCATTGTGCTGGTATGGAACTACTCAAAGGGGAGAATAGAGCTTGGAAGGGAAATGGATAGCAACAATAGTACTAATGTAAGCTATGCAAGGGTGCTGATGAGGCTGCCTTCCTGACTAATGCTGAGGGGATGAGAGTAACACTAAGAAAAAGAAGAAAAGGTGTGGCTGATTTCTGCTTGATCTTAGGAGCTAGTACTATGAGCTTAACTACTGACTACTGAGGGTAAGAGAGTTGGAGGAGTGATGAGAGTGGGGAATGCAATGGCAAGGTTCAATAGCAATGGGTTCAGGAGCAACTGCACTGATATCAATGGGTGATGAGTAATTTCTAACTTATAATTTCTGTATATAGAATTCTGCATAAGGTACAAGTGAGGGGGGGGAAAGACAGTTCTTATATGAAGGAAGGATGAGCACAGACAATGAAGAGTTCTGGCTATGGGAAGAAAGGTTGTACAAATAGGGAAAAGTGATGTGAACATAGTAGCAACTTGTAATGATGAACACTCCTGGAAAGGGTAAGCACAGATCCAAATGATGTAATGTACACAATAGCCATAGTACATAATGAGAAATGTATGTAAAGGGTTTAGTATGTGAAAGTAATTATGTAAAAGGAATGTACTGTAATGATTCAAGTAAGTTACTAATGAATTGAGTATTGTAACTAATGAAGACTGTAGGTTGTCTGTAAGTCTTATATCCTCTATAACTACTGAACCATTGAAGATAAGGGGGTACTATGTAGGAGTGACTATATGTGAAATTTGATGTAGAACCTGAATATGTAATAATAATGAGGTATTTGTGAAGGGTGAAGGGGAGATGGGCTATGTAATGATGAATATATGTAAAAAGAAGCAATAAAAATACTACTTATGGTTTGGAATGGAGCACCACATCCTCCCCCAACTTATTGTCTGTCCCCAGGCAATGCACCAAAGAGAAGAGCGATCCAGAAAGAGTTGAAGAATGTTGAGTCCAAGAGTCCAAAGTCCAGTGTTTCTCCAGAAGGTGAAGTCCAAAGTCCTGAGTAGTAGTCCAAATCCAGAGTCCAGTGTCCAAAGCCAATAGAATCCAAGTATAATCCAAGTCCAGTATATCTGAGTCCAAGGTATCCAAGTCCAATCCAAAGTCCAATAGTCCTATGTATCCAGAGTATCCATAGTCCAGTATCCAATCCAAAGAGTCCAGTATCCAAAAGAAGGTCCAATTATCAATGAGGGGTGAATGTTTAAGAAGATCTAACTCTGCTGAAGGCAATATCCTTGAGACAGACACATATTAGACTAAATTCCACTCTGAAGAATACAATAATTTTCCTGCCTAACTGAGGCCAATGGAAGAATGCAATGATTGATGATGAATGATGGGGTTGATAATTGTAGTTTCTGAAGGTTGTGAATGATTTGGGGTTGAATGGCTGAATTTCTGAGTATCTGAGTATATAATGTAGAGTTCTGTGAAGAGAATTTGAAGTCCAGGGAAGCTGATAAGCTGTCCAAAGAATATTCTTTCTCAAGTTGGGTGGTTTCTGAGCTGCAATGTGTTGGAAGAAATTGATTATAATAATGAATGAATGAAAGGTTGATTTGTTGGCTCAAGAATTCCTAAAATACAGGGTGAAGATGATGATGGAGGAATGATTGATGTTCAGGAATGAATGAATGATGATTTTTCAGAAAGAATGATTTTTAGGATGATGATGATGATGGCGGAATTGAATGAATGACTGCATGAAATCCAAAAATGGCTGGGGAATGATCCCTCCTTCTCCTCATTATTGGGGGGGAATGAATGATTGATGGTTCCTCTTCAGCACTGGGCACTTTGGAATTCACCCTTTTGACAAAAAAGCCTTAATTTTGTCCAGATGGGGAATGGAACATGTGTCCATCCGCGTGTACTGTCGAAAGAGGGGTCCTGATGTCTGAGCGGGGGCTCCATGCGGAAGGCGCGCGTGCGGAACGCCAAAAAAAAGAAAGGAAATGGTCGACCTGTATCTTCGGAACGGCTCGATGAACTTTCTTGGAACCAAGCCCATTCGAAAGAGCCGATTCCATAGATCAAAATGGTATATACTAATTATTTTTAAGGGTTGATTATCGGTTGTGTAGGGCCTGTTAAGGATCCAGGCAAAATCCGCGGGCGCGCATAGTAGTAACACCGCGTAAATATAAGGCAATATGTTTTCGGGTATAACTTGGATGTCCGTCGATGAAAAGTTCTAATTCCGGGCTCATTAGAAAGGCAAGAAGGAGGAGATGAAACGACAACCGATCATTATGAAAGATTAATTCGGCCGATGGGCGGCCGTGAACGCTGAATGAAAACCGTAAATGAGGCCGCGTAAATCCTAACAAAGCTTCGAGCGCTTATAATTCCAAAACCGCTCGATAGAATCGGCTAAAACCAGGTTCAAACGAAAGCCAAGATCGGAAAGATGAAACTGGAAAGTTGTAATATGAATTTTGAGGCCAGCCGAATCGTTATTGAAACGCTCCAAAGTTTCATTACGATTTCCGCGGTTTCCGCCGCAAAGAAGTTGAAATCCAAGGGATACATAATGAAATGAACCAAAGGTACCGCCGAGGGACTGTCCAAATGGACTCCTGAGGCTGGCCAATCTTCTGAAGAGGGTGTTAGATGAAATGATCGCGGTATTTACGCACCAAGAGATATTGGAAAAGGTAGATCAAACTGGGTCAAACACCAGAGTCAAAATTAAAGAAATGAAAGAATAACCGCGCCAAACAATTCTGAAAGGTGAATGCGTCCATAGTGACGTCATGAAGTGAGGAAGGAATAGTTTCTATAAGGTCTAGGTCATTGGTCAACGGAAAGTTCCCGTTATCGCTGTTTGTTATCCGTAATGTTTTCCTCCAGCGCCACTTCCACGCCCTTGTCACCAAAAGAGAACCTTGATAACTCATTAGATTATTCGTCAAACACATCCATAACTTCATCTCAACTTGATGAAGAGGCCGCTATTAGGCCTTCCTACAAAATCCCATTCTCCATTCGCAGAGCGCACTCGTTCGTTGACAACGTTCATGCGTACAACGCCGGTATGAGAGACTCTTTTAAGCCCGAAGAAGTTGATGCCTTGTGCCACTATATCCAACAAGGACTCCTCGCCTTTGCTCGTGAGGACCTCGACGACCCGGTTGCCGCACGAAACACACGCCTTAAATTGTATAGCCGGTTCCACAACGCTTTTACACATGTATGTCGAATGGATTCTGTATGTATATGAATAAGAATTTGAAAAAAAGAAGATTGATTATAATACTGATATTTTTCCCTGTTTCTATAGATGGATACCCATTCAATCATAGATGCCATGATAGAGGAAACTGAGGAAAGGAATGCCCTGGAGTTATTAAGGGTGAGGGACCAAGTGGAAGAAGAGGAAGATGGTTGGAGAGTAGAAGCAGAAATGGAGAGGATAAGAGCTGAGGGTAAGTTCTATTTTTTTTTTTCTTTATTTAGAATTTTACTAATGCTATGCTTTAATTTTCTTTTATGTATTTTAATTTTTATTTTCAGATAAGGAGAAGGGAAAAGAGAAAAAGAAAGATGGAGAAGAAGGAGAAATGGAAGAAGATGATGTAGTGATAAAAGAAGAAGAGGTGAGCTTTTGATTTTATATTTAGTTATTTTATTTGAGAGTGTTTGAAACTGATTTTTATTGATTTTATTTCTGATTTGTTTACGGACTTACTTCGCGCACTGCGCAAAACACTTCGCGCACTGCACAGTGCGCGGATTCCCAAACACTTCGCGCACTGCGGGTAAACTACACAACTTTTTGAAGATTTTTCTTGACAAATCAATAAACAGGCTTCTCATTGGCCTCTCTGAATTTTTCGGAAGTTTTTCAAAGCATTCTTCTATGTTTAAAAAAAGCATTAAAAACCAGAAGAAATGTAGGATTTGGGCGCCTAAAAAACAAGGTTCCTATAGCCCAAAAATTTCAAATAATTTTTTGAGTAATGTAACATGTAAGAAAAGCTACTTCAAAACCTTTCAGGCACTTTGTGCAAGCATACAGGTCTGAAAAATAAGAAACTTCAACACATATTAGCACATTGCATCTAAATTATCCTCATTTTTCAGACCTGTATGCTTGCAAAAAGTGGCTGAAAAGTTTTGAAGTAGCTTTTCTTACATTTCTCATTACTCAAAAAATTATTTGAAATTTTTGGGCTATAGGAACCTTGTTTTTTAGGCGCCCAAATCCTACATTTCTTCTGGTTTTTAATGCTTTTTTTAAACATAGAAGAATGCTTTGAAAAACTTCCGAAAAATTCAGAGAGGCCAATGAGAAGCCTTTCTATTGATTTGTCAAGAAAAATCTTCAAAAAGTTGCGTAGTTTACCCGCAGTGCGCGAAGTGTTTGGGAATCCGCGCACTGTGCAGTGCGCGAAGTGTTTTTTGCAGTGCGCAAAGTGTTTTTTGCAGTGCGCGAAGTAAGTCCGTTTGTTTATAGATTTTATTTTATTTTGTTTTTATGTTATTGTGTAAGAAGATGAGAAAGAGAAAAGAGAAGAGAAATGAATTGATTATTCCTTATTTATTGTTTTTACCTGGAGTGGTATTCCTTGACATGAGTTGCAGCAAACCTTCTGGCCAATTCTGTGCCATCCAATTCTTCCAAGATGTAAGATCCTCCTGGATTTTGAGCCTTGATTCTGTAAGGGCCATTCCATTTATTTTCAAAGAGCTTGCCAAACTGAGAGTCCAAAGATTTGTTATACACTACTACTAATTGACCTTTCTTTAGTGGCTGCCTTGATGTTTTCTTCTTGTTCCAATAATCCACAGAGTTTTTCCTGGAATCCATGAGCTGCTGGTGTGCTTGCTGCAAGATGGTATCCCTGTTTTCAAGCTGCTGAGTCCTAGCCAATAAAAGATCCTGAGTTGATTCTACCTTTGACCAATCCACTCCAAAGAAGGTTTCCAATTCTAAATCAATGGGTAAGATGGGGGGCTGTCCAAGAACTAGCTCATAAGGTGAGTAACCAGTTGATCTCTTGGTGGAAATTCTGTCTGCAAATAAAACTAAAGGTAAATAATTCCTCCACTTCTTGCCTTCTTTTCCACAGAGCTTGACCAAGGTATCCTTAATTGCCTGATGTCCTCTTTCTACCATACCATTTGATTCAGGATAATAAGGGGTGGTGACTTTGATTTTGATTCCAGATTCCAGAAGGGATTTTTGAAATTGTTGTCCAAATTCAGAGCCTCCATCCACTGTGACTGACCAAGGGGCTCCATATCTGTAGATCCAGTTGTCCAAGAACCACTGAGAGATTTTCTTTGCCTGAATCTTTTCTAGTCCAACTGCCTCTACCCATCCAGAAAGGTCATCTCTTGCAATTACCAGGTACTTCCATTTGCCAGCTTTGATGTGAACTGTATCCAAACTGACTCTTCCAAAGATGGTTGCTGCTCCTGTAGGTTTCTTGGGTTCCATTGGCAATTTTGAACTCCTCTTCTGGCAAGCTTCACAAGACTGGACCCACTTGGTAACACCTCTCTTGAGACCTGGCCACCAAAATCTGAGTTTAATCCTTCTGTAGGTTTCAGCAATACCTCTGTGGCCTAAGGATTCATGAAGGGAATTGAGGATGGATTTCTGAGCTGAAGGAGAGGTGACTACTATCTGGGAGAATGGTTTGTTGATCCTGTGCAAGACTTCATTGGAAAGGAAGAAGTTAGCTGATTTGTGCAAAATTTGCTTGAATTCCAGGCTGCTGCATCCTGGAGGTTTGTTCATGGTTGAAAGGTATTCCTGGAGGTGCTTCCAAATTCCTTGCTGCAAGTTACTTACCCCCTCCCCCAACTTAGCTGATGTCCCCAGAAGCAGGCCAAAAGAAGAATGTTTAGTTCCAAATCCAGGGTGAGGTTTGATCCAGGTTTCATCTTCATCAAAGCTAGGACAATCATCTTCATCAGAATCAGGGGGTCTTCTTGAAAGTCCATCAGGTAAGGTGAAAGTTTTTCCAGGAGTGTGAACAAGGTCATAGGAGAATAACTGAATAAATCCAATCCATCTGTTCATAGGGGCATTGGGAAGTGAAGGGTTGTTGATCATTCCAATAAGGCACTGGGCATCCACTCTGAGTTGAAAATGTTGGCCCCACAGTTTGGTTTGAAGTTTCTTGAGGATCTTGGCAACACCACAGAGTTCTAATTTGGATTGTGAGTACTTTGATTCCCTGGGTGAAAAGACTACTGACTCATATAACACAGGCCTATCCAATCCATCAGAATCCTGTTGAGTAAGAACAGCACCTGCAGCAATAACACTGGAGTCCACTGAGAGTTTGATTAAGCCAGCATCAGGTCCATAGTCCAATTTCTTTAGGGTGATATCAGTTCCAACAATCCTTTTAAGGTCCTCAAAGGCATCCTGGCAATCTTCAGTCCAATCCCAAGAGGAGTCCTTCCTGGTGAGTCTTCTGAGTGGAGCAGTGAGGGTTGAGTAATTTTTAATGAACATTCTAACATATACACAGATACCTAGGAATCCTCTGACATCTGAAGGAGTGGTGGGAGTTGGCCAGGTTTCAATTTTGTTGAGCTTCTTGATGGATATCCTTCTGCCTTCCTTACAAACCACATGGCCTACCAGATCCAGAGCAGGTACACAGCAAGCAAATTTCTTCCCAGAGATGGTGAGTCCAGCTTCTTCAATCCTGAAAAGAATCCTTTCCAGAGTAATGGCATATTCATAGATAAATCTTCTGATCTGGGGGTTGTCCTTTAGAGTTTCTTCATTGCAGTCAGAGGTTGGTCCTTTTATACCTCCATCATCCACAAAGATTCCCATATGTTGAGGTAGTTCATCCTGGAGTATCCACATCATTTGGGCCTGGTAAACTGCAACTGAATTGGTGGCTCCTTGGGGTAATCTAGTAAGTTGAAATCTTCCAAGGGGTGTTTCAAAGGTGGTCAGAGGTCTGGATTCTGGAGCTAATTCTCTTTCATCATATCCTCCCATAATATCACCTAGTCCATAGCAAGCCCTTCCAGTGAATGATTCAATGAGTTCCTCTGTCTTTGGTGGTAGTCCAGCGTCCTTAATGGTGACTTTGTTGAGTTTCTGAAGGTCATGTACAATTCTGAGCTTACCATCCTGCTTCTTTACACAAAATATAGGGCTGGAATAACTGGAAAAGGATTGTTCATAGAGGCCAGTGCTGAGTCTTTCCCTTACCAATTCTATAACCTGGTCTTTGATGGGTGCAGGGATTGGAATTGGTTTCTGTTGCCAAGGTTCATGGGGAATGACTGGAATAATATAAGGCTGTCCATAGGTGTGTTTAAGAAGGCCTCTTTCTGTTTCCACAAAAGCCAAAGCACCTTGTCTAATCACAATTACCCATACCAGCAGGAGATATTCTCAAGGAGAGAGCCATCCAGGAGGTCCAAAGTTGATGAGGTCCAGCCTTTCTTGAGTAACCTTAGAGGTAGGAGTGAATGGTGGAGGAAAAGGGCTCAAAGGAGTGAGGTAAGGATCTCTGGAGAGTGGTGGCCTTGATAATGGGGGATTGAGAGATAATGGCATTGGTTGGTTTACTGGTTTTATTTTTTTTAGAGTTGATTTATATTTTGCTGAATGAGTGACTACAGTTTGTTGCTTTTGGTTGTTTTCCAGGGTTGCAGTTGTAAGGGAAGGGAACTGAAAACCTGGTCTCAATCTAAAAAATTTACCAGTCCAGAATTGGAAGGTATGCTGGTTTCCCACTTCTGATTATTGGGGAGTATGATTGGAACCAAAAAAGTCTGACCAGCTGAATCCATGATTGAAAGTGCTTCTCCTCTGGCTCCATTGTAGTTGATGTTAGCTGAGACATCCATCAAGAAAGGCTTTCCAATAATCATCTGAACTGGTCCTTTGGCTACCCAGAAATGAACTGTCCTGACTACTTTCCCAATGGTTACCTCCACATCTTCAGCAATTCCAGGTATAGCAGTAAGGTGGCCTCCAATTCCTTTGAGCTTCATAGATTTAGCAGTGAGTACCAATCCAAGTTTATGTGCAAGAGTTTCAGGAATAATGTTGACCATAGAGCCAGTATCCAAGAGTGCTTGATGTTTCTATCCTCCAATAGTGATGGTGATGTATCCAAGGGGGCAGGAGTAGTGAGTAGTGGGTTGCTCCTGTGCTGGTTCTTCTCCATCCTCCGTGTCTGTGAAGTTTGCTGATTTGACACCATCCAATGGGACCCTTCTGTTGGTTATCTTCTTCCTGATACAGTCAGTAACTCCTGGTGATATAGCAAAGATTTCTCCAAAGGTCAACTCCATCTTTCCTGCAGTCAACATCCTACTAGCCACTTCCTCCTCAATTCCTGGGTACTCCTTGGCCAAAGTCTTTTCCAAATAGGTCTTCTTAACTGGTTTGTCCTTAGGTGCAGTGGTTGAATCCTTGTCCTTATCCTGGAATCTGACTTGAGGGGAGCCTTTTGAAGTAGGGGATTTGGAAGCACTAGGAGTAGGGGGCTGTGTCATGTGAAGTAATTCCTCTGTATCCATGTCCATTAGGTCCTGTTTCTCCTTCCTGATCCTTTTGTCTGACTTGGCTGGTTCCTCCTCATCCTGATCCTTAGAGTTGTTTCTGGTCCTCTTTCCAAGGTCTGCTTCATAACTGTGGGTTTGATAATAGGCTGGGTCCTCCTCTAGTTGGCCAAAAGAAGATGTGAGCTTAGTTTTAAAGTACTCTTCCACTGGGGTTCTGATTGGTCTGCTTGGAATCCATGGAATAACTGATTTGTCTGGAAGTTTGTAATCTCTTCCATCCTTGATAACAGCACCACTAGACATGTCCTGGGCAAGTTGAGAGCAGCTGTTGGTTCCATGGGTTTCCTGATGACAATAATAGCATTTGAATGGCCAGGTCCTAGCAGGTTTGTCCATGTGGGGAGGTAGTCCTTTGCCAGCAGTGAGAGATGCAAGTTGTTTGGTAAGGAGTTCCACTTGTTTGTCCAGAGAAGTAGAAGCAGTAGGAGCAGCTCCCTGAGTAGCAGGTGTGGGTTTGGAGGTCCTAGGTGAGTTGTCCAAAGTGAATTTCTCTTCTGCCCTCCATTCAGTCCTTCTGTTGACCACTGATCTTGAGTAAACTTCCTGGTGAATGTAGGTAAGAAGAGTTTCAGTGTCTGGCAAGATATCACCTCCGTCCTTTGAGGCTAGCATTTGATTGTCCTTCATCAAGCTCCTAGTAACCCTTTGATCCAGATCCTTGTGAAGAGTTTCCAAAAGAAGGTGTCTGAATTCCTCCAGGCTGGTACTGTACCCCATTCTTACCAAGTAGTGAGTGATGGTTTCAAACTTGTTTCTGAATGTGTTGAAGGTTTCCAAGGTGCTGATTCCTCCATCCTGGGCAGATTTGTAGACTAGTTTCCTGAGATCCTCCCTGGTATATCTGACCAATGGCTGAGAAGTTCCAAACCTGGTGAGTAGCTGTTTCTTCAGGGTTTCCCAATCCAAGTTTTCATGGCCTGACATGTCTTCCACTTCATCCTTAAGGTCCAACCCTTTGATAAAAGCAATGATTTGCCCAGCCAGTTCCTTAGAGTTAGCACCATCATCTCTTCCAGCACTTTCATACCTTCTAATGAATTTCTCCACAGGCATGTTGGTTCCATCAAAGAAGAGCTCTTTGTCCATGGGTTTTATCTTTACTCCTCTACTGACAGGATCCTGATACCTAGGCATAGCTGGTTCCTTATTTAAAAAGTGAGTGTTGGACCTGGTGGAGTGTGTTGAGTTGTCCCTTTGGCGCTGGAGCCTGGGAAAGCGGGGTGGTGGTGCATCTAAATCTTCTGAATCTTCTGAAGGCTGATTGGTATCTCTATATCCTGTGTATCTAGGGATACTGGAAGTCTGAGGTCCAGGTGGAGGTCTGTAAGAACTGGAGTTGACTTGTGGAGTAGAAGAACCCTGGGGATCTGGAGCATTGGAAGAAGCCTGTGGACCTGGAGCATTGGAAGAAGCCTGTGGACCTGGACCAGTAGAAGAAGGTTGGTAGCCTGGACCAGTGGGAGGAACCTGAGTCTGACCAGCATTGGAAGTGGTGGAGTCCTGAACTGCAGCATTACTGGAAGGATCCACTGGAGGGTAAAGACTGGGAGCAACATTGGTGTTGGGAGATCCTTGGGCAGACATGATTGAAGCAGATAAGTTGAATCTAAATCTGAAGGGTGTTGAAGGTTGATAATGGAGATGCTGATAGTGTTACTGTTGGTTGAAGTTGATTCTAAAAGCAGGGAGTTGATTTATAAAGAAACTAGTATGAGGAGTGTAGGTGAAGTAGTATGTAGCTGATGGTAAGAGTGTTACTAGAGCTGAAGATATCTGAAGTATAGAAAGGCCACTGTTGGGACACCACTTATGGAACTACTCAAAGGGGAGAATAGAGCTTGGAAGGGAAATGGATAGCAACAATAGTACTAATGTAAGCTATGCAAGGGTGCTGATGAGGCTGCCTTCCTGACTAATGCTGAGGGGATGAGAGTAACACTAAGAAAAAGAAGAAAAGGTGTGGCTGATTTCTGCTTGATCTTAGGAGCTAGTACTATGAGCTTAACTACTGACTACTGAGGGTAAGAGAGTTGGAGGAGTGATGAGAGTGGGGAATGCAATGGCAAGGTTCAATAGCAATGGGTTCAGGAGCAACTGCACTGATATCAATGGGTGATGAGTAATTTCTAACTTATAATTTCTGTATATAGAATTCTGCATAAGGTACAAGTGAGGGGGGGGAAAGACAGTTCTTATATGAAGGAAGGATGAGCACAGACAATGAAGAGTTCTGGCTATGGGAAGAAAGGTTGTACAAATAGGGAAAAGTGATGTGAACATAGTAGCAACTTGTAATGATGAACACTCCTGGAAAGGGTAAGCACAGATCCAAATGATGTAATGTACACAATAGCCATAGTACATAATGAGAAATGTATGTAAAGGGTTTAGTATGTGAAAGTAATTATGTAAAAGGAATGTACTGTAATGATTCAAGTAAGTTACTAATGAATTGAGTATTGTAACTAATGAAGACTGTAGGTTGTCTGTAAGTCTTATATCCTCTATAACTACTGAACCATTGAAGATAAGGGGGTACTATGTAGGAGTGACTATATGTGAAATTTGATGTAGAACCTGAATATGTAATAATAATGAGGTATTTGTGAAGGGTGAAGGGGAGATGGGCTATGTAATGATGAATATATGTAAAAAGAAGCAATAAAAATACTACTTATGGTTTGGAATGGAGCACCACACTGGTGGCACTGGTGGGTGTTGACGAAGTTGGAGATGATTTGAATGTCCCTGAATCAAACCTGGTGGAACCTGGACTAGCAAACCAGAGGTTTGATTCCAGGTTAGTGGTTGCTAAATTTAGCGACCACAAACCTGAAATCAAACTTCTGGTTTGTTAACCCAATGTTAACCCGGCACCAATGCGAGTGGCCAATCAGGTTTGGTTGGGTCAACTCGCCTTAACCCGGCGATTTAACCCGACCAATGTGAATGCTCTAATCCGCATCCCTGTCCGATTACCCGATTATCTGTTGATCTCAAAAGATTGAATGTTGAAAAGCTTTGTGTCAATTCAAGCACAAGTATCGATGTTCTTGGCGAAGTTCCTTTGCTTAATGAGCTTGATATTGATTCTTTTTTTAACAAACTAACTGTCTTTATTCAAAACTTGTTCAACAAACAGAAGAAATTATTCAAGGTCAACAAAACTAAGTTTAAATCATGGTGGGACAGTGAGATCCTCTCACCAATTGTTAAAAAAAGAAATCAGACTTGTAAATGGATGCTCATTGCTCATTTGGTTCAAGCATGTGATTGCTACCACCATTGGCAGAAGATTTTTAAAGATAAAGTCTTTGAGCTGAAAAGAACGTAATTTTTTAGCTGAAAGCAAAGATCATCAATTATTTAAAGCATATAAGTTCACTAAACCAAGTAGCAGTGGGAATGTTGCGCCATTGTTAAATGAAAGAGAGGAGCTTACATCAGATAAGGAGGAACAAGATAACCTTCTTTTTAAAGGGATATCCGAAGTCCCAATAAACTGCAACACTAGTGATATTCTTCTTCCCGATTTTTCCAGACCTGATTTTTTTCCCACCATTTCTGAATCAGAGATCAATAATATCCTATCTAAGCTTCCAAATAAAAAAGCATGCCGCCATGATGAGGTTGCAAATGAACTCTTAGTATGGAGCAGAAAGATTATCAATCCGTTGCTAGTGAAATTGTTTACGGCTTGTCTCCATCTGGGATACTTTCCTCAATACTGGAGAAATGCCATCACGGTAGTCATCCGCAAGGCTGATAAAGATTCATATGCTCTTCCTGGATTGTATCAACCAATAGCGTTATTATTGTGTCTCGGAAAAGGGTTCAAGAGTCTTCTGACAAAAAGAATAACTTTCTGGGCCAAAAATAATCAAGTATTAGCTCAAGGCCACTTCGGGGGCAGAGCAAACAGGTGCACAGATGATGCAAACCTTTTTCTGTCTTCTTGGATTCGCCAAAAGTGGCGAGAGAATAAGATTGTTTTGGCACTTTTTCTTGATGTTAAATCTGCCTACCCATTGGTTATTAAAGATTGTCTTATCAACACCCTCATCAAATATAATGTTCCTATGTATTTGGCAAATATTATTCACTCACTTCTGTCCAACCAAACTACTTCACTTTGCATGGACAATTATCTTTCTCCTTCTTTTGAGTTAAAATGCGGTCTTCCCCAGGGATCACCGTTATCTCCTATCCTTTACATCATATACAATTCCAATCTTCTTGTCAATAATTCCCTTACCCGGAATCTAAACAAGATTTCATTAGGTTTTATTGATGACGTTACACATTTTGTTGCTGATAAACGACTTGAGAATGCTGTTTCTATACTTGAACAGGAAGGACAGCAATCATTAGATTGGGGAAAAAAGAATAATGCAATCTTTGATAAAAAGAAAGCAAAGTTTATGAATTTTACTCACAGATTGATAGCATCCCAACGTTTTCAACTTGGTGAAATTGTGATGGAACAATCAGAAGCGGTCAAATATCTAGGCATCATTCTGGATCCTCGTCTGTTGTTCAAACTCCACCTCGACAAAGTCAAAAAATGTGGAACCAATATGGTCAATCAGCTTAATTGGATTTCTTGGTGTTCCTTTGGTTTGGGGCTTCAGCAATGCCGAAATTTAATCATTAGCGTCCTTCAATCTAGAGTTCTGTATGGATGCCCAATTTGGGCATCCAAAAGGAGCAAAGCAGCGGTCAAAAATTTTATTAGTAAAATCAATAATCAAGCTAACAGAATTATTCTTGGGGCTTTTAGGACCACTCCGTGCGAATTCCTTGACAGAGACTCACCGCTAATTCCTTTTTTTGATATTCTAAAAAGGAAAAACCACTTATATTTGTGTAAAAGATTAACAGCTACCGATGATCATCCAATCAAAAACATTGTCAAGAAGGAAATCAATAACACACCTCGTAAACATCTGTCTTTGGTCCACAATGTTCTCAACAAACAGTTAATCCCAGAGTATGATTTTGATTCAATTGAAGTCATTAAGCAACATGTCTTTCCCCCATGGCTGGATTTTAAAATGAATATTAGTAATCTAAATATTGATAAAAACAAAGCTAAGGAAATTTTTACTAACCAACTTTTAGATAAAAAGAATAAAAAAGAGATTCTAGTGTTTACAGACGGATCCAATATTCCTGAAAAAGGGACAGCATCTGCGGCTCTTCTCAATGACAGGATATTGTTTGCCTGTTGAATCAATGATGCTGATAAAAGCTTGGCCTTCAAAGCAGAATTTCAAGCCATCAATATCGGCCTTGATATTGTCAAGAATGTATTTTTCAACAATCAATTACCCTTTTCGAATCAGATCAGTATCTATTTGGATAACCAAGCTGCCCTTCAAGTCATTTCACATCCACCCCATTCGGTCTTGAACCAATCAGTTTCCATTCAGGTTTTCAACAAGATTGAATTATTAAAATCAACTTTTCAATTTTTGATTTTGTTATGTTGGTGTCCGGGCCATGTGGGGATTCCTGAAAACAAGATAGTGGATCAACTTGCTAAAGGTGCTACCAAAGGGAATTGTCTATTTGATCTTAATCAGCAACCCAGAACGTTAGCCAATATTCAGCAATTAATCTGATCAAAATTCAAATTTGATAAGAAGAAACAATCTATTATCCAAAATCACATTTCTCTAACCAACAAACCGGCTAAAATCTTCAACTCACTAAATCAAATCAAAAGGGGGCTGAGTTCAACAATCTATCAACTTTGATTGGGGCATTCTCCTCAGAATGATTTCCTCTTCCATATCAAAAAAATTGATTCTCCAAATTGTGATTTCTGTCACTCGCCAGAAACAGTCAATCATTACCTTATTAAATGCAAGAAATATTCAAATCAAAGAAGAAAGTTTAGAACAAGATTAGTAGCAAATAAAATCAAGATTAATCCAAATTTGTTAAAACACTTACTCAATAATCCATTGACTTTTGAAACACTGTCAATATTCATTCTTGAAACCAATTGGTTCAAAAACATCAGAACCTCTGTCAATGAAAAAGACTAAATTAGTTATTTATTTTTATTATTCAAAAAAGAGAGAGTTTGTAGAGATTGACTTACTGTTTTAGTGTGGTTTTCATTCATGTACTTGGTGGGAGAGATTGGGCTAAATCCTAGCAGGGGTCAAGTTTGGTTAACTTCCTGCCCGCTTACATCATCAGGGTATGTGGCTTGAGAAACCACATAACACACTGTCTGGGCCGCAGTTGTGACGGAAGTTAACCAGATTTGGCTTTCGCAAAGGTTTAGACTTGTTAAAAGAGATGGATTTTTGATTTTATCACTTTCTTTGGGTGTGTTGTTTTCTTTTCTTTCTTTCTTCCCTCAAAAAATCACTCAGATAAAAACAAATGATACTCAACGATAAAAATAATCTCAAATCATTTAATCATGTATTTTATTCTAAAACATCATTGTATGTATCTAAGTTTATTAAAGACACAGATTTGTTAAAGACACAGATTGGAAGACTTCCCGTAGGATCTACGCCCCCCATACAGACTAAAATTTCACAGATCTAAACCTTACTTGCTGGTGAAAAGTGATTGAGATCAAGTTCTCACCAGCCAGTAAGGTTTAACCTGGCCTGACAGATCTGAATTTTTAGCCCACGGGAAGTCATCCATTTGCCTGAATCCAAAAAAAAAAAAAAAACCTTGGGTTCCCTCTACAACTTTAAAAAAGTGAGAAAAAAAATCATGGGTTCCCCCTGCAACTTTCAAAAGTGAGAAAAAAAATCATGGGTTTCTCCAAATTATAAAAATAGAAAGCAACAACCGTAACTATTCCCACAACTCAAATAGCCTTTCAACATCAGCAAAAGTGCTGTGCCACAGGCTCAGTCCCCAGCCCGCGTCAAGCGCACAGGTCAAAAGGACTGGACGTGAAGGCCCCCGGCCCACAGCAAAGGCTGGTGACCAGTGGGGGGCCCACTCTTTGCCCTTCAAACTGCGCACGTGCAGCAGCGGAAGGGTTGAGGGAGATGGATAGCTGGAAGTGCAGCGTCTCCAATCTCCCTGGGGGAAAACAATCATCAAGTGGTGCTTTTTAAGCTATTGACCGTGCAGCCACATCTCTCGTGAAAAGACCCCTGAACACCATACCAACCCCACGGCCGCCAAGCCCAAGAAGGGCGGTATCCTCATGCCCCCCTCCGCCGAGCCAGTTGCCATGGTGTTGGCCTGAAGGCAGTCCTTCATCTCCAGTGATTGTCACCAACACCACCTCAGTATATGTAGCTTGATTCGGATTGGTCCAGCTAAAACACCATGTCAAACCGTTGCAGCCACCCTGTATTCCACTCGACCCACTCTGCCTCATGTCAACCAAAAATGGCCAGCCCTCAACAACACATGTTTCAAACTGGTGGTCTGCTACTTAACTTGGCTGCACCAAAACCCGACGCAACCGCCTCCTCCATTCTTTCTGCAGCATCGGGCTGGGTCCCGACCATCAGACTTTGGGCAAGTCTCTGAAATCATCCTTGATGGACTTTTTGAAACCCTCTGTAAGTTGGATAGCCAAATGGGGTCTCTAGCAACAACTGCCTGACCAATGTTTTTAGTTTAGTCAGTTTGGAACCGTCAGAGTTAAACCTCTTTCTCTTGAACTTGGTCTGTTACTCTGAACATGTGGTCGAAACTCTGCAACAGCTTCTATTTACCCTGAGGAAACTCTTTTGGATACTTCTCAGTATCCGACGCAATTATCAAGGATGGATTGTGGGACCCCTACAACCAACTCCACATGGGATCCTGTGCCAAGGAGACGGCGGTAAAGCATTTGATCGGAACAGATACCCAAGAACTTTGCAATTGAATCCTACCAACGGGCCGCGAAAGCTTGGGAAGCTGGGGCATTCAAAGACAAAATCGTACTGGTTGAGATAAACTTTAAACTATTGGACAAAGTCACCATTGTTTCCAAGGATGAAGACCATATAAACATCAAGTTTGATAAGGTCAGAAAATTGAAACCAGTCTTCAAAAACGAACGAGGTACCGTCACAGCCGCCAACGCATTCACCTTAAATGATGGGGCAAGTGCTGTTGTACTCATGACGGCTGAAGAATCTCGATTGAGGGGAATCAAAAAGCTGGCTAAAATCATCTGTAAGCAGCATCATTTTAAATTTGTGTACTCGTCTTTCAAGGGTTCACGTTGGCTCAAGAATCAATATATAAAACTACGTAGCACCAGCCTATGCCGAGGCGGCCTGTGCGCCAATCGACTTCCCTATCGCCCCCACTCTTGCAATCCCGATGGAATTAGAGAAAGCAGGCTTGGAGTTCAAAGACATGACGAAAATCGAAATCAATGAAGCCTTTCCCGTCGTTGCCCTCGCCAGTATGAAAATCCTTGGAATCAAAGCCGACAAAGTCAATGTCAACGGTGGAGCGGTCGCTTTGGGCCACCCTATTGGCAGCAGTTGTTGTTGGATTGTCGTCAGCTTGATTCATTCCTTGAAACCAGGCAAATATGGCGTGGCTGGAGTTTGCAATGGAGTTAGCCGCTATATTCTCTCATCATCTCTTTTCTTTCTTCACCGATTACCGTAAATTCTGATTATTTTTTTTCAAACCTTTGACAAAATTGCAACAGGGAGGAGCTGCTTCAGCAATGGTCATCCAAAGATTATGATGTTGGGGATCGGAAAATGCTCACGGCAACACACATTGTATTTAAGAACAGTCAAAAGTGTGTAGCTTGACATCAAATATTCCTCACCTCAGCTTATTTTCACTGCAAAAAAAACTTGGTCAACTGCTTGCAGTTGACATGCAGGATACTCAAGCCAAGCTACCATTGTAACTCCACCTGAATGCACAAGTGCCTTTGTTGGCACAGTCACTGTGCAAGGTGCACAGTGACTGTGCATTGACGCTTTGGTTGAGTCAAACCTTGGGTAAGGCTGGTGTAACACCACAAGCTTCCTCAGAGTTACCGCATGTCAACTGCTCACAGTTGACACAGTTTTTTTTGCAGTGTTTGAGTGTTATTACCAAACCCATGTGGCTATTCAAATCTTACTTTTCTACTAAAAAAACAGAATATCAAATGAATCAATGAACATCATTTATTGTCTGAACTGCCATTTTTAGCTTGGTTTGATCAAGACTGCCAAAGCCAGTTGGGCACCATGCACCTCTCTCTGTGATTTGTACTCACCAAATATGCTTCCAGTAATTGATATTTCTTGCAAGAAGAATAACAGCAATCATTGGCAAGGAGGTTTTATTTCTTGCTTACACCTAGAATTAACTTGTGTCCTCTCATTTCTGTTTTCCCATATATTCAAAGTGATTGAAGCTTGAAATATATACAAGGAGGAGGTGATTAGGTGATTCAGATTGAGGTGTTTGTCAGAAGTCTATTTCTAATGATCAATGGTTGCTCATGGGGGTTCCCCTATGAGTTTAAAACAGTGGTTTTCTAGGACAAGAATTGTCTTTTGGGTTTTGTCTTAAGTTGGAGGTATCTATCATTAACTTTTTGAATCAGTTTTTATTTTTTTGGTGTTTTTGAGAGTCTTGAAAAAATGAAGACAATGCACATTGGGCCTTGTGATGATATATCCAACACAATATCATTTGCATAGTATTTTGTTGAAGGGAAGTATTTAAGTCTGGAATCACTTTATTCACTTGTCTGATCAGGTCTCTTTGGGATGAGTCAGGTTTTCCAGAGAGGGTACATAGATCAGGCTGCCTGAGATCCTTATTTTACATTCATTGAAGGGACTCTGGGAGGCTTTGAACTGATCTGTTTTCACACTCTTTTGAAGTTGCAGTTCTGCCCAGCTGATTTGTTTTTCTACCATTTGATAGAGTAACACTCCCTTGAATGATAGGTGCCAGGGATTCAAGAGACTTGCATTTAGAGGTGCCAGCAATTCAAGAGAGTTATATTCTTGTCAATGACTGAAACCCACAATTCAAAAGAGTCAAGATCTTCAATGAATGGTCTCCAGAATTCAAAAAAGTAATACTTGCTTCAATGACTGGTACACATCATTCAAAAGAGTTAAACTGTCTTCAAGAACCAGTAACAGGCATCAATATTTCTACAAAATCTCTGAATTATTTTTACTGAACACTTTGCCAGATAGAATTCCGCTGTACCTCAAAAAGTGCAGCGGCAAAGCCGCCTTGGCCTCTAGTCTACATAACCTAGTATTTACCTAGTGGGCAATGTCAAACCAACAAGCACTAAAAAAAAAAAACACTGAAGCGCAGCGGCTCAGAGCTACATAGAGTTTTTTTTAGCGCGCTAAAGTCATTTTTTTTTTTCAGGGAAAACAAAAAGCGGTTTGTGCAGCGGTCTGGCCGCTGCGCGCAGCCACACAAAAAACCGCTGCGCCAAAAGCAGCGCAGCTGTTACAACATTGAGCCTCATCTTCCCGCTCGCGTGGCTAGCAGTTTTTTCTGTCCACTTCGGCGGTTTGGGATGCGGTACAAGGTTTGCTTTCCTTACCTGTTTCCGTAGCTGTTTGAGATCCCGACCTCTTTCTCAATTCATGATATTGAGGCCATTCACCTAGGCATTGTGGTGATCAATTCTGGAACACATGTCAGATTGTCCATGAAGCAATCAGTTCTTCAACCAGTGTTTCCTACCTCAGTTTCTTTTTCTCTGCTACATACATGTATTTCACATCTTTTCACATTTCACACTCATTTCACATGTAGTTAGTATACCTGAGACAGCGCACGTGGAAGGTCTCCTCTCCTCATCCTTCCACACTCATCTCCACTCGCCCCTACCTTGTGTGCGCTGATCTCAGGTATATTCTTATGTTCTGTTCTTGTTTCTTCTTTCTTTCTTCTGTTTCTCGCTTCCTGCCGCTGACTCAGGTGTAATGAATCATCCTTCCACACTCATATCCACTCGCCCCTACCTTGTGTGCGCTGATCTCAGCCCTAGTCTAGCTCAACACAGAGTGCGGACGGTGCAGAGCGCAGGCAACACGGAAAGGAGCGCGCAAATGAAGGCGGCGGCACGCGGAGCTTGACGGCGGAACTGGACTCAAACTGAGCAAGCCAGCGCGGACTGGCTAGCAGAGGAAGTGATTGGGGGAAGCCATGGCAGCTTAAGTGGGCTACTTCAGCAGGCGTAGTTAGGGCAGAGGCTGTGTGTGGGATCCTGAAATCATAGGCTAGACAGGGGGGTGGAAGCTAGAGAGAGGAGTTCAACGGCAGGCAAAGGCAAGCCGCGGAGACAACAGGAGTTAGCATGAGAGTGGAGCTTGGCGGATGACGTGCGTGCGTGTGTATAGTCCTTGGCAGATTACAAGTGTGCGCGTATGAACGGAGTTGGCGGATGGCGTGCATGGGAGGCAGAAGGATGATATCTTTTAGTTCTCTTCTTTTTCTCTATAAAACCATGGTGGGGGGAGGATTCTGCCTCATACTCCCCACAGACTCTCTTTTGCGGTTTTTACTATACTTTGCAGACTGTTGTGCTTCTTTTAGTTTGTGTACGTTGTGGAGCCGAGTTTTACATTGAGGACTTGCTTTATGTGTTACAGTTGTGCTTGCTTTACGGCTGTTTTCTTGTTTTTTTGCAGAGTTATCTTCTTCATATGGTGGAGCTTTATTTAATGGTTTACCTTTGCAGAGCTTTATTATTTTACATGCTTTACTTTATTTGCCCCGCTTGGAGCCCTCAACGTTGGCGGAGCAGAGTTCTCCAAATCACCCGACTTTTTCCAGGATAATCTTGCGGAGGAGTGGCGCAGACACTTTTGGTGATGGGACCACTCTCTTCCTCTACAGCGTGTAACTTCACACAAATTTGCTCTCACACTGATCTCCTTTCAACTTTGCCGCACATTGTTGACTCCTCTCTCCCTAGCTACACCCACTGACGCAGCCCAGTTGAGCTGCCACGGCTTCCCCCAATCAGCGCCGCTACTAGCCAGCTGAGTTCCATCCCAGCTCCTCCCACCGCAGCATTTTGTACAGTTGCCCCCTGCTCTGCATTGGTGAAACTTCTTAGTTCTGTTCCATTCTGCGCCAGCCTTCCGCACCCGCAGTCCACAACTCCGCCTGGACATATTCAATTCCCCAAGTCCGACACAACTACATCACTACAGCAGAAGTGGCTGCTCAGGGGCAGCCGCAGAGAAGGATCATACAGACATTGGAAGGGCAGCATCTTTAAAGATGGTTCACCACGGATGTTTGCTCAGCACTTTGGTGCAAGTGCCTTCACCCCTCTCTTTAGGAACCCTTTAAGATCTCTTGCAGAACTTGACACCAATTTATGGGTAATTTTGGATTGAATTAATGCTCAAGTGTGTCTGAATTGATGCTGAATCTTGCATGAATTCATGTTGGACATGGTTCCATATCAACCTGATATCCATTCCAACTGGACTATTTGAGTAATTGTATCTTTTCCAGAACCTGTGTTCAACTGCAATATTGCAAAGCAATCTCCATTTCTTGGCAGAAACCAGATTTTTCTTGATTTAATAATATATTTTCATTGATCATGTGCTTATTATGCCGTCCACACCACTCAAAATGTGTTTTCATATATGAAAAACAAAACTTTTGGCTTGGTAGATATACCTTTGTGATGAAAGTGCATAAATTCGATGAATCTTATTTCTGTTTTTATCACTCAAGATATTTATAGACTTGTGGAAAAAAATTAACATAGTGGATACTTATATCTTTTGTATTGATTGATGCTATATGCATCACATACTTTGAGAGAAAAGGTGATTTCCTTCTGAACTGAGCGAGCTTCACTGACTGGCTATCCCCTTGATGTTTTATTTTTGCATCAAATGATGAAAAACTGATAACTGATCAATCACCATAACCACCTTGTGATCTTGCAGGTGGCAGATAGGCATCTGGGCTGCAAGCATTCTCACATAATTTTCTTAGCAAATTTTATGATTTTTTTCACAAGAGAGTTGGAAGTCTGGGCTAAGTTCAGGGGAGCCCCAGATTATCCAGGGTTTCTTAATCACTTCAGAAAATCCCAACAAAAGAATGTGTGTACATATAGGTGAAAATATATATAACTCTTTTAAATATTTCATCTAATATTCCGGTGTTGCGTGGGCACTCAGCTCAGCATTGCTTGGCTGTGTGGTAACATACGTGTCACACAAACGTACGGGCGTACAGTTGTGTGACAAATACTTCCAGCTAGCCCCTCAGAAAATGCACACTGAATTCAAACCAGATTAAAATCATGATTTAAGAAAAACTGGCATATTTTTGGCAAGGATAAGATACCTTCTCCATATATATTATACCTTGGCCCAAGGGGACCAAGTTCAAGCAGCATTGATAATTACTCTGTCACCTCACACACCTCCTTTTGAATTCTTTGTGCGCTGAAAATTATAAAAAGAATGTTCCAGAGCAATCTTTAGGGTATGGGTTTAAACAGAGGTTAAGAATCATCATGGTCAAAAAATTCTTATCTTTGGTCAAAATTATAGACTGAGTACAACTGATCATAAAGTGGGGCTGGGTTTCAACATAGTTATGGTGTACATTATACGGTTACATTACACAAAACATCTGGCATGATTCCAGGTAACATTAGTATAGATTGTGCATTACAATGACATGACCTGGTCTTTGAACCAAGATCAGAACAACTTCAAACAGACTTCAAACCAGTAACTAACAAGGATCAGACCAAACCCTGGCATGAATTGTGCAAAGGCACTCATAGACAGGTGCTGAGCAAACGTCCATGGTGGTTGTGACCCAATTCTTCTTGTTTTTTTTTTTTTTTTTTTTTTTTTTTTCCTTTGTTAAATTCAGGTCTTACTGGGCACTAATTCTTTGCTTCATTCCCACTTTCAGACATACATACTTTTTTTGGTTTCCTCTTGCAGTACAAGAAGAAGTTGTGCAACTTCTGTCATTTGACATGCAACATACTCCTGTGTAAGTTCCACTGTAGCTTGGCTCAAGCAAACATCAGTTTTTTTTTTTCAATCACTGTGCATTATGCCCAGTCATGGTACATTGAAGCTTGGTCAAAGGCAACCTATGAAAAAGGTTCAAGTTCAATCACCAGATTTCTGATGGTTCTCACATGCCAACTGGTGTTTGCTTGAATTTTTATTTCAGTGTTGGATGTATTATTTCATCAAGAATCAACAGGGAAAATCAAGAGATGGGCCAATTGGAAAAAGAACTGCAAGCTTGAAGGGGGCCTTCTTGGCGCTCATTGTCTAGTATTGCAGGCTAGTCTCTAAGTTATAATATGGCCTAATATACCAAAATCATTGATTGTGCCAACACAGCTTAGATCCAAATGCCAACAGCAACAAACTATTTGAGCCAACAACAAAAAATGAATAGGTCCAAAATCAAAAATTAAGATAACTAGAATAAGGCTGGGGAGAGTCCAGTCATAAATGAAATTCATGATTGGGCTGTAAGAACTGATTGGCAAGATTTATTGTGTGTTTGCAGATGTTATTTTCTTGACTATAGCAAAAGCAAACGAAAAAGAGAAGAAAAAACTAAAACCAAAAGCAAAGAAATGAGTAGAAGGAAGCCTATGAGAGTCTGAAATGAAAGAAAGGACTGGGATATAAGAAATGGTGACATTTCTTTGCAACGTGTGTTTATGTCGTTCTGTTCAGTTGATATAGAGTGAGATGATGGTAAAAAACAGTTTTTTTTAATTCCCCCTAGAATGTGTAAGATATAATGTATGTACAATGTTGTGGAAACCCCTACAGTTGATGGTTGGTCTTTGCTGGACTTGGAACAACGGAGTGCGCGGCATTTCTCTAAACTTGAGGAGTCAGAGCTTTCCACACCTTGAGAGATGGCTTGCAAGGGTCCTCTGTTGGAGCAGTCTTGAGCCTTGGCAACGGCTCCCTGTGCATCTACTTTGGTTTGTCTATGGGGAAATATCGGGATGGCCTGTTGATGGACGTAGGAGGATTCCACGCAGTGTGGTTGTTAACACGACGCGTGCACTTTCAACGTACCAAGCGTGTTCCTGTTGCCCAGCCGTTTGAAAGTGTGTTAAAGGTTGACCTGGGCGCAGGTTTTGGTTCACCCATTGGATAAGCTCCTGGTGGTACTTGATTAATTGCACAGTTTCGTATGGTTTGGCAACACCTCTCCGGTTTTCAATTCTATTGTGAAGTGTGACGATCCATTCAATTAATTTTGTACCATGAAGTCTCCTGGAACCCTTATAATTATCAGTGATCTCTCGAAGAATTGCTTTTTGGATGTTGTAAGCGTCTACTTCCACTGGATCTGGGGTTAAGTCACTAAGTTTAAATGGATCCATCATTTGACACAGCTGGGCCGTCAGTTTTTCAAGTGCCCCTTTGAGATTATCCAGAAATTCCTGGGCTGAAGCTTCTGATTGACTAACAACGGTGACTGGTTTGCTGGTCACCATACTGGTAAGCCCCTGGTAGTGCTTCAATAAATTGATGGTGTCTTCTGGTGTGGCAACACGGTCGTTGAAATGAATTTTAGAGTGAAGGTCAAGGATTGCTTCTAATGAATCTAAAAATGGCATGGCGGGGAACCATTTATGATTTGTCCTGAAGTAGGGAAGATCGATTGCCTTGTCAAATTCAGAGTACCTGATTTGTGGCGTGACGGGTTCTAAATTTTGGTGACTTGCGGATGTGAGGATGTCGCCCGTAGTGCTACCTGTTGAATAAAGAAATATTTAGTTGGTAGGATTTTTGAATTTTCTAAAGGCAAAGCAGAACAAGCTATTATTTACCTTGGCCCTCCAAGATGGGATGGCCTTGCAATGCACGTAGGAGGATTCCACGGATGTTGGACATCAACGCGTCACGTGCCAATTTGATGTACCAAGCATGTGACCGTGTATTCTGCTGCATCCCGTAGGATAATGCCCTTTCCGGTTGGCCTGGGACCAGGGTTTTGCTCACCCATCGGATCAGCTTCTGGTGGCACTCAATTAAATTCAAGATGTCTTCTGGCTTGGCGACACCGTCCCGGTTCTCGATTTTAACATGAACTTCGACAATCGATTGGATATGTATTGTACCTTCTGTCCAGCTCAAAAAGTCGTAATACCGGTCGAGTCCCCGAAGAATCGCCCTTTGGATGCTATAGGGATAGTGTTCTTTCATTGTTTCTGAGATGCGGCTGATTCTCGGAGTTAGGATTGTGCGCAGCTGGGCTGTCAGCTCTGTAAGTGCCGCATCGATCTTCTCCACAAATTGCAGGGTTGAAGTTTTTGATTGACCGACGATGGTGACTTGCTTGCTGCTCACCAAAATTGCAAGCTTCTCGTAGTGCTCCACTAAATTGATGATGTCTTCTGGTGTGACAAGACCTTCGGTGTAGAAAAATTTATGCTGAAGTTTGCGAATTGCTTCTATCGACTGTAAACCAGGTACGCCGGGGAACCTTTCGTATGTCCTTTTACAGTCCGCAAGATTAATCGAGGCGGGGAATCCAGGGTACTTGATTTCTGGCGTCAAATGTGCTGATTTTGGGCAACTTGTGGATTCGATGATGCCACTCCCAGTAGTGCCAGCTGCTCAAGGCAGAAACAATCAATTGATAGGATTTTGGAATTTTATCGGGGGAAACCTGGTCTTATTTACCTTGGCCTTCCAAGCGTCCACCTTCGATACCCTGCCCCTCATCTGGGTTAATCCGAGCACTTTTTCCAGGCTCTGCCTCCCCCGCCGCGCCATCAACAAAGTTGCCGGCTGTGTCAATTGAGGATGCTATCTCTTCGATTTTTGAATTTCCTCTAGAGAAAAAATAACAAGCTATTATTCACCTTGGTCCTCCCAGTGTTCGTGTTCGATACCCTCCTTTGGATCTAGGTTCAAGTCGAGCCAAACAAGTTTTCTAGGCTCTGCCTCCCCCGCAGCACCATCAACAAATTTGCTGGCTGAGTTACTTGAGGATGCGATCTGTTCTGTAAGCATGTACCGACATTCGATGGATGAAAAAGTCAGTCAAAGTGCAGGATGAGGGAGGCACAATATCGCAAGAGGTGTAAGCAAATATCTTACTTAATCCCTCCATAGGAGCACATAGTAACAGTTGAGTCGCCCCAAGCATCTGGAGAGCAATGTGAAATAGCAATTTATTGGTCATGACCATCATCTTGTCCGAGTTAAGATAAAGGAAAATTGTGGATTAGGCTTGCAAATCTTGCTTGAATCTCAAGTATGTTGTTTAGAAGATCAAAATGTCGAACCTATATAGCTGGCTGAAACGAGTCTTGACCTCTACATATTTGTGTGCATCACGGGCTGGGCCAATGGCAAAGTGAAACGTTTTCGGCGGCGAGATGGTTTACATAGGCAAATGTTTCCATTCATCATGGGGCAGAAAAACACACGAGTACAGTTTCGGAATGCTGGAAAGCATGTTTCCGGTCCTGAATTGGGTTTTGAAAATTTTCACAGTTGTGAACCGGGTTTCCAGATTGCAAATGTGTGTTTTGTGTGTGATCTTGAATGGGGTTTGGAATGAAGGGATGCGCATACATATACCGGACCGGATCATATACATAACGGCGGTGAACGATGGCACAGTGCGGCAGCCTCATCACCGACCCTGTGCTTCCCCTCATCCGTCTCCCCGCCCTCGTCGGCATCCATCGCTCTGCCTCCGACCCCGTCCTCATTCCGGAGGGCCCACAACGAGGCCGTGCTTAGGATAATTCTCGATCCTTCTTTACTCTGGGACGAGGTCCGTCTCACTATCTGTATACATCCACACCCACACACCTACCAGGGATTTCCTTTTGCTTCTTGCGTGTGTGTGTAGGTGGGCAGAGCACGGATTAAGCTATGGCATGGGACAATGTCTGTACGCTGGCTGGGTAAACTCTCCCCCCTCCCATTCTCCTTTCCCCCTACACAATAGACGCTGATGGAGAGAATAACGATGGAGGTGCGCAAGGAGCATACCGTACTGCACCTACCGGCCCATCAAAACCTCCATCTGTTCCTGGAACGTCGACGCTTGTAAGCGTAGCGCGTTGGTCGGGACCTGTGATAGCTTGAACTTCCTTCAGGGTGTCCTTAATTAAGTCTGCGACCCTCCCCCACCCCCTCGGCTCCAACGACAATAGACCGCGGTCGAAGGCTACCTGGCTGAGACTTAAACCCACGATCTTATCATCTTCTGCTTGCAGGACATTCGAGAGTGTGTTTGCTTGCGTGTTTATCAAGTCCTCGGAGCAGGCTAAGATGTCCAACATCGCCGTGACGGTGGTCAAGACAGAGAGGAAGGCCCGGTATGGCAACAAGGCACGAGAACTTGAAAGAAGTGAGAGTGTGAGACAGGCGGGCGGATTGGTTTCCGATTCTGGTCACTGGTGATCGACAACTCGTCAATCTCCTTCGTCAATTATCATCGGTGGGCGGGCAGAACTTATGTAGAAGCATGTGCGGCAAGTTGCAACTGAGACCTGATCGACATCCTGCAAGAGGATTTAGGTTTCCCGGACCCCGGGAGGCGAACTTAACACCCTCCTCGGGGGAGCGCAGCGCCCCCCGAAGGAGGGACTTGTGCCAACGGTGGGCCAGCTACGCTAACGTTAGCGCTAGCGTAGCGTAGTGTTAAATTTTCTACGCTACGCTACGGCGGCGCTACTGTTAGAGCATCCACATCGGTTGCAGATTAAGGGAAGATTAGCGTAACTAATCCTCCTTGGCAACCACATTGGGTCCGATTTAATTGGACTAAACTCCTCCCGGGAGTACAATTTGGAGTAAGCGGGAGTAAAGTTACTCCTTGCTAATCCTGGGAGTAAGCGCTGCATGCAGACACTCCTCCCCACCCAAAAGTATGCACCAAACACAGCTTACATAAGCTGTAGGTGCATACCACATACTTACACAGCTTTTTATCCCGCACCAATGCGGTTGCTGGCCGGGATTAGCGCTAATCCGGGAGTAAGCAGATCTGTTAGAGCATCTGCATCTGTTGCTAAGTTAGTCTGGACTAACTAGCTTGGATTACGGTTGGAGTAAGCTAATCCGAGTGGCCGACCGCATTGGTGTATATAGATTGGGAGGTCCGAGGCTGTCGGAGATTGTCAGCCTGTATGTAACTAACCATGTCTGAGAGGGTTGTTACTAGCAAGATGATAGTGTAAGATGCAAAGGATGGGCCAATGGGTTCGTGGTAAGACCTGTAAAAGGTTTCACTCTATCAGTAATCTTGACTGAGAGGCTTGCTCAATTAAGGCGCATCCAGATCAACACAGAGTGTTAATAGGCATCCAAGGAATAACTCAACTTGGGTTTGTGGTTTTACCTACAGAAAGGTAAGGGTAATCAAGAGTTGATGTTATTCCTGAATTGAAAGATGAGTGAGAATGAAGGTACTGTTTAACTATGTATGTGTTAAACCTTGCTATAATAATATTCTGAGGGATAAACAGTCCTGGGGGGCGTGTTTATATAGAGGGGAAAAGAGCAGGAGGGAACATGAGGCGCTTGGAGGCGCTTCAGGACCAGGGGGGAACTGGAAGCGCTCAAGGGAAGCAGATCCTCATGAGGATCAACATTGGAAATGATCAAGGCAGTGTAATGATCAGTACTGATCCTAGATCAGTAGCAGTGCACACTAGCTGATCATAACCAATCATTGATTCCATTCAATGCTCTTTGAATTGGATTACATCATGTATTGTTTATGTATTTATATCATAACCAATATGTTATGTAAATAGGGACTGAGGTGTAACAGGGGATAAATAACACTGCAAAAATAACTTGGTCAGCTGCTTGCAGTTGACATGCAGGATACTCAAGCCAAGCTGCCATTGTAACTCCACATGAATGCAGAAGTGCCTTTGTTGGCACAGTCACTGTGCAAGGTGCACAGTGACTGTGCATTGAAGCTTGGGTTGAGTCAAAACTTGAGTAAGGCTGGTGTAACACCACAAGCTTCCTCAGAGTTGCCGCATGTCAACTGCTCACAGTTGACACAGTTTTTTTTGCAGTGTAAGTGATACCTGTCTTGGGGTATTTCACGTGTACAGTAATCTTACTGTTTGCACGTAACTTAACTCTTATAACAATAGTACATTATGGTAACTGTATTTAACTATGGTTATCTGTAATGTGATGTATAACAAGAGTACATTCTTAAGCTTGTATCTAATGATATACATATGTAATAAGGGTGTAAAAGGAATGTACTTGTCAGCCGGGCTACTATAATAAGTTAGAGCCCGGCTAACTATTGTAACATTACCAAAAATGTATGTACTAATAGCGGCGCAGAGCGCTGCGTACAAAATGAACTTCTTTCTTGGAAAGTTTTAGCTGCGGCGCGGAGCGCCGCGCATAGAATAAAAACGACAAATAGTTATATACATAATAACAAGATCCCTTAGACAAGTAGGAATAATAGCTCCGGCTGCAGAATCGGCAGGAGAAGACACAAATATAATATTTCAAACCCTGGGGTGGTGGAGAGAGGGAAGACTTTGGAAGAAAAAATGGTGGGCTGCAGGTGAGGGGGCTGAAATGAAAAATGTCGTGTGTTGGAATTTCAGCCTTGCGGGCCTGCAAGCTTTGTTGCCATAGCTGTAAGATAAACCGCAGGACACAGGTGTATGGAGAGTACTTGTACCAAATACTTGCCTGTTTTTCAGCCCAAGATGCCGTAACCTGCACCGGCACCTGGCACCTGTAGATGAGTACTTGTTGTAAGCCTGAAAGTACTCCCCTACAGCCCAGGTGCTGAGGTACTTGCCCAGGAGTACTTTGTGAAATACCTATGAATAAGCATGAATTGGACTGCTGCAACATATGTCATAGTTGCTGGTTACAGAAGAAAATATGCCTGGAAGTATCTTGATTACCCCAGCCTCATGCTGTCATGTTAACTTACAATATAATACAAGCATTACAAAAGCAGACATTGATGCCAGTTGAACATAACATCAAGCTAGCACATGACTGAGTTGAAACTGAGGCATAGATCACATCTGGCAGCCTTCCTGAAAGATGTTACCATCTGGCACTCTCCGGAGGGTGCAACCATTCCCCCCCTGGTGCAAGTCTTTGGGGAACATGGAATCCATCCTTTTTGTAGTTCAAAAGGTTTAATATTTTTAGAGCTATGTTTACTGGAATTATAGGCAAACTCAAGGGCTGGTAAAAGTGAGCACCAATCATGAGTGTAGTTATCTTTTTCCTTAAATTCCAATCCATAGGCACAATATCTTCTGATCATGTCTTCTAGAGTTTGAATCATTCTTTCAGCTAATCCTTCAGTCTGTGGGTGGTAAGCTGTGGAGAACTTCAATTGTGTACCACATAAATCATCAAGTCATCTCCAGAATTCTGACCTGAATTTGGGATCTCTGTCTGTGATGATGTATCTTGGACAGCCTACATCAGCAATTATCTTTTGCCAAAACAACATAGCTATACACCAGGGGAAATTGTGATGCACTCTCCAGAGAGTGCTATACTGTACCCTTTTTCCATAACTGTGCTGGATGCCTTTGATGAAAGTAGTGTAAGAATTAATGAAAAACTCTGTAACTAATCCACAAATGATCTGAAACTGATCCTGGATTCATGCATAAACCATCAGAAGTCATGCAAAATTCAACTAGAACACAACTGGAACGCGGTTAAAACCACTAAGACACAATGGCCACAATCGAATCATAATTCAATTTGAACTCTTTTTTAATTGAGACTAGGGAAATGACCATCAACCAATATATACCTTTTTTGTTACACACCCAAACAGTCCAAAAATTTCATGAAACTTTCCATGATGCATATATTTTGTGCTATCATATTATTAGCAATAGTGTGCCATTGTAGAATGACGTATAAGGGGTGCGCGGAGGGCTTAGTAGGAAAATGACCTCCAACCTTATATATTTTTTGTTACATACCCAAACAGTCTAAAAATTTCAGGAAACTTTCAATGTAGCATATCAGGCTTGCTATGAATGTGTTAGCCATGGGGTGTAATAAAAATAGGATATATAAGGTGTGCGCGGATAAAGCCCGCTGCGCACACCCCATATCTCCTATTTTTATCACATAAAGTTGCTATGAATCTCATATCACAAATGATATGCTAAATGAAAAATTTCCTGAAATTCTTGGACTGTTTGGGTATGTAACAAAAAAGTTATATGGTTGGCGGTCATTTTCCTAGTAAGCCCTCCGCGCACCCCTTATACGTCATTCTACAATGGCACACTATTGCTAATAATTTGATAGCACCAAATATATGTATCATGGAAAGATTCCTGAAATTTTTGGACTGTTTGGGTGTGTAACAAAAAAGTTATGTGGTTGGCGGTCATTTTCCTACTAAGCCCTACGCGCACCCTTTATATCTCACTAGAGTCCAACGCGGCTGCGCTGCCGTAGTGCCCGGGTCTTTTGTCAACCCCCCCAAGAGGATAACTCGCCAAGCCCCTGGGAATAGCAGCCAGTGAGGGTGGAAAATATTTATCAAACATTCCGCAGCGCCCAATTGAGTTGTACAGTGCCCCCCACGACTTCTCTACTACCCCTACAGGGGGGTTCCAAATTTCGGAGATTTTTTTTCTCAATTTTTTTTTTTAAAGTGGGCTGTAGAGCTTTTTTTTCGGCTTTTTTTGATGCAAATGTCACATTTCACCAACCATATACATGATAATATTATGTCTTCTCACGTCTACTTGCACACTTCATGTACATATGAATAATTGCATAGCAATTTCAATGAGCCTCATCAAGTCCTGGCTCTAGAGGAAAACCTGCTTTCCAACCATCAAAGATGTCGGTCAGTAAAGCTGCCCGAGCGCAAAGAGCACAAAGAGCTCACGAGTCATCCACAAAGAAGAAGCTGGTTCAAAGTGCTAAACAAGGCAAGAAGAAAACCAAAATTCAAAAACAAAGTCAACTTCTCCGGTCCCCAGTTATTGAAATTGCCGATGAGGACGAACCAATTTCCATCTCTGACCACAATGAGCCACTTACGGAACTCGAAAAAAACCAGAATCCAGCTGATCAAGTTGAAATTTTCAAAATTTTTGACCAGCATGTTGCCTTGATCAATGAAGCAAACCAGATCATGACTTGGTGCAACGAGTCGGACCAATCTGACAGCGATGGCGAAGATTCTGATGAGGTTTTCAAGTCATTGTGGCCAATCTCTTTCTCTCACTATACCGAGCCTCCAAAAAGAAAACTGGCCTCCGGAAGATCTGGATATCTCCTGCCAATGGCTAATCCTAACTCTGAGTCAAAGAAACTTGTTCCATGGCGGCTTCCGAAATTGACGAAGCACAATTACGCGGCAAGAGGTACCAAAGCTGTTGGAAAGAAGAATAATATTATGGCTAACTTTCTCAAACGAGCAAAGGATCAGCTTGATACGTCTATGGACGAGGAAGAAATCAGTCTGAATTCGCCTGTCTCTTCATCCAATGCTCCTGATCCTCCTGTTTCGTCAAGCACCAACAACTACCTTCCTAATCCCCCAAAAAAGAAGCCACCTTATGATGAACGAGTTCTGTTTGCGAGAGAATTTGAAGAGCTCAACAATGTCATTGCCTTCATGAAGAAAGAATACCGAAAACGCGAAAAGACGGAAAAAGGTTTTAAGTACCCCGGACTAGAACTTGACGAGCTGCAAGAATTCAACAACTTGAGGAACAAACATCGCTTAGACGGCATCAATAAAACGGCAATCTTAGCATCACTAACGGCTGCTTCTGCATCTAACCGTCGCCTCCAAGTTGGAAAGAAGGGATTTACAACTAGCGTCGGTCGAGCGAAGCGCCTTCGTCATCAGGCAAGCTATGTCCTGAAATTCAAGCAGCTGTACACCAACAGCCAAGGCAAAGGGGCTGAAAAGAAAACCCTTCTCGATGACCCCGACATTTTCAAATCTCTTAGAAACTGGGCGGTGGAACAAAAGCCTGGAAGTGTATGCCTTATTTTGCTTGCTTTGATGAAGTATCACATCAGATTTGTGACTTACCTAATTTTTATTACAGGTTACCCCACGCTCATTTCACCAGCATGCAGTCAATGTTGTGCTTCCGAGGCATGGCCACCAAGCAATAAGTCTTAATACAGCAACTCGATGGATGTATAAGTTGGGATTTCGGGCACAGCAGCATCAAAAATCAGTTTACTTTGACGGACACGAGCGAGAGGATGTTGTTGAATCAAGGATCAAATTCTTGGACGAAGTTGCTCGGCTGCGTCGTTTTTTGAAAAAGTATGATGGGGACGATTGTGGAACTGCGGTCATGGTTGACCCAGAAATTCTTGGCGACAACAAGGAGACAGTCTTTATCTATCATGATGA
Source organism: Puccinia triticina (assembly GCF_026914185.1). NCBI lineage: Eukaryota > Fungi > Basidiomycota > Pucciniomycetes > Pucciniales > Pucciniaceae > Puccinia > Puccinia triticina. Next base: position 3,923,600 of record NC_070564.1, on the reverse strand, counting down.
ATCAACTATACACGCAAAAGAACGGCCGACACTGTTGTGGCTTCTCCCAGGTGCAACCAAGCTTCGATCAAAAAGCCTTGGACGGCTCATGCACATCTCTGACTTTATATTGGAGTCACACGGTCGATTAGTTCTATCATCCGACCAGCAAGAATTAAATCAGCTTGCTTGTTCAGACGCTGCAACAGTAATCTACCCTGGCTCGCAGGGTGATCCTTGGTGGGACATGGCTCAGCTCTGCAAACAGGTATTGGAGAAGGCCTTGCCGATATTCAAAGCTTTGCACCCCGATTGCCAGGGTGTTTTTGTTTTTGATTGCTCTTCGGCTCATGAAGCTTATGGACCTGAAGCGCTTCGAGCCCAGAATATGAATCTTGGACCCGGTGGAAAGCAATCTCGCATGCGGGATACGATAATCCCTAGCGATGATCCTCACATACCGGAAGAGCTAAGAGGCCAACCGCAGAGTATGTGCTTTCCAATGGACTACATGGTTGAATCGCTAGCTGGCCAGCCCAAGGGAATCCAGCATGTTCTTATGGAGCGTGGACTCTGGGGACACTACTGTTGTGCTCGAATCGCGGCCCGCTTACCTCCACTGCGAATGAAGTGCAAGAGTTGTTCCACCAGTACTGCTGTCAAAGATGCTGAAGCTAGGGCAAGCAATCTGGTGAAGCAAGCCGAGGCTCAAGGCTACTTCATCAACCAAGACGCCTGCTTCAGAGAGGAGATCAGCACTATCTCAGCAACCGATGTCCAAGCACCAAAAGCAAAGGACTGCTGCTGGTCACAGATTATGGCCAATCAATCCGATTTCCTGGCCGAGAGGCCCTTACTCCAGACTATCATCGAAGAGGCAGGGCACATATGCCTGTTCCTGCCAAAGTTCCACTGCAAACTGAACCCGATTGAGCTCTTTTGGGCCTATGTCAAATCAGGTAAGCTTGCTCTTCATTTTGTTCATCATATCTTAGAAGTTTGTTTCTAACACCGTCTCCGTCATTCATACATATGTTGTAGATTATCAAAGACTGAGCCATAAGTGTTCCACTTGGAAACAATACCAGGCACTTTTTGAAATCTCCAGGCGTTCTTGCCCTCTCTCTACAATCCAAAAGTTTTTCCGAAAAATTGATTGGCAGCACTCGGCATATGCTCTTGGTCTCACTGGACCTGCTGCCCAGAGAGCAATGAAGAAATATTCTTCACATCGCCGCATTCCGAAGAGTGCGCTGATGGATCTTGCAGTCATCAACAACTAAGGAGGTTTGTATATACATATACCTAGACATGTACATACATACACCTCTGTAAATACATACCAGATACTTTAGAAGTCCATAGTACATGTCTGTAACCACATACTATGGGTTTAAAACCAGCCGTTCCAAATTTTGCATCCAGAAAAAATGAAACTTTTTTTTGAGGCATTGTACAGACTTTGAAGTTATATTTTCAAGTTCCCCTACTTCTGTAGGGCTCAAAAATATATAGTTCACATCTGATACATGTCTGGTGACTTTGAACACGTCGTTCAAAGTTCAATTTTTTTTTTGCGGGCGCGGGGTAGTCGAGAAGTCGTGGGGGGCACTGTATGTTGAAGAAATTCAATACACAGACCCGGTGCAGGTCCAAATGCAACAGACTGCTGGGGAAATTTGATAAGACCGGGTCCTAGGATAGCTCCAAATACATTGTTGATCAAAGAGAATCCAACAGCATGGATAACCTTAAAATTCTTTTAGTCTGGTTGTTTGGGATTATCCTTCAAATCGACTGAGAAGCAAAAATCCAGGTGCCGCCCCCCCCACACAGCAATCGCAATCCCGGGTTGTCCGCCCAAGCACCTGCTCCCCGCGCTACGTAATCAGACCCTACAACTGCCACCAAGAATTACGTCAACAGATTGACCCGATCCCCCTCAACGACCAAGGCTCACCATGTACCTGCTGCCGCCCCGGTAGATAGCCGAAATTTCCCACTCCCCTTCCGCATTTGTATACCCAAGAACCACAGGGAATTGAAAGCGCAAATAAACATAGTCGAAGTCTCCAGGGTCGTTACAGTGAATCATAGTCCGTCCGATTTTAACCTTGTTGCCGACCTTTCCAGGCCCGATCGACTCCGCAAGAATCACCCAATCGTCCACTTTGACCACCACAAGACGAGCCCCTTTCCTCACCCGAACCAACGCTTCACCAGCCGTACAGTGAGTACAATCTTTCTTCAAAATAATTGGCATCCCAACTTTCAAGTCAATGCAAACATCTGGCCTGATTGACTCGAAAACCATCCGCTTCTCTAGTTTTGACTCCACTTCGACGCCCGCAACCGCGCCTAATAGCCTCGCCTCACACCGAATAACCAGCCCCGCGTGCGTCTGGGATAGGACCGCGTTCACCCTACGACGGTCGAGGTCGTCCCTAACAACAATTGATCGCCGGCTGAAATACTCCGCGGCTCCAAAACCCACCCGGCAGGAAGACGATCCAAGGTCGCCGTACACCTGCTCGATTCCGTCCAAAAACTTGCCAGTTGTCCAATTATCCCATGGGTCATCCGGCCGGTCGTTAACGCCAATCATCTCAAAGTACGCCATATGTTGCAAGGAAAATGTTCCCCACGCGGAAAGCAAAGCGTTTGTTGCGAAGATTACCATAACGCTTTTGTGCCCCGCTTCTTCCACCCAATCAAACCTACATTAAAAAATCGTGCGCACCCGTCCCGCTCTGATTGCCTCCCCCTGTCATGACCACACAACCCCGTTCATCAATACCACCCGCCACTCTCTTGGGTCCGTGCTCAATCCAAATTGGGGGCCGCAACCCCCGACCACTCCCCCCGTCCCCCGCATCAACCCTCCCCAGGGACAAACCGCCGACCTTTCACGAACTTCCAACTCCCCCCCCCAAAGAACTCCAAACTCTTGACGCACGCGACCCAATAGGCTGGTAATTAAGATTTTTTCTCATGGAAACTACCTTCAAACTGACAATCCCACAACCCCCTAGAATTTTCATGTCGTGGAAAACCATCACCAGACGTAAAACGCAACAATAAACCTCCCCACGCGCAATTCGCCGCTCAGCCCTCAACTTCAACCATGTCACGGTTTGGACCGTTTTGATAGGTAGGTATGAATCCCGCGAAGCCTGAATCAACCTGCAATCGCGTTCATTAGTCCCCATCCTAATTCGGCGTTGCTTGCAGGCTTACTTGAATGATTAGCATTCAAGCTTTAGCTGAAAAGTTTGACAGCCAACCCTCGAAGTTGACTTTGACCCCGGGCCGAAGTATTACTTCATTGCTGATCAAAACTTCGGACACATCGACAACGTACTTCGCGTAAAACTCCGCGTCACGTAGGGCCTAAAAATCAATTGGTTAGCAGTTGCATAAAAGAAAAATCCAAGGAGACTTCCCAATGAGCGATGCCCCACAATAATTTCTAAGGATATTTTAGAGCCGTCACTCGCCACCACCTTCTCGACGTGCCGAATGGTCCCAGTTCCCCTCATCTTTAGCGGTTGCAACTTTGCTGAAGCCCGAGTAAATCTTTTCCACCTGAGACCCTCCAATGAGAAACAAAACTCATGATTGCCGTTCTTGTCAACAATTGTAACTTTGCCCTCAAGCACGTAAATTTTGCCTTTTTCAAGTCTTGGCACGTTTGATGATTCAGGGCACAAGGTAATGGCGAGCTTGCAAATCATTGCTTTATCCGCGCTCGGCAAGACGGCTGACGATCTGTTGATTTGGATCTCAAACGGTGTGTTTTCGTATTCCAGAAACTACAAAAACTCTTATCAGCCAACCACTTCAGACCATGTTCACTCAGAAGTCTATCTCACCGAGGAGATAGCCTTGAAACCTCCACCAAAAAGTAAGTCTTGATCTTCTTTAGTATTGTTCAACCAATGGACTGCAACAATTGATCCCATAGCGAATGATTTGAACTTGTGTCCACTCTGAAGCACCGGAAAAGAGAATAAAGATTTTTGTCGACCGCAAAGTATGGGTCAAGTTGTAGCTCCTCCCTTGCTGCTTAAATGCCCCCTCCCTTTAGTCATATCGAAGCCAAAAATGCAGCGAATACAACTGTTTAGAGTCCACGAAGCAAGGGTCTAGCAACAGTTTCAGGCGGACCCGTGATCATCCCTCTCATCACACGATATCACCATTGTTTCCATGAGCAACGGCCCCTACTTTGCCCAACCTTTCCCCGACGGATGCTCCACAACAGCTTTCTAAAGCTGTACCGCAAAGCATCCTTCCAGGGCAATCCCAAGCAACCGATTCACCTTTGTGCCAAACCACCAATGAGTAGGATAGCAATGGGCCCTTCATTGATCACCCTACGACCTGCGGTTGCTAAGCAACAGTAATTTCAAACCCTTACCACCAACCAACCCTTTGCTCACCAATTTCGAGCCAACTTCTCATACTCAACTGAAGCTGAGCTTGCCTAACCTTGACCTGCAACTTCGGCCTGAGCCCAACAACGTCTTTTCAATCAGTTCTCTTTGTAAACTTTGTGTTCAGTAATCAAGCTGCTTGTGAAGTTCCTCTCCCCTCCCCGGGCGCCAAACTTTATCCTCAATTCAATCAATCCTCTTTGTAAAATTTGTGTTGAGGAATTGAGCTGGTGGCAAGTTTCTCTCCCCTCACCGGTCGCCATACCTTTATCTCGCTGCAAGTAAACTTAAGCCGCTCCCTAATCCTGACATCCAAATTCCTGTTTATGAAGTCGTGCAAAAAAATCAATTGAAATTGGTTTGTGTTCACATAACATTGAGGAAATGACTTTGAAAAATAACCTGCTCTTCACATCACATTCCAGCCCTCAAATTTCAACGCTTGAATTATTGAAATCCGAAGCTGTGGGAAAGTTCGCCATTTATACACCCAGAGACAAACCCCTTTGATCTCACTATAGCTTCCTCGCCGCCAGCCCTCCTGCTTTCAACCTGATATCATATTGTTGAATAGTTCAATTTGAGGCGCAAAAACCCACTTAATTCAGAAATCCTGAGGTTCAAATTTACGTTTCTTAAGTTGAATGCTGAAACAGCTAGGTGAAAAACTTCTCAGGTAACAACAAAACATGAGTTGAGACATTGACTTGAGAGGTATTGGTCGTCAGCGCAAAGGCGAAGGCCGAGGCCCATCGTCCCCACAATGGAAGCTTCAATCAGTCAACGCTGTCTTTTGTCGTCACTGTGACTTCAAACGTCCGCAAATTTCAATGCTGGAAGAGTTTAATGTTAATGTGACAGTAGGTTATGACATCAAGATGAAATGCAAACGTACAATTGGTCCCTGGTGAACTAAATATTGACTTGTGGATGACATTGATCAATCCATCCCAATTCACCGGTTTGGCTACAAGGAGATTTTTGACGTTTGAGACACAAGAAAGAGCCACATAGAGTTGCCCATGAGCGAAAATATCCGTTTGAAGGAAGACTCCAACCCGACCTAACGTTTGCCCTTGACTTTTGTTTATTTACATTGCATAGGCTGGTTTTATTGGAAATTGGAAGCGATAAAATGATTGTCCCAACAACTTATTTGCCTTGCTTTGAAGCTTGATTCGCGGTAAGGTCACTTCCTTGCCTTCAAAGGGCCCGCCCATCAGAATCCCGCAGAGGAAACTTTGTGTTATGTTGGTCAGTAACACTCGGGTACCGTTGCAAATGCCCCTCCCAATTCTAAGATTTTGTGTGACGACGACCGGCATACCGATGTTTAGTTTCAAAACATGATCAAGGAGTCCAGAAGGTGAAAGCCTATTTAAACATTCTTTGGGAAGACTTTTGAAGGCATCCGGATCTGGAGTGTCAATGGAATAGAGGTGAATGAGTTGACCTGGAAGCTTCGAGATGACTTCTTTGTTCATCCTCTTCACGTCACGGTTCAAAGGCGCCAGAATACACCGCTTGTTTAGGTATTCAAGCTGCGTTGCAATCGACTCCGCCTTGATTTGCGCTCAGCCAGACGACCTCGAAGTCGTCCTTTTGGTTGATTCCTTCACCCAAAGCTAAGAGTGATGCAGCAAAACGCACATTCCTGTCAGACCCATCGTCAGCGAGTGCTTGTGAGAGTCTCATGTTCTCCGTGAGTTTAACTTCAACGAGCTCAGTCCAGATGCTTGAAGACTTCAATGTAGCATTCCAAGATCTTGGGTATTTGTCATGCTTAACAACGGGCAATATTTGCCTGAAGTGTCCAGCAAAAACAACGGTTTTGCCAGCAAAAGGCTTACACTACCAAGATGGATGAATTTGCGATGGCGTATATTGATCAATATAGCGTATATTGATCAATTTATATTGATCAATTTTTTTTTATTATTCTTCTTGATACCTTTGTCTGTTTTCCATGTCTCCTTAATACCATTCTATAATTTCTCTCCTTCCCCTTGTGTTAGCTTCAAGCCACAGGAATCTTTTTTTTTGCCTGATAACATTCATAAATTTCTACATACACCATTCAATTCTTCCTGAAAAAAAGACATTGCAAGTTTTAGGATTAATCCAGGTTGGCGGAGGGGTCTCAATTTTTTTTTTCTTTTTTTTTTACTTCAACAATTGATCTGTTGTCAGAAGTCTTCAAATTGACTTTTTTTTCGAAAAAGGAAAAACATTGACCCCTGACCTCTCTCATGATGCCATCCTGCACACATTTTGAATTTGGTTGGTTGAACTTGCTAAAGATATTGCATATCATACTTCAAGTGCTACATGCACAGGAGGCCTTTTTGAAATTAGTTTACCATGGGTTAGCATATTTTTGTCAGGTTCTTTTTTTTATCTACTTTTGTTATCAACCACAGATTAATGAGGATTATTTCCACATAAAATTTCGTTGGACAATTTTTCTGAATATAAAACCCAGAAATAATGTTTTTGGGGTCACATCCATTATGCAGCAGCTGCAATCTGATCAGTTGCCAAATATCACTAATTTGGTAGTTTCTTGGTGTTTCTGCCACTATATCTCAGGCCAGCATGGGAGTTCTTCCATGATATTTGTACCAAAATGATCAAATGGCCCTGAAGATTCATTGTGTACCTTGGATGACCACAAAACCCCCAAATGTACAGCCGTAATGTGATCAGTTGGCAAATGTTCTAATTTGGTAGTTTCTTGGTGTTTCTGCCACTATATCTCAGCGCAGCATGGGAGTTCTTCGATGATATTGGTACCAAAATGATCCCATGCCCTGAAACATTCATTTTGTACCTTGGATGACCACAAAACCCCCAAATGTAGCAGCCACAATGTGATCAGTTGCCAAATATCACTAATTTGGTAGTTTCTTGGTGTTTCTGCCACTATATCTCAGCTCAGCATGGGAATTCTTCCATGATATTGGTACCAAAATGATCAAATGGCCCTGAAGATTCATCGTGTACCTTGAATGACCACAAAACCCCCAAATGTAGCAGCCACAATGTGATCAGTTGCCAAATATCACTAATTTGGTAGTTTCTTGATGTTTCTGCCACTATATCTCAGCACAGCGTGGGAGTTCTTTGATTTTATTCGCACCAAAATGATCACATGCCCTCAAAAATTCATTGAGTACCTTGGATGACCACAAAAACCCCAAATGTAGCAGCCACAATGTGATTGGTTGACAAATATCACTAATTTGGTAGTTTCTTGGTGTTTCTGCCACTATATCTCAGTGCAGCGTGGGAATTCTTCAATGATATTGGTACCAAAATGCTTAAATGCCCTCAAAGATGAATTGTGTACCTTGAATGACCACAAAACCCCCAAATGTAGCAGCTACAATGTGAATGGTTGCCAAATATCACTAATTTGGCAACTGATCACAGTGTGGCTGCTAAATTTGGGGGTTTTGTGGTCATTCAAGGTAAACAATGAATCTTCAGGGGCATGTGATAATTTTGTTACCAATATCATGGAAGAACTCCCACGCAGGGCTGAGATATACTGGCAGAAACACCAAGAAACTACCAAATTAGTGATATTTGGCAACTGATCACATTGTGGCTGCTACATTTGGGGGTTTTGTGGTCATCCAAGATAATCAATAAATGTTTGAGGGCATGTGATCATTTTGGTCCCAATATCATGGAAGAACTCCCATGCTGCACTGAGATATAGTGGCCAAAACACCAAGAAACTACCAAATTAGTGATATTTTGCAACTGATCACATTGTGGCTGCTACATTTGGGGGTTTTGTGGTCATCCAAGGTACTCAATGAATGTTTGAGGGCATTTGATGATCTTGGTACCAATATCATGGAAGAACTCCTATGCCGCAATGAGATATGGTGGCAGAAACACCAAGAAACTACCAAATTAGAACATTTGCCAACTGATCACATTGTGGCTGCTACATTTGGGGGTTTTGTGGTCATCCAAGGTACACAATGGATCTTCAGGGCCATTTGATCATTTTGTTACCAATATCATGGAAGAACTCCCATGCTGGCCTGAGATATAGTGGCAGAAACACCAAGAAACTACCAAATTAGTGATATTTGGCAACTGATCACATTGTGGCTGCTACATTTGGGGGTTTTGTGGTCATCCAAGGTACAAAATGAATCTTCAGGGCCATTTGATCATTTTGGTACCAATATCATGGAAGAAATCCCATGCTGGCCTGAGATATAGTGGCAGAAACACCAAGAAACCACCAAATTAGTGATATTTGGCAACTGATCACAGTGTGGCTGCTACATTTGGGGGTTTTGTGGTCATTCAAGGTACACAATGAATCTTCAGGGGTGATTAACCATTTTGGTACCAATATCATGGAAGAACTCCCAGGCTGTGCTGAGATATAGTGGCGGAAACACCAAGAAACTACCGAATTAATGATATTTGTCAACTGATCACATTGTGGCTGCTACATTTGGGGGTTTTGTGGTCATCCAGGGTACTCCATGAATCTTTGAGGGCATGTGACCATTTTGGTACAAGTATCATGGAAGAACTCCCATGCTGCGCTGAGATATAGTGGCAGAAACACCAAGAAACTACCAAATTAGTGATATTTGTCAACCGATCACATTGTGGCTGCTACATTTGGGGTTTTTGTGGTCATCCAAGGTACTCAATGAATTTTTGAGGGCGTGTGATCATTTTGGTTCAAATATCATCGAAGAAGTCCCGTGCTGCGCTGAGATATAGTGGCAGAAACACCAAGAAACTACCAAATTAGAACATTTGCCAACTGATCACATTGTGGCTGCTACATTTGGGGGTTTTGTGGTCATACAAGGTACACAATGAATCTTCAGGGCCATTTGATCATTTTGGTACAAATATCATGGAAGAACTCCCATGCTGGCCTGAGATATAGTGGCAGAAACACCAAGAAACTACCAAATTAGTGATATTTGGCAACTGATCACATTGTGGCTGCTACATTTGGGGGTTTTGTGGTCATCCAAGGTACAAAATGAATCTTCAGGGCCATTTGATCATTTTGGTACCAATATCATGGAAGGAATCATGCCTGAGATATAGTGGCAGAAACACCAAGAAACCACCAAATTAGTGATATTTGGCAACTGATCACAGTGTGGCTGCTACATTTGGGGTTTTTGTGGTCATCCAAGGTACACAATGAATCTTCAGGGGTGATTAACCATTTTGGTACCAATATCATGGAAGAAATCCCACGCTGTGCTGAGATATAGTGGCAGAAACATCAAGAAACTACCAAATTAGTGATATTTGGCAACTGATCACATTGTGGCTGCTACATTTGGGGGTTTTGTGGTCATCCAAGGTACAAAATGAATCTTCAGGGCCATTTGATCATTTTGGTACCAATATCATGGAAGGAATCATGCCTGAGATATAGTGGCAGAAACACCAAGAAACTACCAAATTAGAACATTTGCCAACTGATCACATTGTGGCTGCTACATTTGGGGGTTTTGTGGTCATCCAAGGTACACAATGGATCTTCAGGGCCATTTGATCATTTTGTTACCAATATCATGGAAGAACTCCCATGCTGGCCTGAGATATAGTGGCAGAAACATCAAGAAACTACCAAATTAGTGATATTTGGCAACTGATCACATTGTGGCTGCTACATTTGGGGGTTTTGTGGTCATTCAAGGTACACGATGAATCTTCAGGGCCATTTGATCATTTTGGTACCAATATCATGGAAGAATTCCCATGCTGCGCTGAGATATAGTGGCAGAAACACCAAGAAACTACCAAATTAGTGATATTTGGCAACTGATCACATTGTGGCTGCTACATTTGGGGGTTTTGTGGTCATCCAAGGTACTCCATGAATCTTTGAGGGCATGTGATCATTTTGGTTCCAATATCATCGAAGAACTCCCATGCTGCGCTGAGATATAGTGGCAGAAACACCAAGAAACTACCAAATTAGAACATTTGCCAACTGATCACATTGTGGCTGCTACATTTGGGGGTTTTGTGGTCATCCAAGGTACTCAATGAATTTCTGAGGGCATGTGATCATTTTGGTACCAATATCATGGATGAAATCCTATGCTGCGCTGAGATATAGTGGCAGAAAGACCAAGAAACTACCAAATTAGTGATATTTGGCAACTGATCATATTGTGGTTGCTACATTTGGGGGTTTTGTGGTCATCCAAGGTACTTAATGAATATTTGAGGGCAGGTGAGCATTTTGATATGCCTATATCATGGAAGAACTCCCATGCTGGGCGGAGATATAGTGGCAGAAACACCAAGAAACTACCAAATTAGAACATTTGCCAACTGATCACATTGTGACTGCTACATTTGGGGGTTTTGTGGTCATCCAAGGTACACAATGAATCTTCAGGGCCATTTGATCATTTTGGTACCAATATCATGGAAGAATTCCCATGCTGCGCTGAGATATAGTGGCAGAAACACCAAGAAACTACCAAATTAGTGATATTTGGCAACTGATCACATTGTGGCTGCTACATTTGGGGATTTTGTGGTCATCCAAGGTACTCCATGAATCTTTGAGGGCATGTGATCATTTTAGTACAGATATCATGGAAGAACTCCCACGCTGCGCTGAGATATAGTGGCAGAAACACCAAGAAACTACCGAATTAGTGATATTTGTCAACCGATCACATTGTGGCTGCTACATTTGGGGTTTTTGTCGTCATCAAACACTGCAAGAGAAACTCTAGAAACTGCTTGCAGTTGAGATGCAAGAGCTCAAGGCAACCTGTGCCTCATGCAAGAATCAAGCACTGGTTGATCCCATGCACGTTGTATAATTTATGCAAGAGTGAGTCTGAGGTACAAAAAACTGAGTACATGCAGGCTCCAAAATACTGAGTTGATACCTGTGCAAATTCCTCCTTCATGTGAAAATTCCCCTTTAATGTGAAAATTCCCCTTTCATGTGCACATACCCCTTTCATGTGCACATGTCCCTTTTTGATGCATTCACCCCTTTCATAATGTGTACATACCCCTTTATGTACACATACCCCTTTCATGTGTACATATTCCTTTCATATGTAGATATCCCTTTCATGTGTACATACCCCTGTTCTGCTATTCTGGCGGGATTCAATGGCAGATGGAGTGTTTACTCAAAGAAAAAAAAAGGTTGCTCAGGGGTATCCTCATTTGAAAGGTTGAACATTTGCCTCAGCCTACTGCATGAGCACTACAGCATGTTCAGCACTGAGATGCTGAACAAGGTACACACTCATGGTGCACCAGCATGGAATTTGGGTGCTTGACTCCAGCTTGAGCTGAGGCTTGATTCAAGCTTGCTGTATCTCAACTGCAAGCAGTTTCTAAAGTTTTTCTTGCAGTGCAAGGTACTCAATCAATTTGTGAGGGCATGTGATCATTTTGGTACGAATAAAATCGAAGAACTCCCACGCTGTGCTGAGATATAGTGGCAGAAACATCAAGAAACTACCAAATTAGTGATATTTGGCAACTGATCACATTGTGGCTGCTACATTTGGGGATTTTGTGGTCATTCAAGGTACACGATGAATCTTCAGGGCCATTTGATCATTTTGGTACCAATATCATGGAAGAATTCCCATGCTGCGCTGAGATATAGTGGCAGAAACACCAAGAAACTACCAAATTAGTGATATTTGGCAACTGATCACATTGTGGCTGCTACATTTGGGGGTTTTGTGGTCATCCAAGGTACAAAATGAATGTTTGAGGGCATGTGATCATTTTGGTACCAATATCATCGAAGAACTCCCATGCTGCGCTGAGATATAGTGGCAGAAACACCAAGAAACTACCAAATTAGAACATTTGCCAACTGATCACATTGTGACTGCTACATTTGGGGGTTTTGTGGTCATCCAAGGTACACAATGAATCTTCAGGGCCATTTGATCATTTTGGTACCAATATCATGGAAGAATTCCCATGCTGCGCTGAGATATGTTGGCAGAAACACCAAGAAACTACCAAATTAGTGATATTTGGCAACTGATCACATTGTGGCTGCTACATTTGGGGGTTTTGTGGTCATCCAAGGTACCAAATGAATGTTTGAGGGCATGTGATCATTTTGGTACCAATATCATGGAAGAAATCCTATGCTGCGCTGAGATATAGTGGCAGAAACACCACGAAACTACCAAATTAGTGATATTTGGCAACTGATCACATTGTGGCTGCTACATTTGGGGGTTTTGTGGTCATCCAAGGTACTGAATGAATATTTGAGGGCAGGTGATCATTTTGATATACCTATATCATGCAAGAACTCCCATGCTGGGCGGAGATATAGTGGCAGAAACACCAAGAAACTACCAAATTAGTTATATTTGGCAACTGATCACATTGTGGCTGCTACATTTGGGGGTTTTGTGGTCATCAAGGTACTCAATGAATCTTCAGGGTTGATTAACCATTTTGGTACCAATATCATGGAAGAAGTCCCACGTTGTGCTGAGATATAGTGGCGGAAACACCAAGAAACTACGGAATTAATGATATTTGTCAACTGATCACATTGTGGCTGCTACATTTGGGGGTTTTGTGGTCATCCAAGGTACTCCATGAATCTTTGAGGGCATGTGATCATTTTGGTACAGATATCATGGAAGAACTCCCACGCTGTGCTGAGATATAGTGGCAGAAACATCAAGAACCTACCAAATTAGTGATATTTGTCAACTGATCACATTGTGGCTGCTACATTTGGGCTTTTTGTGGTCATTCAAGGTACACAATGAATCTTCAGGGCCATTTGATCATTTTGGTCCCAATATCATGGAAGAATTCCCATGCTGAGCTGAGATATAGTGGCGGAAACACCAAGAAACTACCAAATTAGTGATATTTGGCAACTGATCACATTGTGGCTGCTACATTTGGGGGTTTTGTGGTCATCCAAGGTAAACAATGAATCTTCAGGGGCATGTGATCATTTTGTTACCAATATCATGGAAGAATTCCCACGCAGGGCTGAGATATACTGGCAGAAACACCAAGAAACTACCAAATTAGTGATATTTGGCAACTGATCACATTGTGGCTGCTACATTTGGGGGTTTTGTGGTCATTCAAGGTACACAATGAATCTTCAGGGGCATTTGATAAATTTGGTACCAATATCATGGAAGAATTCCCACACTGTGCTGAGATATAGTGGCGGAAACATCAAGAAACTACCAAATTAGTGATATTTGTCAACTGATCACGTTGTGGCTGCTACATTTGAGGGTTTTGTGGTCATCCAAGGTACCCAATGGATTTTTGAGGGCATGTGATCATTCTGGTACCAATATCATGGAAGAACTCCTATGCCGCGCTGAGATATAGTGGCAGAAACACCAAGAAACTACCAAATTAGAACATTTGCCAACTGATCACATTGTGGCTGCTACATTTGGGGGTTTAGTGGTCATTCAAGGTAGACAATAAATCTTCAGGGGCATGTGATGTGTTTGGTACCAATATAATGGAAGAACTCCCACGTGGGGCTGAGATATACTGGCAGAAACACCAAGAAACTACCAAATTAGTGATATTTGGCAACTGATCACATGGTGGCTGCTACATTTGGGGGTTTTGTGGTCATCCAAGATACTCAATGAATGTTTGAGGGCATGTGATTGTTTTGGTACCAATATCATGGAAGAACTCCCATGCTGCACTGAGATATAGTGGCCAAAACACCAAGAAACTACCAAATTAGTGATATTTGGCAACTGATCGCAGTGTTGCTGCTACATTTGGGGGTTTTGTGGTCATCTAAAATACTCAATGAATGTTTGAGGGCATTTGATTGTTTGAGTACCAATATCACGGAAGAACTCCCATGCTGCACTGATATATAGTGGCCGAAACACCAAGAAACTACCAAATTAGTGATATTTGGCAGCTGATCACAGTGTCGCTGCTACATTTGGGGGTTTTGTGGTCATTCAAGGTACACAATGAATCTTCAGGGCCATTTGATCATTTTGGTACCAATATCATGGAAGAACTCCCATGCTGGCCTGAGATATAGTGGCAGAAACACCAAGAAACTACCAAATTAGTGATATTTGGCAACTGGTCACATTGTGGCTGCTACATTTGGGGGTTTTGTGGTCATCCAAGGGACTCAATGAATTTTTGAGGGCATATGATCATTTTGGTACCACTATCATGGAAGAACTCCCATGCTGCGCTGAGATATAGTGGCAGAAACACCAAGAAACTACCAAATTAGTGATATTTTGCAACTGATCACATTGTGGCTGCTACATTTGGGGGTTTTGTGATCATCCAAGGTACCCAATGAATGTTTGAGGGCATTTGATCATCTTGGTACCAATATCATGGAAGAACTCCTATGCCGCGCTGAGATATAGTGGCAGAAACACCAAGAAACTACCAAATTAGAACATTTGCCAACTGATCACATTGTGGCTGCTACATTTGGGGGTTTTGTGGTCATCCAAGGTACACATGGGATCTTCAAGGCCATTTGATCATTTTGGTACCAATATCATGGAAGAACTCCCATGCTGGCCTGAGATATAGTGGCAGAAACACCAAGAAACTACGAAATTAGTGATATTTGGCACCTGATCACATTGTTGCTGCTACATTTGGGGTTTTGTGTGGTCATCCAAGGTACAAAATAAATCTTCAGGGCCATTTGATCATTTTGGGTCCAATATCATGGAAGAATTCCAATGCTGCGCTGAGATATAGTGGCAGAAACACCAAGAAACTACCAAATTAGTTATATTTGGCAACTGATCACATTGTGGCTGCTACATTTGGGGGTTTTGTGGTCATCAAGGTACTCAATGAATCTTTGAGGCCATTTGATCATTTTGGTATAAGTATCATGGAAGAACTCCCATGCTGTGCTGAGATATAGTGGCAGAAACATCAAGAAACTACCAAATTAGTGATATTTGGCAACTGATCACATTGTGGCTGCTACATTTAGGGGTTTTGTGGTCATTCAAGGTACACGTTGAATCTTCAGGGGCATGTGATAATTTTGGTACCAATATCATGGAAGAACTCCCACGCGGGGCTGAGATATACTGGCAGAAACACCAAGAAACTACCAAATTAGTGTATTTGGCAACTGATCACATGTTGGCTGCTACATTTGGGGGTTTTGTGGTCATTCAAGGTACGCAATGAATCTTCAGGGGCATTTGATCATTTTGGTACCAATATCATGGAAGAACTCCCATGCTGCGCTGGATGTAGTGGCAGAAACCCCAAGAAACTACCAAATTAGTGATATTTGGCAACTCATCACAGTGTGGCTGCTACATTTGGGGGTTTTGTGGTCATTCAAGGTACACAATGAATCCTCAGCGGTGATTAAAAATTTTGGTACCAATATCATGGAATAACTCCCACGCTGTGCTGAGATATAGTGGCGGAAACACCAAGAAACTACCAAATTAGTGATATTTGTCAACTGATCACATTTTGGCTGCTACATTTGGGGGTTTCGTGGTCATCCAAGGTAATCCATGAATTTCTGAGGGCATGTGATCATTTTGGTACAAATATCATGGAAGAACTCCCACGCTGTGCTGAGATATAGTGGCAGAAACATCAAGAAACTACCAAATTAGTGATATTCGTCAACTGATCACATTGTGGCTGCTACATTTGGGGGTTTTGTGGTCATCCAAGGTACTCAATGAATATTTGAGGACATGTGTTCATTTTGGTACCAATACCATTGAAAAAATCCCATGCTGTGCTGAGATATAGTGGCAGAAACACCAAAGAACTACCAAATTAGTGATATTTGGCAACTGATCACCTTGTCGCTGCTACATGTGGGGGTTTTGTGGTCATTCTAGGTACAAAATGAATTTTCAGGGGCATCGGATCATTTCGGTACCAATATCATGGAAGGACTCCACGCTGCACTGAGATATAGTGGCAGAAACACCAAGAAACTACCAAATTAGTGATATTTGGCAACTGATCACATTGTGGCTGCTACATTTGGGGGTTTTGTGGTCATTCAAGGTACACAATGAATCTTCAGGGGCATGTGATAATTCTGCTACCAATATCATGGAAGAACTCCTACGGGGGGCTGAGATATACTGGCAGAAGCACCAAGAAACTACCAAATTAGTGATATTTGGCAACTGATCACATGGTGGCTGCTACATTTGGGGGTTTTGTGGTCATCCAAGATAATCAATGAATGTTTGAGGGCATGTGATCATTTTGGTACCAATATCATGGAAGAACTCCCATGCTGCACTGAGATATAGTGGCCAAAACACCAAGAAACTACCAAATTAGTGATATTTGGCAACTGATCACAGTGTTGCTGCTACATTTGGGGTTTTTGTGGTCATTCAAGGTACACAATGAATCGTCAGCGGTGAAAAATCATTTTGGTACCAATATCATGGAATAACTCCCACGCTGTGCTGAGATATAGTGGCAGAAACACCAAGAAACTACCAAATTAGTGATATTTGTCAACTGATCACGTTGTGGCTGCTACATTTGGGGGTTTTGTGGTCATTCAAGGTACACAATGAATCTTCAGGGGCATGTGATAATTTTGGTACCAACATCATGGAAGAACTCCCACGCAGGGCTGAGATATACTGGCAGAAGCACCAAGAAACTACCAAATTAGTGATATTTGGCAACTGATCACATGGTGGCTGCTACATTTGGCTGTTTTGTGGTCATCCAAGATAACCAAAGAATGTTTGAGGGCAGGTGATCATTTTGGTACCAATATCATGGAAGAACTCCCATGCTGCACTGAGATATAGTGGCCAAAACACCCAGAAGCTACCAAATTAGTGATATATGGCAACTGATCACAGTGTCGCTGCTACATTTGGGGGTTTTGTGGTCATTCAAGGTACACAATGAATCATTAGCGGTGATTAATCATTTTGGTACCAATATCATGGAACAACTCCCATGCTGTGCTGAGATATAGTGGCGGAAACACCAAGAAACTACCAAATTAGTGATATTTGTCAACTGATCACATTGTGGCTGCTACATTTGGGGGTTTTGTGGTCATTCAAGGTACACAATGAATCTTCAGGGGCAAGTGATAATTTGGGTACCAATATCATGGAAGAACTCCCACGCGGGGCTGAGATATACTGGCAGAAACACCAAGAAACTACCAAATTAGTGATATTTGGCAACTGATCACATGGTGGCTGCTACATTTGGGGGTTTTGTGGTCACCCAAGATACTCAATGAATGGTTGAGGGCATGTGATCATTTTGGTACCAATATCATGGAAGAACTCCCATGCTGCACTGAGATATAGTGGCCAAATCACCAAGAAACTCCCAAATTAGTGATATTTGGCAACTGATCACATTGTGGCTGCTACATTTGGGGGTTTTGTGGTCATTGAAGGTACACAATGAATCTTCAGGCGCATGTGATCATTTCAGTTCCAATATCATGGAAGAACTCCCAAGCTGCGCTGAGATATAGTGGCAGAAACACCAAGAAACTACCAAATTAGTGATATTTGGCAACTGATCACATTGTGGCTGCTACATTTGGGGGTTTTGTGGTCATCCAAGGTACTCAATGAATTTTTAAGGGCATTTGATCATTTTGGTACCAATATAATGAAAGGACTCCCACGCTGTGCTGAGATAAAGTGGCAGAAACACCAAGAAACTACCAAATTAGTGATATTTGGCAACTGATCACATTGTGGCTGCTACATTTGGGGGTTTTGTGGTCATTCAAGGTAAACAATGAATCTTCAGGGGCATGTGATAATTTTGTTACCAATATCATGGAAGAACTCCAACGCAGGGCTGAGATATACTGGCAGAAACACCAAGAAACTACCAAATTAGTGATATTTGGCAACTGATCACATTGTGGCTGCTACATTTGGGGGTTTTGTGGTCGTCCAAGGTACACAATGCAGGTACTCAATGAATGTTTGAGGACATGTGATCATTTTGGTACCAATATCTTGGAAGAACTCCCATGCTGTGATGAGATATAGTGGCAGAAACACCAAGAAACTACCAAATTAGTGTTATTTTGCAACTGATCACATTGTGGCTGCTACATTTGGGGGTTTTGTGGTCATCCAAGGTACTCAATGAATTTTTGGGGGTGTTTGAGCATTTTGGTACCAATATAATGGAATAACTCCCATGCTGCGCTGAGATATAGTGGCAGAAACACCGAGAAACTACCAAATTAGTGATATTTGGCAACTGATCACATTGTGGCTGCTACATTTGGGGGTTTTGTGGTCATTCAAGGTACCCAGTGAATCTTCAGGGGCATTTGATCATTTTGGTACCAATATCATGGAAGAACTTCCACGCTGCGCTGAGATATAGTGGTAAAAACACCAAGAAACTACCAAATTAGTGATATTTGGCAACTGATCACATTGTGCCTGCTACAATTGGGGGTTTTGTGCTCATTGGAGGTACTCAATCAATCTTTGAGGGCATTTGATCATCTTGGTACCAATATCATGGAAGAACTCCCATGCTGCGCTGAGATATAGTGGCAGAAACACCAAGAAACTACCAAATTAGTGAGATTTGGCAAATGGTCAGATTATAGCTGCTACATTTGGA
Source organism: Puccinia triticina (assembly GCF_026914185.1). Taxonomy (NCBI): domain Eukaryota; kingdom Fungi; phylum Basidiomycota; class Pucciniomycetes; order Pucciniales; family Pucciniaceae; genus Puccinia; species Puccinia triticina. Next base: position 3,904,524 of record NC_070564.1, on the reverse strand, counting down.
GGTTTTGTGGTCATTCAAGGTACACAATGAATCCTTGGTGGCTATTGATCATTATGATACCAATATCATGGAAGAACTCCCAGGCTGTGTTGAGATATAGTGGCAGCAACACCAAGAAACTACCAAATTAGTGACATTTGGCAACTGATCAGATTGTAGCTGCTACATTTGGGTTATGTGGTCATTTAAGGTACAAAATGAATCCTTGGGGGCTATTGATCATTTTGATACCAATATCATGGAAGAACTCCCACACCGTGTTGAGATATAGTGGCAGAAAGGGCCAGAAACTACCAAATTACTGATATTTGGGAACTGATCACATTGTTGCTGCTGCATAATGGATGCGACCCCAAATAAATTATATTTTAAAATATTTCTGGGTTTTATATGCAGAAAAATTGTCCGATGAAATTTTATGTCGAAATATTCCTCATTAATCTGTGGTTGATAACAAAAGTAGATAAAAAAAAGAACCTGACAAAAATATGCTAAACCATGGTAAACTAATTTCAAAAAGGCCTTCTATGCATGTAGCACTTCAAGTATGATATGCAATATCTTGAGCAAGTTCAACCAGCCAAATTAAAAATTTGTGCAGGATGGTATCATGAGAGAGGTCAGGGGTCAATGTTTTTCCTTTTTTGAGAAAAAAGTCAATTTGCAGACTTCTGATAACAGATCAATTGTTGAAGTGAAAAAAAAAAAAAAAAAAAAAAATTGAGACCCCTCAGCCACCCTGGATTAATCCTAAAACTTGCAACATCTTTACTTCTCAGGAAGAATCGAGTGGTGTATGTAGAAATTTATGAATGTTATCAGGCAAAAGAAAAAAAAAATTCCTGTGACTTGAAGCTAACACAGGCAGAAGGAGAGAGATTATAGAATAGTATCAAGGAGACATGGAAAACAGACAAAGGTATCAAGAGGAATAATAAAAAAAGAAAAAAAATCGATCAATATCCCACTTTCTTAAATCCACAAAATCCTAGACCCCTAGATCTAAGTTTTGGGGTGTTTATTTCTCAAAAAATGCAACAAAAAAGTCACATTCATCTCACAGCACACGTTGAAAATCCCCAAAGTCCCAAAGGCCCTATGGATGACCCTCCAGCTGTGCCGTAGCAACAAGCAAAAGTGGGCCGGTTGTTAAAGGTGTCCAGGGAGGGCCTAACCAAGTGGTTAGGGGGCTCCCAGGGAGGGGGTAGGACGAAACCGGAACCCCTGGGGCCTCAAGCTGATGGAACCGTCCCCCTTATATAAGCTGTCCAGAGCAAATTCCACAAGCACTCGCCGCCACACACGTTTAGCTTGTCCCCAATGCCTTGCCGTTACTGCTCGCCAATCAACCGCCACCGCCCACCTTGCAGCCCAGCCCCAATGCCTTGATTGTCACCGCCCGCCATTGCAACCGTCACCGAATCTCCCATCGCAACCAACCCACGCACCCATGCACAGAATACAGTGGCGGACGGGAGTCCGAAGATGGTGCCCATCAAGGTTGTTGGGCTCAAGCAGGCCAACCGTTGGACCTACCTTCTGTAAAGAGATCACCCTTTTTTAATGTCTCTATGGCCATGATCGGATCGGATCATCTGTTTGCTTGACTCCTCCAGGGACAACGCTAGGATCAGTCGCCGCTCTGAATCAATCTGGCATCATCAGCACACAAACCAGCACATCGAAGCAGAACTACCAACGCTGGGTGTGATCATCCAGGCCCTGCTACCCATCCTATCTGGCCAGAATACCTTGCTCTCTACCAGACCCTCAGCGAACTCGCGCAGAAAGCGGATACCCCCCTGACCAATCCCACCAGCCAACTGCTCAACTCCCCAGTCGGTCAGTTTGCACCCTGTCTGCTCTCCAACAAAGAGCGAATGCTGTTGACAATTGTCCGATATCAGAACAACATGATCAATTGGGCTGATTGAAGGTTCGTGATGCAAGCAACCCAGCCAATTCATTGAGATCCGGATCGCGCAGCTCGAAAAGGAGCGGATTGATGTCGAGAACGAGCTCAGCAAAAGCTTGAAAGAACGGCCCAATCAGATCGGACATCTGCGCAACCAGGCCCGGCTTGCATCCCTCAAATATCACGATAGTCTCAAACAAAATCAGGGAATCTTGCAGAGTGACGCCCAAATCGATCCCCTCAAAACTCAGCTCAAAGCCGCCCTTCTGGCTCGGGACTTGCAGACGGACTCCATCGCCAGCTCAAAACAACCACTGGTTTGTGTCTTTCTCCCACTCTTTCTTCCCCTAACAAATTCCTGAAACCTAAAAAAATCCCCCGGACGATGCCTTAATCAACAACAGGAAGAGGTGCAAACCGAGCTGAAAACAGCAACGGAAGAGCTCGCACAAAGGAGAGTGGAGATGGAGGAGAGTTCAGAACAAGAGCGGAGAACAAATCGCTGCGGGAGAACAAGATCCGGAAGGTGGACTAGGTGAAGGGCCTGGTCATGCGCGGGAACATTGAGTAGAACGTGCGCAAAGAAGGCGTCGGCTACTTCGCCAATTTGTCACCAAAACCGCCCACCGGCTCGTCTCAACTACCGGCCACACCCACAACGACAAGGACCCCGGCCCTTGGAGTCGATGCTGCCCAGCCCGATCTCTTGACCCATCAGCGACACCCCGCCTCCGCACCCTCCTGCTCTCCCTCCCCCCATGCCTCCCACATCCCTCCCATCACGCCGCCTCTTCCCCAGTCCTCGACGCTTGTTGACCCTGCTGATCAATGCTCTCAACCACCAAACAGCCTAAAATTTTACCGAGCTTGGACAGCCTCCCCCGTTGACATTGAACTTGACTCGTCTGCCCTCTCCTTGGCCTCCTCACCTTCCGGCTCCACACCCCGGGGCTCACATGTGCCCAGCTCTCCGAGATGGTGGTTTGGGAAGTGGCCTTTGTGTAGCGTTAGCTGCTCACCGCGACCAGCAACCCGAGCGCCTGGAACTTCCTTGGCGAGTATACGCCCCTACCACCCCCACCCCCTCATCCAAAAGGAAAAAGGACTGAAAATCTGCATACAAAGATGTATGTAGAGTCCTGGAACGCGCCCAGAAGCCGCTCGCGACCGTCGAGGGCTTAGTCCTCCCACTGCTGAAATCTGCCCGGCAGCTTGACGCCAAAGATGTCTGGACAGAGGACCTCGACAGACACGCAAGTCTGCCTGCGCTCGCAGCGGTTGAGTTCCTGGCGGAAATGTACGCCGGCGCGGGTGGCAAGATGCTGATGTATTGCTCTTTGCGTATGCCTCCTATTTGGTCAAAAAGGTTTGTCTCTTCTTTCCATCTTCCAGTATCTGCTGATCAGCAATCACTTGCCTATGTCGCTTCTAATTGGTCTCACTGTGCTCACTTAAAGTGCGCGTAAAAACATCCATTTGGCTGCCGTTTCTCGCCTGGTACTTGCTACAGGCCGCTGTGCCGCAGCTGCCCGTGGCAAGTGTGGGAAGAGAGGCAAGGGAGGGTTCCCCTCTCCTTGGCCTCGACCAGGGTGTGAGAAATGAGGCTGATTCATTTCGGCAACTGCAACAAGAGACAGGAGTGGGTTCAGGCGTATACCCGTATACCCCCCGCTCCTGCGTGCGTAGAAGGGTGGGTGGCAGGTGCCTAAAGAAAATGGCAAGCGCTAGAAGTGGGCGATGGGAGATCTGAGGGGAGGGAACGCGTGAAGAGCGTGTCTTTCCCTCCGCTGGGGACTCTTATAAGAGTCACTCTGGCGTGCAGTCGCAATCTGCATGACGGCGTGATTCTCGCGGTCTGTGCGCCACCCAGCTCCGATCTCTCAGGTCCGCCCACTTAGCAGCCTCCATGGACGGAGGGGAGCTCCCGGTGCCCTACTTGCACCCCCGCAATATATCTAGGATCATTGTGGCTCTGGACCCAACGGCCAAATCCATGAATCGGGCCTAGCCTCATACATAGAAACCGGAGGAGCTCCACTGCCTCTTTGGCGTCAACTTCTGATGCCCTACATGAGGACCTCCCAGCATCAATCATGAAAAGGATTGATTCCCTTGGCTCTCTTTTGAATACTCGGATAGATGCTTCATCAACCAGTGTTCAGAAATTAAGAAGTTTTATGTATGTATCAATAAGAATTGGAGGTCATTTGAGAGGGAGGACAATAAAGTATTTTGGCAGACATAAAAAAAGCAAGCAAGTCATATATAACATCTTTTGAGTAACATATTGTTGGGGATGATGACAACAGTGACCAAGCCCCAAATGTCCCTAATCAGAGTAGTGTGTGCGCTTGGGGTGGTGAGATGTCAACAATAATTCTGGTTTCACACAAGCTATTGTGAAAATTGAGGTGCAAAACTAGCTATTGGGGAGCTCAGGTGTTGCTATGTTTGGCACCACCTAGCTCCAGGGACTCCTAAGAATAACTCCACTACAAGAGCTTTCCTCCATTTTTAGCTCCCAAGCTGGTGCAGCCTACTGCGGCATCCACTGCACAGGAGGCATCCTCCATTTTTAGCTCCCAAGCTGATGCAGCCTGCTGGTAATTCCACCACACAGGGGGTATCATGAGAGCTAAACTTGGCTTCAACCAATCCCCAATTGCCTCTACTTGAGGTAGTGGCTGGGTGTTTGTGGTGAGATGTCACAGGAGCTATTGGGGAGCGCAGATGTTGCTATTCTTTGGCATCACCTGAGCTCCCAAGCCTGCTAAAACCCCGGATAGCAAATCAGGTTTGCCTCAATATTGTTATTGTTGGAGCTAAATTTCATATAGCACCAAAGGATAGCACTTTGTGGTGTATTGTCTCTTAGCATTGGATAGCTTGCACTGATTGACCTGAAATACCTGCTCATGGACATCTTGCCAAAATGTTAGTTTTTTTTTTTTTTGAAAAAAGCCTCAATTTTACCTCTGGAAGACTTAGCTAAGGGGAGGATTGCACATATGGATTGGTGGCTGGAACACCTGATATTTTGGGGGGTCTTGAGGTGGGGTGTGCTGGTTCTGGTGTATCAATTGGGAGATAGCAGATGTTCAGTGGCCTTGATCCCTGCAGCGGCGAAGCCGCCTTGGCCTCTAGTGAATTGATCAATATACGCTATATTGATCAATATACGACATCACAAATTCATCCATCTTGGTAGTGTTATCGCTCTTACAAAGACGTTTTAGGGTAAGATCAACAGCCTCAATCGCGAACTTCTGGATCGTCACAATTTCGTCCCATATGATGAGATTTGACAATCTTAGCTTTTCGCCAAGTAATGTATCGGCCTCAACACTACACTCAGCGCCTTCAAGAGGATCAATGGGTATCTTGAATGCAGAGTGCGCAGTTTGACCGCCTCGTAATAACAGTGCAGCTACACCCGATGAAGCAATGACAATGTTGGTGCGGCCTCGCAGTTCAGACGCATCAATGATGGAGTTGAGGAGAAAGGTTTTACCGGTTCCTCCCGGGCCATCAAGGTAGAAAAGCTTCCCAGTTTGGGATCCCAGTGAGTTGATCGCTTTGCCAAAGATTGAACGTTGAGCCTTGTTGAATTGAGATCAACATCTTTTGAGCCGTGATTGCATTGAAGATCTGTCAACCGGAACTGTGCGCTCGGAATTCATAGCTTGAAGTAGCAGTCTTTCTTCCTGAGTAATCATCAATCCACATAATTCGGGTGTTGAGCCCATACTAACAATCATTGCTTCGAGTTGGAATAATCCCATGATTCGCCTTTCTTCCAACTTCAACTGATGGCTATTCCGTCGTGACATGTCGACTCTGATCATGTCATCCGTGAGATTGTCAACATGGCTTTCAAAGAGGGTTTGTGGATCCGATGGTTGTGAGTGAACACAGATAATTGCAAACATCTGTGAAAGCTGGTATCCCGATTGGACCAATCCTGCTTTGCTCAACGCTAAATTGTATAATGAATCGTTTGCAAGAAGCCCTCGGTTGTTGCAAGCGGCCTGGTAGCTTTCCAGCAGTGTACCTTCAACCTTCTGGAAGTCATCAAATGTTTCGGCACCTTTGACGTGCAAGAGGAGCAGTCGAAGGTAAAAATTTTCCCCCGCCAAATAGGATATGGAGTAGATCCTTCCTACTGACTCGGCTTTTGTCTTTCGCGCTTTCCATTGTTTATTGGATTTATCCCACCAATAAAATGTGGGAATATCGCCATATAAGAGCGATCTCGCACGTCTTCCATCGGCCCCAACAGCATCATTGGCATTAAGCTCCAAGTAGCCAGTAAGCGTAGTCCATGCAGCCATACCGCTGTTGATTTGACCTTCAGCTCCTTCATTTTTGTTGAAATATACCACGTGCTTGTTTTCTTCATGGACGGCGAGCCTTGTTACCGCCGGGGACCTATCAGATAGTGGGAATTTAAACAGCTGCCAAGCAGCTTCGTTTGAAAGCGTAAGTGCCCCAAATTCATAGATGTGATTCAAAGTAATACACACCTTCAGGTGGCGATATGTAACGGGCATCGACATATGCTTTTGTTTTGTCGTCGACCTCCATGGCTAAGTAACTTCGGTCGTGACCTTTTGTAATGTATTTGTATAAATATTTGATTGCAGTCGAGTGTACTGGGATTTCGACATTGATATGACATTGGAACATGAGCCTCAAAACTCGGTTGAAAGGAACAACAGATCCGTTTTCAAAGCGCGTTGTATGCTTTGTGATGATTCAACCGTTGTTCCTCCGCAAGTATACGGGATAGGCGCCGTCCACAGTAACTGTCCGCGGCAAGAAAGGTTTTGGAAATCCAAGCTTACAACCACCATCCTTCCAACAAGCCCGCCCTTTACATGGCCCGTGCAACATAAATTGTGTGACTAAGCTGTGGAGTTGAGGTTCTTCGATCTTGTCAGGAATTTCAGCTGACACCAACAGGTCGATTTTTTCAGGCGTCGTTGGTTTATTCTTCTTGTCAAGCGTTATCATCAAATGGGCATGCGGAAGACCCCTTTTTTGAAACTCAATGGTATAAACATAGGCCACCACGCGTCCAAGGCGTTCCATTTTAACCAGTTCGTGAATGAGAATCTTCAATTTCAACCTGAAAACTCGGGCAATGACTGTGGGATGATCGAATGCCTTTTCGCCTTTCGGAATCATCGCGGCAACTGCGACCCAGTCAGGGTTCGCAGTCATAGTTATGAACAGTGACGGAGGGCCAAATTTGTTGCATATGGCCATTGCGTTGTAGTACAATTGCGTCATCCCACGAGGGCTTCCAATGAAGGTCGCGGGGAGGATAACTCTTTGTGCGTCGTAAGCTTTTTGATTTTCCAAGCCCTTGATCAACTGACTGTACTGGCTTGTTTTCAAGGCCGCTTGGTTGTTTCTTATGAATTGCAATTGTTGCCGCTCAACGCACACGTACATGTTGACGACTAATTCTTGAAGGAGCGACCGCCCACGAAGTATGGGAGAAAATTGGCCTGGACGTTTGAAAAGGAGGTGAGCGTACCACTCAAGCAAACCGACCTTCCTATTTCGGACTGAAAGCATTGTTAGATCAAGTCCAATTTGCGGCGTGCGATCACTTACCCCTTTCAGTTGAACACCTGTATAGTTTATGCCATTGTTGCTTGCCCCTCGGGAAGAAAAGCGGGTAGCGAAGTGGGAAGTACAATGAGTGTGTATCTGAAATTGAAATAAGCTTTTCATCTTTTCGATGAAGAAGAATGTCCCTTTCCTTGAGGATGTTGCCTTCACCTTTGACAATTGCGGCGACTTCACTCATTGTCGGTTCATTGTACCGCTTTGGGTCGTTGCCCGGTCTCGAAATCCCTTTTAGCTTAAGTGTTTTTGCATTGGCTTCATCTAAAACTTGCTGAGCTGACTTGAAAACTTTAGCATATGGGTTATGCTTGTACATGAAACTCATTATCGATGAGACAGTAGATGGTAAAAGACAAGCGACCCGTCCATTCGTCAAGCCAATTCCTTCTGCCTTCCTCACACGGAGTTCTGCTTCATTGGTCCCATGATCTCCGACCACGAAGATTTGCGCGAAGCCGGGATTCTTCTTGTCGACAGGTTCGATGCTTGATATTAAGTGGGCTAAACCCCCAGACATTCTGAAGACGTTCACGCCTAACGGGCCCGCAACAGATCGGTCAATATTTGCGCGAAGGGAGGTGAATGACACAGCGTTATTATACATCCTGGTATACTGTTGGAAATTGCGCGCAGCTGTAAAAACTTTGTCAGCAATTGAGTATCATCCTGAAAAAAGAAGTACCTACCGGGGCTGGAACCAGTGAAAAAGGACTTGAGCGCATTTGGATAACACTTTGCCGCTTCGTCGAAAATTGGAAGCCGGACCTTGTTTTTCCTGCAACACATTGTATAGTCGATGAAGACTTTCTGCTTTTCGCCAACAGCGCACTCGCCCGCCCAATGCAATGCTCCGCAGGATGCGCAAGGAAGGTTACACGCACCAATAGTCAAAGGGATTGTAGCAAAGTCATAACCAAGTATTTTTTTTTTCACAGTTTTTGGAGGGTTGATCCACAATTCTGCCTTTGAAATCAACCATTTCACGTTAATTTAAATGTGTCGTTGCGTTATAGGTGAAGCACTCGTGTTTCATGATGGGGAAGAGGAAGGAGGGAATTACGGGTGATAGTTTACGTCCTGGGTTGTCTGCACCATCGAACCAAACTACTTGTTGTTTAAGCGGAAGTGGAACGGTCGAAGGCGCCGTGTGTTTGTTGGTCGAACTTGAACAAAACGTGGCGGTCTGGTCAAGTTTGCAACCTTCCCAGCCTGGCGAGCTGGTCGGCAAAAACTTCATCAAGAAAAAAAAGCAACTTTATGTTATTTGAATTTGGCTGTTAGGATTGGTTAGACTGAATCTCTATCCGGTTAAGTTGATGTCCGTCGCGTGAAGTTTGGAGTTTCTTTACCGAGTGAGGATACCAAACTTCAAGCCTCCAATTGGTCTGCAAACTCCCACCAACCATGGGCAAAAGGCTCAATTTTGTGACATAAATTCTGGCTGAGTTAGTCAAATTGGAGGGCGAGGGGGAGTTGTGATTTGACCTGGGCTTGTGAGAAGGTTGCAACTGAAACTTGGTTGAACTCAATTGGTCTTGGAAGATTCACGCTTCGACCAGAAAAACCGAAATGATTGCTCACCTTCTTGCACAACTGGGCAAGCAATTTTTCTCACTGATTGATCGGCCAGGATAACTGATTGCAACTTTCAGAAAAAGGCCGAATTTTAAGATGTTAACTTCCTGTGCACATCACGACTCATGCCTTGAAAAGCTCGTAGTGTCCCCAGCTCTGCAATTACCGACTACTCTGTAAAGTCGGCTAAGTTGTAAACAGTCTTTACGTCAACGGAACAAACACAACGTGCAACAACAATATTTTTGGAGTCAAAGAAAATGTAAACAGCCAAGCTGCTCATTGAGTCAATCAGCAACACTACAAACTATCACTAAGGGGAGATGTTGGAACAATGATGGGGCCCTTCTCGGGTACACGCGCCAGAAATTGAATTGGTCGTAGCAGTTTCCGACGCCCATGGGGGCTTTTCCCCATAAACAACTGGGGGGGGGGAATGAAGTTCAAGGAGTCAAACAATGTCTTCCACAAAGAATTTGAAGAAACATCCCGTCAAAGCAAACCTCGGGTGGTGATTCACAACTTCTTGAGACGCTTTGCAGCGTCCTTGAGGATTGCCTTACGCGGCCTGCCACGCCCGGGTTTAGTTGGAAGCTCGTCGTCATCATCAGCAGCGTCTCATTCGGCCTCTTCCTCCGGCTCTTGATCGTTGTCAAATATCTCAGGAGTTGAGGCCTTTTGTTTGCCTTTGACGTCCGAGGGGCCTTCGTCGGGTGTCATTTTCATAAACGTTCTTTTAGACGGTGAGACAGAAGGCGTTGAGGGTCGTGAGACGGACTCATCGCTTCCTAATTTCAAGCTGCAATGGCGGGATGTTAAAATTTTGTACGGCGTGATAATGAGGACTGGCTCACATGTTGCGACCTTTCCCGTGAACCCCAAGCTTTCCGGGTGAGGCAGACCCACTCGCACGACTGGGTTGGTGTCCACTGGTAATGATACAATTGTTGACCTGCAGCAAGAGAATAGAGCTGTGAGAAACTGTTGACTTGAAGAGCCGAGCTTACTTACAAGCACAATGGCCAGTTTATCCTGAGTGTTGAAATCTACAAGGATGCCGGCTATTTCACATTCCCTTCCGACAACGTAAAGCGAGTGCGTCTTGATAAAATTCTTGGATCCTGGAACTACATACTTTACTTTAAAGTTTTATGGCGGCGTTCCTAGAAAGCGGCCTCAGCTTCGACGCCCAAGAAAAAAGGACTCCTGATGCTCACCATGGAGTCCCAATCATTATGTTCCATGGTAACTTTGAGTCGGCTGTTGTTTCCAATGACCACTTCCTCCCGTTTGAAGACTAAGCCCAACCCAATTACGTTGGTTTTGTTCACAAATTCAAACCCATCATTGCTGGCCTCACAAACACGAGAAACGGAGTGTTGATTGTAAGTGATGATTGGTGTCTTACCATTGTTGGTTGCAATGAGTTTACCCAACAAGTAATAAATGCTGTTTGGCAAGAGGAGATTTGTAAGTGCAGTGTTTGTATTTAAAGAAACCTCGAAGTCCCGCGGATTGCTTCCGTCAATGCCACCGCATTGGATGAACGACTGGGTGTTTACGTTGCCGTATTGGTTTGCTCGGATGTTTTCTGGTACGGACTGGAGAGGTTGTCAGTTTATTGCTGATTGTTTAAGCTGTAGTCAACTCACCTCCGCTAGAGGCTCATAAAGGCTGGTAGTGTGGACTGGGTGGTTCGGGCAACACTGGGTCGCTACGCTATTTCAGCGCTACGCGTTAGCGTAGCGGCAAAAAGCGCCCATCTATTTTGCATAGCGTTAGCGCGCTGTTAGCGCCGCTACGCTGCGCTAATTTTCAGCGGCGCTAACAGCGCGCCAATTCTTTGTTAGCGTTAGCGCGCCGCTACAGTCGCTACGCTGCGCTGCGCTGCGCTACAGCGCTTTTAGCGGAAAAAAAGCCCTTTTTTCCCGCTAAAGGCGCTGTAGCGCAGCGTAGCGCGCGCTCTTTTGCGCCCTGCATGTGTAGCGTTAGCTCAATTGCGCGCATCTGCGCTAACGCTACGCTATCAGCTAAAATAGCTGCGCACCGCGTGCGCGTAGCGTTAGCGCATATGCGTGCAATTGCGCTAACGCTAAGCTAAAAAATAGCGCATTTTCGCTGCGCTACGCTACGCTAACCGCTATGGTTAGCGTAGCGACCCAGTGTTGGTTCGGGGCTCTGGTCAAAGACATTGTTAAGGTTTGGACGGAGATGGGCTCGGGGACAGTGCTGCACAACGGAACACTGATGATAGGAGGAAGTCGATGAAGAGATTGAATTGAGAAATTCTTGGCTTGCAGGTGGGGGAAATTGAAAGAGGCTTGAATGAAGTGGGATGGGAGAAGAGAGATCAGGAGCAGCACAAGCTTTTAAGCCGTTTGATGAGGTCGGAATTCAAAGAGCGGAGTAAAGCTTGACGGCCGTTGCAAGGGTCGGAGCAATGCCTAGCGCGGCGAGGGCTTTGTCCCAGCAAATGGAAGACTGAATGGTCGGCAGGACGACTCTAGCTGAGTATTCAAGGCGGCCGGGATTGGAGAAGAACCAAACCAACCCTTCAAACAAGGGTCTACACCGTCTAACAAGTGATTATTCGTCCACGTCTCCTTGACACACGTCGTACAGAACCAAACAAGTGGCGGCGCGGGAAAGGGTGGGGATAATGCTACGAGTGGGGTGAGCAACTAAAAGGTGGGCACATCATCAAGGGTCCAAAACCCCTAAAAAGTCACCTGTACTGTTACCTGGTAATTGGAAACCGTAAGTGAAGCAAACAGCCAATCAACGCAACAGAAATAAGTCAAAAGAGATCAATGGGGTCCAGCAGTAACGTACCATGCTACGGGGGAAGCACCAACAACAGTCAATGAGACAAAGACTACACAGAAAGGAGGGCTGTACGTTGGAAGATTGACTCACGTGTGACATAGTTTGAGGGAGACCGTCGGAGGGAGAGCACCGGATTCGTCCAAGGGCCCTTTGGAGGGATAGCCGGTGTCAAAAGGAAAAGCGCTTAAATGGCAGCTTGCGTGGTTGGTCAATGTCCCGCGGGTCAATCTTGAATGTTGCATTTGCGCAGGTAGAGATTGACCCATCTTTCACAAAGACCCCTCCACCGCAATTGCGGGGGATTTGACGTTTCAACCCCCCCGCAGTTGCGGAGGATATAATACTTGACAACAACTATTCCCATTGCCCTTGCGGGGAAGCATGACAATTCAGACCCCCGCGATTGCGGGGGATTTCAACAATTCAAATCTCCCCAATAGCGGGGACTTTTAACTTGCAGAGCTCCGTTTGAGTTGCAAGCGGATTTCTGTTGAAGCAAATTATTAACAAAAATTAAAGCAGTCCTCAGTTGCGGATGTCTTGTTTTTAAATAAAGAATTGAAATTGGAAGAAACGGCTCCATATGCGCTTGCAACTGATTTAAATTTGCTTGCTGAGGAAATTTAAACAGTCTTCAATTGCAGAGTGAGAAAAAAAAAATTAAGCTATTTTAACTTGCAAATATTCGCCCTACTCTCACCAGGAAAAAAAAGTAGTCAGTTGATGACAACTGATATAACACAGCTCTGGTTTCAGCTCCCAAGCTACTCCATCTGCTAGTGCAGGGCTGGCTGGCACACAGCTCAGTGCCCATTTTGGCACAGCTGAAGCCTCTAGAATTTTCACAGGCTGCTCCTCAGCTTTGTCCCAGGCACAGCTGCTCCTCAGCTTTGTCCCAGGCACAGCTGCTGCTTAGCCTTGGCCCAGGCCCAGCTGCCCCTCAGTCTTGGCACAGGGCAAGCCACTACTCAGCCTTTGCCTGAGCAAGAAAGGGCATTGATAAATGCACGCCCGTCCCCCGGGGGCACGCCCACGCCCATGCCCTTCGAAAAGGGGATAAAGGGCGTGCAAGTCAAAGGGCGTGCACGCCCCTGTATGGGCGTGCAAGGGCGTGCACGCCCCCACACCGTGCCTGCTTGCCAGGAGCCCCTCGTTGGGCAGGTGCAAGTATACCTGCTCGCCGAGAGCCCCTCGGCGGGCAGGTACAGATCCCACCTCGCCGAGAGCCTCTCGGAGAGCATGTATACATGCACCTGCTCGCGGAGGGGCTCTCGGTGAGCAGGCTTGGCGGGTAGGTTTATGTATCCCTGCTCGCCGAGAGCCTTGCCTGCTCGCCGAGAAGGATAACTCTCGGCGAGCAGGTATACAAACACCTGCCCGCCGAGCCTGCTCACCGAGAGCCCCTCGGCGGGCAGGTGCATGTAGACCAGCTTGACGAGAGAAATCCTCGGCGAGAAGGCATACAGATCCCACCTCGCCGAGAGCCTCTCGGCGAGCAGGTATACATACACCTGCCCGCCGAGCCTGCTCACCCAGAGCCCCTTGGCGGGCAGGTGCATATATACCTGCTCGCCAAGTGAAATCCTCGGCGAGCAGGCATAGAGATCCCACCTCGCCGAGAGCCTCTCGGCGAGCAGGTATACATACACCTGCCCACTGAGCCTGCTCACCGAGAGCCCCTCGGCGGGCAAGTGCATGTATACCTGCTCGCCGAGAGAAATCGTCGGCGAGCAGGCATACATATCCCCGCTCGCCAAGAGCCTTGCCTGCTCGGCAGAAACAACGGAAATGCATTGTTTCTGGATCCCAATTGGGCTGGGAAAGATCCTCGCCATATTTGGTCGTAACTTGGGTTCTGGGTTCATTGTAAAAGAGTTTGTACATGGCACTTGCCATGGTGTTATTGTTGGATCCGGAGTCGGTGGTCTGAGCCAGCATGTAAGGCAGACCGGAATGATTAGCAAACGCTTGGGAACAACTAAAAAAAGGGACCCAGAGACTTATCTTACAATACAGCTTGCCTTTTCTAAGAACGCAAGCAATTGGACAAGCTAGAAGGTTTCCCAAGTGCCTCCAGGGAATCATCTTCAATGTTAAATGACAGACTACATATTTCCAATCAGAATCCACATAAGCCACGGCCGTGCCAATGAACGCAAATCGGTTCCCCTTGGTTGTCCAGACGTCGTGGATAAGGGAGAACTTGGTGTCCAGATTCTTTGAGTGTGGAAATGAAATTAACTTTCACACAAAAAAAGCATGTACAAATAAAATTACAAACATTCAAATCCTCGAAAACCTGCGACTTGAGCATTGAGTGCAGATATCTTGCCTCATTTGCCAACCATTTCCTCCCATGAAGGACTGCTTTGCTGCTTGCGTACTGAAAAGCAGCGCAAAGGATTGGATCCTCAATGCGCGACCAGGGCAGGGCTTGGCAAATCTGCCAGATCATGATGATCTGATTCAAGACTCAATTGAAAAACTGGGGTTGGGCTTTCAGGAATTGAGCTATTCCAGTCTGCTTCACGTTGCCACTGCCATCCAGTTTCCTCCGTTTGGCGACAGAAAGAGGAAGTTTTGCACCTGCCTTGATGGCATTAGCGCGGTTGACACAGCCACGGTTGTTTCTTCCCATCTGTGTAAAGCCGTCTCAATGGCTGACAAGGTTTCCATTGCTATCAGGGCAGCGACGATAGATCATGCTGCACCACTTGCATTTGAAGTTCAGAAGAACTCCTTCCAGGTTGCCTTGCTTATAGGTTGGCGGGTGGTAGAATTCCTTGATCTTGTTGAACTCATCAATCTTCTTTTTCTTCATCCCCCGGGGCTTGATGACTGTTGATCCTTTGTTGGAATCCTGATCATAATTCAAGGCAGGGTCTTTACCCGTTGCCTTGGAGGATAGAAAAAAAAACCAAGCCCCAATAGTCAGCTGAATAAACCAATCAAAACTCTACAGATCAAGGGTAGGCACTTGATTGACATACCAGCGACGCGCCAACACTGGAATTCCCTTTCTTTTTTTTTTTGACGGCGTTGTTTCTTCTTTTTGGGCTTAGATTTCCCTTGAGGCGCTGTTGATCCTTCCGCAGACTCTGAATCATCCTCATTGGGGCGGCCATGATCTGAGCCTGAGGACTCTGCGACTGCGGCCCATTGTAATACTCAAAAGTGGTTGTGAAACCCTTTTGCTGAATGGAGAAGGGGATGAAGGAGGTGCAAGCTCTGCCCTTCTATACTACCAGCTACAAGACCCACCAAGGTAAGCTTGGCAAGTTTTAATAAGTGATAGGAGTGGTTAGCTCAAGATAAGTTTCTCGTGAAACAGTATAAAAAAGGTTGTTATTCAGTATGTAAGAGTTGTTATATGTAAGTAAGAGGGTTGAGTGGGTACGTAAGTGTTTTGCGTGATGGGTGAGTATAAAACTTGATGAGTAATAAACTGAGGAACTACAAATGGGGGGGAAGAGAGCTCCTTATATAGACAAATGTGAGGGATTTTGGCTCCAGGGCAGCCCCTGAGTGAGGTATTTTAGCTGGCCTGGACTGTACAACATGAGGGGGTTAAGAGGGAGTGGCTGTGTACAATTTATGCAAGGGGTGCATACATGAGGAGGGGCTGTGTCAGATGATGTCATAATTTATGCAAGGGGTGCATAAGCTGTGCAGGGAATGATCAGGTGATGTAATAAGACCAAACAAAGTGGAGTTAGAAGGAACTAGAATGCGGGGAACCATTCAGGTGAGGGGGCACAGCCTGCAGGGGCAGTGCTGCATGATGTCATGTACATAACAAACAAACCCAAACCAAATATATGTAGTGGTGATAGAATGGTGCGGGGAACGTGACTTGAGGCGCCTGACAGGTGGTTGACTGGGTGCTACAGGTTGTCCAAGGGGTCTAACTTCCAGTGTAGTGGGGCTCCAGTGATGCTTCCAGTGGGGACTAGGGGTTAATTTAGCCGTGGAGTCCATTTATGGTGTCCAATGGATGGTATCTTGAGGCCTTCTGTATGTACATGAGAAAAACTTTTGATTTTTCACATTTTGCGTACCACACCATTTCTGAGCAGCTGGGCGGGTTAATTTAACGTGTGAGTCGTTTGATGTGGGCACCATGTTTGGTGTGTTAACAATTGAAGATGCTTGTGAAGAGCATTGTTGTGGAGGCTGACCAAGAGACTGGTCAGTTTCATACCCGGGGTTATTATTGGCGCCGGAGGGGTTGTTTGGATTTGCCCGTGGCCCTTGCGAGACCATTTTTGGTTGTGGTGGATTGAAGAGGCTCTGATGGGGTTGCGAGTGCGTGGGAAGGGGGATAGGAATGATCTGATACTCCTAGATCGAAAAAATTTCTCATCCAATTGGGGTTTTTCACCCCTGGTACTGCGGTAACCAGGGGTGAAAAGCGTTACAATAACAGTAATCAGGGCAATAAAAAAAAGCAACCATTACGGTACGGCCCCGACCCAGAATAGCGTGGTACTAGTACCGCTACCGTAAAGCAGACGGGCAGGAACTCCTGTACAGTACGCAAAATGGCCGGTTACTGTACAGTACTGTACCGGCCCAGCGTTGCCAGCGGGCTTGATTGGGCAGCTTGTGCGGGGGGCAGAGCTTGGCACACAGCCAAGTCCTGGGCCAATGGGATCTGTGACTTAGCATGCAACACGCCAGTCATCAGAAGCCGGCCCTTGTCTCTGCCTCAAAAGGCAAGAACAATGTGCCCTTGAGGAGGGGAAACTTTATCCCTTCTTGACATTGCACATTAAACATTGACAAGGGAGCTTTTCCTTCTCAATGGCTGGTCTGTAGGCTGGTCATCAGGGAGGAAAGACTCCCTTTACGGTGGGCAATACTTGTATTGATCATCAAGAAGGGAGTCTCCCCTTCTTGATGACCGGTTTGTAGACCGACCATCAAGGAGGGAAACTTCTCTCCTTGATGGCCGGCACAGCGTTTGGCGTGCGTGGCACCCTTGCTTGAAATCGGCCCAGCGGGGCTTTGTGCCAAACCCTGCCCACTTTGCGATATGCCAAGCGGGGGTTGGGAGTGTGCCAGGCGGGCGTGAGGATTGGCCAAGCAGGAGGGTTGGGTTGGCGCGCTTGGCCTTTTTTTGGCCAAACTTTTGCAAGTGCCCAGACAGGCTTGCAACACCATAATAGTCCATATCTCTGTCCAGTAGCTTTGTTGGCATTTTGGCATCTTTCACAAGATTCAAAGTGATTCTTGGTTTCATTTTTAAAGTTTGGCCAACACAAAATATGCTGAACTCTCTCTGTGGTGTGCTCTACAGAGAAGTGTTCGCTCCCTCTTTGCTGCGCAATGCGCACTCATAGCGTTGGTGCCGCGGCAACACCGCCGAAGCTTTGTTTCTTCACCCCCGTCTAGGCTGCGCGAAGTCGCCGTTTCCGGGCCAATAATGCACATACATATATGTCTGCGCAGTCGCTTTTATCAAGGTTGTTGTTTGCGGGTTAGGATGGCTCCACTTTCCAGCGGCTCCGCCCGGCGCCAGCGGCTTGTTCGCGGCTGAAAAGCGGACCCCCGCGGCGCTGTCCCTGTCGGTCAGCGCGTGTCCGCTGCCTTTGCGCCGATCTACCGCGCGCCAAATACCCACGCCCGGGGTTTCCCCGTGCGGCTTTCCCAGAGGCGCAGCAGACCCATTGAGCGCAGCAAGGCGGGCTTGGAGACGCCGCTGGGCCGCGCTTTCTGCCGCGATGGGCTTGCACCCGTTGGCTTTTGCGCGGCCACCGCGGCTCCGATCATGCGGAGGAGCGCGCCTTTGTGCAGGCCTTTCCGGCACGACTCCGGCGTGTTTCTCCCTCGTGCCGAACAGGCGTTGAGGCCCAGTGTTTGCGCGCACATAATTCATTGCTTGGATGGGCAAGCCCCTCGCACATCTGCACACGATCAATCCGATGCGGACAAAGATGGGCGGTTCGCATACCCAGTGAGGACGGCGATTACTGGGTGTAGATGGATGAAAATGCAACGTGGCGCGCGGGTTCGTGCAAACATAGGACCAGACTCGGGACGATGAGATACTTGGTCAGATGGAAGCAGGAAGGATGAAGGAGTTGGCGGGGAAAGCGTCGGTTTATCCGTCGAATGGAAGCGCCTCTTTACAGGCTTCCTTTTTGTATTCCGCGTTGGGCTGGATGGGCCAAAGGGAAGTCAAATGGACGTACAGAATGCAGATTGTTAGCAAGCTTGTAGGAAGTGCAAAGTGAAGCACGCAATAGCAGCTTCTCCAAGACGGTTTACCTTGCAACAATAATGGCCTTGTTTTTGTCGACAGATGAAAACCGGGACTCCCGGCTTAGGGAATTTGAAGTTCAAGTTTGGGGTGGTCCTACCAACTGCAAGGATGTAGGACAAAGATTAATCTCGGTGGTCTGCAGGGAGGATCGCCGGAGAGGGTCTGCACAAGGAGTACGCGCGACTCACTGCCTTTGCTATCGACGCAATAGAAGGTGGACTTCGGGTCCGACTTGGGTGGACACACGAAGATAGCCTCGTCTGGTCCCGGCTGGTAGTTCGGTGGATAGTCCTCCTCGCACGCGATCGGGCTGCTGATGAGCAGCAGCAGCAGGACGGCGCTCAGAAGCATGGAAATACCGGATTTCATGCTTGGGTCTTGACAAGATATAGCTTGAGGGAGTTGGGTGGAGCTGGTGGGTGCGGGCAACTTGAGGGCAAGGATGCTGGTGATGAGCGAGGCGAAGGGGAGGTTGTGAGCAGGCTTTATAGCGTGCCGAAAGGGCCGACAAGGCCCTCGCAGGCTCAGCCGTGTTCTCTGCAGATGAGGTACCACCCTACACCCGGGTAAACCGTAAATCCCGAGAAAAGCCGGCGGGCCCCACGGCCGGACGGGCGCCAGCAGACGGTCCAGCCAAGACAGCGTGCCACGATGACGGTGCAGCCATGGTTCCCTGGCGCCTTCCAAACCTTCGAACTCTGTTCTTTTTACCTGGAGGCTAGGAGGTACGCCGCGAGGCAGGCGTGATTGGCGAGCTTTCTGTAGCCAATTGTATCTGGTGGGCGCGGTCCAACAGCCTCTTCGTCAGACGCTCGTGCAGCAGAGGCTTGGGTCCAGACCTACCTCCGTCAGGAGGGACAGGGAGGGACTTCCCCTCAGCTCCCCACACCACCAATGAATTTCCAAGGTGGTTAGTTCACCTACCCCATCTGCTCCTGTTTCACTCTATCTCAATGTCATCGGAGCATGCTGCAGAGAAGCATGCCGATTCCTTATCTCTGCCATGATCGCCTCAGTATGTTCTAGTGGAGAGCGAACTGTGGAAGCTCTCTCTGTGCAAAACCCTTATTTTGGGTGTTTTCTTGTTTGTTTGACTGGAAGGAATGCTGTGGAGGTACGCATACTCTCTCTACGTTGGACAGACACACGCTAGTCTTCAACCCACTTAGCCATTTTATTGCAAGTGGCAATTCCTGCCCACTTCGAATCAATCTGGAGTTGCAGATTTCGCAGGGAGATTGGGAGCTCTGGATGGCTTCGGGGATCGCCAGGGAGCTCTGTAGATTTCTCTGCGAAACCTGGGATCTGGCGGCTCAGATATGAGTTTCCCGATCGACGGGAGCTCCTCTTTGAAGATTCCAGCCCGCTAGAGTCTAGCTCGCGCAACAGGGCCCGCACCAGCGAGGGAAGTCCAGCGGCTCCTCGAGTGCGTTCTGCCTGCTCAGAACAGGCACATAGCCGACAAAAGCAGACGGCTGTGTCCGGGGACGATGCACGCAGATCTCAGGGATGTCAACATCGCGATTGGGGTGGTTTTGTTTCAGGATCAGCGGTTACGATGCACGTGAGCAAGCCATCGAGTGGTGTGAGAAGCGTGGACGGAGCGCTTCGGCGTCTTCACGGCAGGTCGGCCAGCTCGGCCTGGACTTCCTCGGCGAGGCCGGCGATCGCCTGGGCGAGTGCGTCGAGTCTTCGGACGACCGAGCGTCAGCAGCAGGAACACGGGGACGAGGGAGAGGGGGGAAGGGCTTACTTCTGCTGGCGGCCGGCGAGCCTTGCGCTGTAGTCGCGCTCCTCGACGCGGGCCTTCCGGCAGAGCAGGCTTTGCTGGAGATACTGTGGGCCCGAAGAGGCTTGTGTGAGTGCTGCAGATGGATGAGGGGGGGATGGATGGATGGGGATGGTTACCTCTGCGATGCTGTCGGCCTGGAGCGCCTCGATGCGGCCGAGCAGCCCGGCCAGGTCGGCCCGGTTGAGGTCGGAGCCGAGGATGTGGATGAGCAGCTTGGCCTCGTCGCGGATCTCGATGAGCCCGGAGGTGGCGATGGCGATCACCTGTGGCTGGGGTCAGCGGCGTCGTCGTCGTCGTCGTGGATAGGGAGGGTGTGTGTGTGTGTTTACCTGCTGGATGTACTCCTCTGGGCTGGTGTCGATGGTCTTGTGTTCGTGTCTGCAGCCCGAGTGGGACTGCTGGGCCGGGGGGCTGTCCTGTCCATGGTGGTGTGCTGGCTGGAGTGCGCCGTGGAGCTCGGCGAGGAGTGCGTGGCGGGTGGTGTGGATGGCGAGGAAGCGGGCGAGGGCGAGGCGGGTGTGCTGGGCCATGCTGAGTCAGTCCTAGTCAGTCCCCAGCCACCATGTGCCCCGCCACTCCCTTCAGGAACGCCCCGGCCATCGACGCCCTCTCGCCCCGCCCGGCCGACCGCCGCCGGGCCAGCGCCAGCCAGCCGGCCGAGCACGAGCCGCCGCTGGCGACCGTCGGCGACCCCGCCGACCGCTCCGACGTGCCCCTCGCCCTCCTCACCAGCGTGCTCGGCCAGCCCAGCGCCCCGCCCATCGCCCCGCTCGCCTTCGCCCCCGCCTCGCCCGAGCAGCGCCAGAGAGACATCGCCCGCCGCTGGGACGCCCACACCATCGCCTACGCCCCCGCCAGGGCCTTCCCCCCCGTCAGACATCTGCCCGGCCACGACCGCAAGCGCATCCTCGTCACCGGAGGCGCTGGCTTCGTCGGCTCCCATCTCGTCCGTCCTCCCCCCTCCCATCCCTGTGTGTCCATCCTGACCGCCGCTTCTGGTCCCAGGTCGATCGGCTCATGTTCATGGGGTCCGTGGCTCCCCACTCCCATACCCCCACGCCAACCCACTGACCGCTCTCCATCCACACAGCCACGACGTCACCGTCCTCGACAACTTCTTCAGCGGCTCAAAGACCGCCGTCGCCCACTGGATGTCCGTCCCCCATCCCCGCATCCTCCGAACGATCTGCACACTGACTGGCCGTTGTTTGCCTCCTCCAGCGGCCATCCCAACTTCGAGCTCGTCCGCCACGACGTCGTCGACCCGTTCATGATCGAGTGCGACCAGATCTACCATCTCGCGTGTCCCGCGAGCCCCGTGGCCTACCAATACAAGTACGCCCCCCCCCCCCCCGACAAAAAGAACAGCAAGAAGTAGGGATGCTGAGTGGCTTTTGTGTGGGGCTGTGGCTGGCCAGCTCGATCAAGACGATGAAGACCAACTTCCTCGGCGTGAGTCCTCCCCCTGCCCCAAGCCAGCGCCCCCTCCGCGCACCCGCTGATGAGAGCTGTTTGTGTGGCGCCAGACGATGAACATGCTGGGCCTGGCCAAGCGGACCAAGGCGCGCTTCCTGCTCTCGAGCACCTCCGAGGTCTACGGCTCGCCCGAACAGCACCCCCAGAAAGGTCCGTCCTCTTCGTCCCCGCCCCCCGACAGCACGCTGATGGGTGTCTCGACCGTCCGGCAGAGACGTATTGGGGGAACGTCAATCCGATCGGCCCGCGCGCCTGCTACGACGAAGGTGCGTCCCCCGCCGTCGTGGTACCCGGAGAGTACTGAGCGGGGTTTATGATGCAGGAAAGCGAGTCGCGGAGGCGTTGACGTACGGCTATGCGCGCGAGAACGGGGTGTCGGTGCGGGTGGCGCGGATCTTCAACACGTATGGGCCGCGGATGAGTCCGAGCGACGGGCGGCTGGTGACCAACCTGATGATGGCGGCGATCCGGGGGGAGCCTCTGGAGGTGTACGGCAGCGGGCACCAGACGCGCTCGTTGATGTATGTGGTCGACCTGGTGGACGGGCTGGTCCGGCTGATGAACGCGCCGTCGACCCCGGCGGTCGCCGATGCGCCCGTCAACCTGGGCTCCGAGGACGAGCAGCCCGTGCTGGTGTGGGCCGGCCGCATCCGCGCCATCGTCGCCGAGCTCAAGGCCGCCCATCCCCGCTACGCCTCCGCCGCCGCAAACCCCTCGCCCATCGTCCACAAACCCGCCCTCCCCGACGACCCCCCCAGACGCAGACCCGACACCGCCAAGGCCCGCGCATCCCTCGGCTGGGCGCCCTCCTGGTCCGCCGACGACGGGCTCAGAGACACCGCCAAGTTCTTCCTCGACAGCGTCCACTCCGGGTACTCCGCGTGACCCTCCTCACCCCTCTCCCTGCTCATGTACCCCTTTCTCTCTCCCGCACCTTGTCTGCCGCTATGTATCCTTCCAATATACAGTAAATGTGTGTGTTGCTGCACCGCCTCCACTGCAAGAAAAACTCTAGAAACTGCTTGCAGTTGAGATGCAGCAAGCTTCAATCAAGCTTCAGCTCAAGCTGGAGTCAAGCACCCAAATTCCATGCTGGTGCACCTTGAGTGTGTATCTTGTCTAGCATCTCAATGCTGGACATGCTGTAGGCTGAGGCAAATGAGCATCCCCCTGAGCACCCTTTTATTTTCTTTTATTAAACACTCCATGCACCATTGAATCCAGCCAGAATAACATAAACAGGGTATGTACACATGAAAGGGATATGTACAGATGAAAGAAATATGTACACATGAAAGGGGAAGGTGAGGGGGTGTATTAACACATAAAAGGGATACGTACACATGATGAAAGGGGTATGTATGCATGAAAGGGGTATGTGCAGTAAGGGGTATTTGCACATGAAAGGTGTGAGAATTCCAGCTCAGGGGAACAGCGTCTAACTCATAAATTGAGAAAGACACCCAGAACCAAATCAGCTGCAGAATCTGGTAAGCAAACGCAAACCATTTTATGCAGTCCAAACCAGCGCCGCGGGGGTCGTGCAACTGAATTCGTCTCTTTGACGTAAACAGATCCAACGCACCTGAGCAGCAAGGTCAGGCTCATGGAAAATTCCGGCCCACATTTGCTCATTGAACGAATCACAGCTAGCACCAAAGGTAAGCGGCTGCAGCAATCTACCAAAAAGCTGAACAGATAGAAGTTAATGCTCTATCTTGTTATCTTAGACAAACAGACCAAACACACCAATACCGCTCAAAGAGCAGGAGAACCTGTTGGTAAGTGATTCATGTAGCTAAAAAGGCAGATGCTGATAAGAGGTTGGACTATCTTAGACAATGCTGCATCTTCACTCTGCCGTTTTTCCAAAGCCAAGTGAGAAGTCACTTTGGTCCAAAGACCGATTCTGTAGGGCGCACATGGACCCTTGGGATCAGCCAAAGGAGCAGAAGAAACTGACAAATGTCATTTCTTGCGCTAGACCATCAACAGACAACATCTTTTCTTATCTCATCTTTGTCTCATTCTCAAGTAGAGAGCGGCCCTTGTGTCTGCTCTTAGGTAGGCTCCAATCAATCAAGATACTCAGTGGTTTAATCAATTAGACGTTGTGAGAACTCCTTTGGGACGGGTGGCAGTTCTGCGAGGGGGAAATACCAGTTATAACATTTCAAAGATGTAAGAAGCTATTACAACTGTTACGGGTGGTTTGAAAGACCTGCCCCTCTATGATACTACACAAGAGCTTTCACAACAAATTTATTTATTGTTGTGGCAAACTAATGATAGAGAAAACTATGTGCAGCAGTCTCTTATCAGACCTAGATCAAACTTGAATTCAGCGGAAAAGTGGATTTTGTAAGGGAAATGGAGTTGGAGTGGTTTACAGCAGCCTTGAGTCAGATAATGGAAATGAGCCTAAACGTAAGATATGTTTTATATGGTTTGATATGTTTGTGATATGAAAGTGGAGATAAACTGATACAAGACTTCTGAGAGAACTGATGTTATATGTGAACTATTCAAAGTGTCTTTGCCCTCTTCCTTAACCTTCAGTTAAGAGCACAATGGGTTAAGATCACTTTGACTTGTTAAGAGCACAAGTGGGTGATGCTAGCTACTTGACTACTTAGAACTACTCTGAGGCATGAAAGATGTTGATGGGCAACTTGATTGAGATCACACTGCTGGATTTATGTGGATGAGGCTTGTAGCTCTGAGTGAGATGTGTGTTCTGGTTAGGATTGCCTGAGTGGCATGCTGAAACTGAGGAGAGAAAATCTCCTCCTTTTATAGTAAAATGTGAGGGATTTTTGCTGGTGGGGATCCTTGTGAGGGATTTTTGCTGGTGTGACCACCATACAGGTGTCCATGTGGTGATGGTATCCATGTGGTTGTGGTTGTGGTTGTGGTGCCCATATGGTGTCCACGTGGTTGTGGTTGTGGTGTCCACATGGTGGTGTCCATGGCGCCTACACAATTATGGAGGTGTCCACAGGTGGAGCCATGCTGTGGTACGTGGGTGGAGCCAAACAACAACCCTGGAGGTGTCCACAGGTGGAACCATGCCGTGGTGCATGGGTGGAGCCAAACAACAATCATGGAGTTGTCCACAGGTGGAACCATGCCATGGGCAGAGCCAAACCATGCCACTAAATACACTATAAATATGTCCTTGAGTCTAATTCTATACTATGTACTATCAAAATATCTCTACAGTATGTAATTATGCTTATGAACACAGTATAATACTAGTAACTTTTGACTGAGTGCAGCTAGCCTAGTGGTTCCAGTGAGTGACTAGGGGTTAAATGACCTTTAGAATCCAATTATGCAATAATAAATCTAGAAATATGTCTCCTTCTCAATAGTAAACTGTGAGTTTATGTGATTTGATACTTGAAACACATTTGGCACACCACAACGTATTTAGTCAAAGCTACAGAGTCTGATTTAAATAGAATCTCTTAGTTCTTTGATTTTTTTCAAAAGGGATATGTAAAAATCAAAGGGGTATGTAAACCTGAATGATAAAAGGGGTATTAAAAGGGATCTAAAATACTCAAAGGGGACAGCTAAACATGAAAGGGTCATGAACACATGATAAAAGGGGTATGTACACATTGTGAAGCACATGAAAGGGATATACACACATGAAAGGGGTATGTGCGCATAAAGGGCTATGCACACATTATGAAAGGGGTGAATGCATACAAAAGGGATATATGCACATGAAAGGGGTATGTGCACATGAAAGGGGAATTTGCACAGGTATCAACTTCTGTACTTAGTTTTTTGTACCTTAGACTCACTCTTGCATAAATTAGACAATGTGCATGGAATCAACCAGTGCTTGATTCTTGCATGAGGTATAGCTTGCCTTGAGCTCTTGCATTGCAACTGCAAGCAGTTTCTAGAGTTTTTCTTGCAGTGAGCTCAATGGACTTGCCCTGCGCATTGCCATGAGGTGCAGGATGTGTGGCCGTGTGGCCGGAGGGCAACAGGGAAGCAACGGTTTCTTCTGTTGCTCCACTCTTCCGCGCTGCCAGGCGCAGTCCTGCCATCCCAATCCTCCCCATCATACCCCAAGAGTCGCTTGGTCGGTGCTGGAATGTTCCACTGCAGCCCTGGCCGGCACAGGATGGCCTGACTGTAACACTTGCCCAGCCTGGCCTGCAGGAGCATCCCAGGGGGTTTTTTCACACTGGAGCGCTGCGCGCCGTGTGGTTTTGGAGCGTGTACTCAAGGCGCAGCGCAAGGGGTAGCAATAATAAGCTGGCGCACAAAAACGGGGACGTCCACATGTGCCACACATGACACACACCACACTGTGAGCCTCCCCGATCTCAATTTATACAACAAAAATCAGAAGCCTGTAGTTTGTTGCTTTCATGTGTGTTTTTGGTAGGTGTCTTAATCTAGGGGTTAGAGGTGCAGCTAGAGCACTCTAAATGCTGATGGGAAGTCATCCAGTATACAAGTGGAGTCCTCCCAAGACATCTGTTATTTTTCCTAGAAAGCTGGACCCAAGCAAATTTCAAAATTTTGTTGTTCCTGCTGAGTATGGGTTTAGGAGGAAATAGGATGGGGTATTGTTTCTGGCAAAAACCAAATTGAGCCATCAAATATCACGCAATGTGATATGGCACGTTGTCAACTGTCAAACTTGCCAATTGCCAATTGGCAACTTCCCATCTGATTCAACCCACTCTCCCAACGCACCCACCAGGGGGGAATGTGTGAGACTGCCAGACTGTAATTTTATCATTCAAATGGTCTGATGTAAGCTCAATATCAGCTGCAACTCTTTGTCCAACTTTTTTCCCAACTTAAGGGTAACTGTAGGTAAAGTTGTTTTGGAATGATCTGGCACTCAATGCTAACAGATGGGAATGTCTCAGTTGGAATTTTAATTTTGCTTCATATTGATCACAATTCTGGAAGTGAACTTCAATCCAAAACATTTTTTTGCTGAGAATGTAACTATCCTTATGCTCAAAAATATCTTTGACTAATTGACAAGGAATATTTTGAAGAGCTACTTTTGTTATTTAAAACCCACATAAAATAACATATTGAAACAAGATTGTAAAATATACCAACTGCAATGGCTCAGCCAGGTATATAAGATGGATCCTTGTGGGATGTTTCTGTCATGTTTATTTCCATGATAAATTGGGAGCAAAGTGGTGTGAAATTGAATGCATATTCTTCAAGTATCAAACAGCACTAAAGCTTGGAAAATCTGTGTAAATTGTAATTTTCCACCCAGCAATGTGAAATGTGAACAATAATAGGCACTTTTTTACCTACAATGTTTTCCAAGGGACAGGACATTTATGAAGGGTGGATTTTGATTTGACACCAGTTGTTTAGTTGGTACCATGTACCTTGCATATGTGAATACACAGACTGCCAGCATATTTGACTGGTGTCAGCCTTAGAGTCAACACAGCTGACCTAAAAGTGCCTTTTCTACCTTTTTACACATGAATTACTTCATATCTTTTTTACCTTAAGAGATAACCTTGTTTTGACTTCATATTCTGTTTCTCCATGCAATTTTCACCCTATTTAAAACTAGAGATGGCCCCGTGGGACCCGGGTACCGGTTGACACCCGGGTACCAGGTCAAATTTTAGCCAAATGCGGGCACCAGGTACTGCACCAGGCACGAACAGGCGGGTACCAGTGGTACTTTGGCCGGGTACCAGAGGTACTTGCCACCAAAAACAAAAAAGGAAATTGTCTCAATTTAATTTCTAGATGACCGGGTCCGTTCTGGTCATCAAGAGGAGTAAAGACTCCCCTTGATGACCGGAGCGAACTGTTCATCACTCCTCTCATTGAACAGTTTGCTCCGGTCATTGAGGGAGTGTTTCTCCTCTTGGTGACCGGAGCAGACCCGGTCATCAAGAGGATTACTTAATCCCCTCGACGTCTGGGTCTGCTCCAATCACCAAGAGGCAAGCACTCCTCTCGATGACCGGAACGATCCCGGTCATTGAGAGGAGTAAACACTTCCTCAATGACCGGAGTCAAGAGGATTACTTAATCCCCTTGATGACTGGGTCTGCTCCGGTCACCAAGAGGCCAAGAGGTGTGTTTACTCCTCTCAATGACCGGGACGGTTCTGGTCATTAATAGGTGTGCTTACTCCTTTCAATGACCGGGACCGTTCCGATGAAGTGTGTTTCCTCCTCTCAATGACCGGAACCGTTTTGGTCATCAAGAGGAGTGCTTAATTGCCTTGTGTTTCAACTCCTCTCCTTTCCGGTCATTGAGAGGAGTAGACACGCCTCTTGATGACTGGAACAGACACAGTCATTGAGAGGAGTGATTGTCTCGTGAGACTCCTATAGGGGGGTTTCTGAGAGGTATCTGGGTACCGGGTCAAATTTTTCCCAAAAGCAGGCATCAGGTACCGCACCCGGCACCAGCTGGCGGGTACCATCAAGAGCCAAGCGGTACCCGCCAGCTGGTGCCGGGTACCGCCAAACGGGTACCGCAAGGCCATGTCTAGTTACAACTTACCATTTCTTTGTAACTCTAATCCTTCCCTGAGTTCTTGAGTTTTGGCGCGCATGTGCAGTTGTGACGTGTAAGCGCTACCAGGCGCACCAAACCACATGTACATATTTAATTACATAAGCAAACTGTGAGATTTTTTGAAGTCAGGATCCCCCTTGCCTGGGGAGGATATACAGACTTCAGACACCCAGAACCACACCCCAGATAACCCCAGGATCACCACCAAAGAGTTTACAACACTCCCAGTATACCTACTGTCACAGGCGTCTAGGATTTGACAGTAAGTAACCTCTTTCACTGAAACTTGTTTATCTCAGAGGTACAACTCTGTGTCTCCTTGATTGCTCTCCCTTTTGCTGGCCTTTGCCCCTTCTTTGATCACAGGTTGGCACCTATCTTGACAATATCAACCAAAGGATTCTGCTGCATCATATCCTTCTTTTTCTGTGGTTTTTGTAAGAAACAAACCACATAGGTTTCCCTTTAAAGAACCTTGACTATCCAGAAGGAAGCTAAACAATTGTGGCTGGATTAAACTTGTCTAATCCAGGAGCCCTCCACGTTTCTTTGGTGAGAGGAGGCTGTTGCACTCTCTAGCACTGCTTGGCAGCACTCCCTTCAGGAGGTAGCATTGCCAGTGGAAGTGAATACCCACCAGAATAACCTTGAATATCTGCTTATCTTGAATCTACTCAATTTCTCTCTCTCTTTCTCTCTCTCTCTAATATTTGTATTTTCTTTATCCAAAGAAATCCAAATATTGCCCCCATTTTCTTGTCTCCTGCTGTCACTGAAGAGACACAGGCTCACAGATGGGATGAAGTCATCCCAGTTTGACTGGGATGCACTCAACCAATTTAAAATGGGTTGATCTCATCCAATAAAATATAAAACCAAGGGGGGTGGGTCATTGATATTTCATCAGTTGAGATCAACCAAGTTTAAATTGGTTAATTTCATCCCAGTTTAACTGGGGTAACCTCAACCCAGCCAATTATTCTGGCAGTGACACTGCACAATTTCCATAACTTTACACCCACCTGACTGAAAAATGTGGGGGATAGAGGCATAGATAAATAAACTTCTCCAAGAAAATGATGTAGATTGGTGGATATCAACAGGTTCATCAATATTTCAGTGATACTGCGACCATAAAAAAGCAGATTTCAAAAGTTGGTCTGAGAACTCTGAGTTGAGAAGTCAATTCTAAAATTCCCACACAAATTCCAGCATGGGTTGAAACCTTTTTCATGTAAATTGATCCTATTCACGTATTTTCCCTGGATTTTTCCATTGTTTTTTTTCCTGCAGGGAGCATGCCTTCATCACAGGTACCATTATGTACATGTACATTTTGCAACAACATGGCGCTGATTGCCATTATTACATGGTACTTATTACCACTGGGTGTTGTATAAGACTGATGCACTTGTGCCCTGCTGTACCCAGACCAATCAAAACCATGAGAATTCTAGTAGCACAAGTGCATGTGTATGTGGTGGAAAGCAAAAAAATAAACTTGTGCCAAGGAAATTTCAAGCTGGTCACAAATCAACTGCAATGGCAGGGGTGAAACAGGGATCAGACTTGTGTCCCCGGGAAGTGTTTTTTTTGTTTCCAATGTCCTCTGTCATGTTTAGCCAAACATCAGAGGGGAAATTGGCAAGTGGCTGATCTACCCTGTCAGCCACAGAGTACATGTAACAGTACCTTACACGTACCAAGTACCTGCAATTGTTCACATTACTTATAGTACATTCCTTTACACCTTTATCACATATGTATATCATTAGATACAAGCTTAAGAATGTACTCTTGTTATACATCACATTACAGATAACCATAGTTAAATACAGTTACCATAATGTACTGTTGTTATAAGAGTTAAGTTACGTGCAAACAGTAATATTACAATACATTGTAATATTACTGTACACGTGAAATACCCAAAGACAGGTATCACTCATTTATCCCCAGTTACCCCTCAGTACCTATTTACATAACATATTGGTTATGATATAAATACATAAACAATACATGATGTAATCCAATTCAAAGAGCACTGAATGGAATCAATGATTGGTTATGATCAGCTAGTGTGCACTGCTACTGATCTAGGATCAGTACTGATCATTACACTGCCTTGATCATTTCCAATGTTGATCCTCATGAGGATCTGCTTCCCTTGAGAGCTTCCAGTTCCCCCCTGGTCCTGAAGCGCCTCCAAGCGCCTCATGGTCCCTCCTGCTCTTTCCCCTCTGTATAAACATGCCCCCCAGGACTGTTTATCCCTCAGAATATTATTATAGCAAGGTTTAACACATACATAGTTAAACGGTGCCTTCATTCTCAACCATCTTTCAATTCAGGAATAACATCAACTCTTGATTACCCTTACCTTTCTGTAGGTAAAACCACAAACCCAAGTTGAGTTATTCCTTGGATGCCTATTAACACCCTGTGTTGATCTGGATGCGCCTTAATTGAGCAAGCCTCTCAGTCAAGATTACTGATAGAGTGAAACCTTTTACAGGTCTTACCACGAACCCATTGGCCCATCCTTCGCATCTTACACTATCATCTTGCTAGTAACAACCCTCCCAGACAAGGTTAGTTACCTACAGGCTGACAGGAATACTCATTGGAAAAAGTTTGTGATTTGTTCAAAGAAGAATGTAAAATCAATAAGAAAATTAGGAAGATAGAATCAATCAAAAACAAGCAAATGATTCCTGTTTAGTATTTAGTTTCTAATTAAAATCATTCGGGCTTATCAATTAGTTTCTAAATTTTTAATCCATTTCTGATCATCTGAATGTTAAGCTCAAAATCAGTATATTAAACCAGTTCAAAACCTTTGTTTCTTGAAGATAAGCAAAATGGTTTAACTTTGAGATGAATATGAATTTTTAATTATATCAAAAGCAGTTAAGGAAAAAACACTATTCGGGTATTTGAGGAAGGATTTGGAAAGCCCCACTCTCAATATCATTAAGCCATTTTTCTCTATATTCTGAGTGCATTGATTCTAATCCGACCATCAATACTTCCTCACTTAGAGTGCAATCTTCTGATTGGAGAATTTTCACAGTAGGATAATCCTTAGATACAATCAACAAAGGATCCCTTTGCTTTGGAAAATTGACTTTGTCGCGGCCTAGAGCTTGAGCTGTGATTTCAAAAATCAGCATTGCACAGAGATTAATGGTGGTTCGATTACTCACCCAGCAAACTGTTAAGTTGAGCACAAAGCTGGGATCGTATTTGATCACTACATTTGGGCCTTTTTGCGTGGGGAGGATTGGAGGGAGCTGAGGGATCTGATTCAGAGGCTTGTTGCAAAGAGCATTGTTGTACAATTTTTTGAATATCCCGTCCCTGACTAAATGCTTCAAAGGTTTCCTTGGCAACCCAGTAGTCTTTTGCCACACCCAGCCAGGACTGATCGTTTGATAACTCTTTGCAGAAGCTGCCAATTCCTGGATTTCTGGTGGCAGACAACAGATAGAAGGCCAAGCTGTAAAGGTTTGAAATAGTAAAGAGCTTTGAGGGCATAGGTCAGTATCTCAACCAAGTATTCCAAAACAAAAGATTCACAATCACCTCTGCATTGATTTGCATGACATGCTTGAGGGCATTTTTTTGTCTTTGGTGCCAAGCTCAGGTGGTTTATTGGCAACCAATGCAACCTTCTCATGGTTAACTAAATCTTCATAGAGGGGTCTATACAAAACCTCTTCTTCTGGAGTAAGAAGATCAGCAGGTTGGTTTTCCTCATCTTCACCATCTTCCATATTTTCATCGTCACAGTAATGGATTGGAAGTTTGGAGAAGAAACTGAATATCTGTGCATCAAATACCATTCTTTCAGTAGGGGATTGTTTCCTCCACGCTTGTCCTATTTTAACATTCCTTTCCTTCCATCCAATAGAGCAATGTTGTGGAGGCACTGAAGGAATACAATTTTGTCAATCTTTTGATATTGAAACAAGTTTATAGAGGAGGTGCCAACCTGGTATCTCGGCACTGTCCATGCTGAATGCTACATATTGATTCCAGTTGCTTTTTTTTGTGGTGGTTTATTTTCACCCCTGTGATGGTAATGGAAAGTTGTTAGTTGTTGCAAAGTAGGTGAATCAGTTTATTCTAATTGAACATACAGAAATGAGTTGACCGTCTTTTTGGAGATGTTACCAATGCAAGCAAGCATCAACTTTGCCTTTATGTAGTTCCTTTTGTGGAATCAAAGTGCCTCTTCTATGTTGGTTGGGATTTGGTTCAATGGTTTGCTCTGTTTTTCTAAAACTTTTCGGAGTTGGTTTTTGGTCCAATTGTTTAATTGACTCTCATAATTTTCCAATGTTAACTCAAAAGGTAGGGGCTCTTCTTCTTGATTGTTATGTTGTTGCCTACCGGTATGTGATTGGTTGTCCTCCAATTCAGATTGGGATTGTTCCTGTGCCCTTCAGCCTCCTTCGTGTGCTGTTCCGACTCCATTAGGTCCTTGTTCCTGCCCTTGAGCTCGTTGACTGTCTCCACTCCCTCTGTAGCCGCCTCTACCGCCTTGTCCTCTTCCGCGTCCTCCACAACTCCCTTGTTCGACACCGTGACCTCTTCAGCTGATTCCACCTGTTTGGGCCTGGTTTGATCTAGTTGCAAGCATTTTGAATTGTTGGAAATTGATGAGATGGTAGGCTTGATGGGTGGGGTGATTTGGTAAAGACTTGTGTGATGAATTGTAGTATGTGACTCAGTCTTGTGGTGATGGCTGTGGCTTTGCTGCGCTGTGCTGTTTCTGCTTTGCCGCGCTGTGCTGTTTCTGCTACAAGAAACACATAACAGCACTCCCATGCACTGCAAAATACCTCAAGCACATTATTACCAAACACTGCAAATATTGTGTGTGTGCTGCTAAAGCAGAAAATTGAGATACCAACAACTAGTCATCAAACTGTTTATCTGTCATTTTATTCTGACACACTATTGCTAAAGATTTCCAGGAATTAGTTTTAGGGACAATTCTCTGTACCCTAAATTTTATTCCTCTGGTAAATGGAAAAAAATGTGTAAGTTTGTGGACGTGTCAGAACACCAATGGAAACATAAGAAGTTCCGGGTTACTATCTGGCAGACCTTATTTGTATATATAGGTAAAAGAGGGATCAACATTATTTTCCATGAAAACAATGTTGCAAACACATAATATAAAGAAATCAATTGGATGTGTGGTGCGGGAGCTGGGTGAGCTGGGTATTATATGTGGGGCGGGAGCTAGGTGCGCTGGGTATTATGTGTTGTGCGGGAGCTGGGTGAGCTAGGTATTATGTGTGGTGTGGTAGCTGGGAGAGCTGGGTGAGCTGGATATTATTCGTGGTGTGGGAGCTGGGTGAGCTAGGTATTATGTGTGGTGCGGGAGCTGGGTGATCTGGTCATTATATGTGGGTCGTGAGCTGGGTGAGCTAGGTATTATGTGTGGTGTTGTAGCTGGGAAAGCTGGGTATTTTGGGAAGCTAGGTGAGCTGGGTAGTATGTCCTGTGCGCAGCTGGGTGAGCTAGGTTTTATGTGTGGTGGGGGAGCTGGGTGAGCTGGGTGTTATGTGTGGTGGGGGAGCTGGGTGAGCTGGGTGTTATGTGTGGTGGGGGAGCTGGGTGAGCTGGGTGTTATGTGTGGTGGGGGAGCTGGGGGAGCTGGGTGAGCTAGGTATTATGCATGGTGTGGTAGCTGGGAGAGCTGGGGATTTTGGGGAGCTGGGTAAGCTGGGTATTATGTTTTTTGCCGGAGCTGGGTGAGCTAGGTATTATATATGTGTGGTGTGGGGCTGGGTGGGCTAGGTATTATGTGTGGTGAGGGAGCTGGGTGAGCTGGAGATTATGTGTGGTGTGGGAGCTGGGCAAGCTGGGTGAGCTGTGTATTATGTGTGGTTTGGTAGCTGGGAGAGCTGGGTATTTTGGGGAGCTGGGCGAGCTGGGTATTATGTGTGGTGCGGGAGCTGGGGGAGCTGGAGATTATGTGTGGTGCAGGAGCTGGGTGAGCTGGGTGAGATGGGTATTATGTGTGGTGTGGGAGCTGGGTGAGCTAGGTATTTTGTGTGGTGTGGGAGCTGGCTGAGCTGGAGATTATGTGTGGTATGGGAGCTGGCTGAGCTGGAGATTATGTGTGGTACGGGAGCTGGCTGAGCAGAAGATTATGTGTGGTACGGGGGCTGGGCGAGCTGGAGATTATGTGTGGTGTGGGAGCTGTCTGGGCTGGATATTATGTGTGGTGGGGGAGCTGGGTGAGCTTAGGTATGATGTGGTGCGGTAGCTGGGTGAGCTGGGTATTTTGGGGAGCTGGGTGAGCTGGGTATTATGTGTGGCTCGGGAGCTGGGTGAGCTGGGTATTATGTGTGGCTCGGGAGCTGGGTGAGCTGGGTATTATGTGTGGCTTGGGAGCTGGGTGAGCTAGTTATTATGTGTGGTGGGGGAGCTTGGTGAGCTGGGTATATTGGGAAGCTGGGTGGGTGAGCTGGGTACTATGACAGGTGCAGGAGCTGGGTGAGCTGGGTAGTATGACAGGTGCAGGAGCTGGGTGAGCTGGAGATTATGTGTGGTGCAGAAGCTGGGTGAGCTGGATATTATGTGTGGTGCGGGAGCTGCATGAGCTGGGTGATCTAGTGTGGTTGGTGGAGCTGGGTGAGCTGGATCTGTGTGGGTTGGGCAGAGCTGGGTGAGCTGGCTACAGTGAGGTGATTCTGGGAGCTGGGTGAGCTGATGATTTATTTCATTGGGCTGCTGTACTCTCCTCAGAATGTGGAGAGCTGGCTCCTTCAGCTCAGGTACCTATACGGTTACAAACCATTAATGATGTGCAGAGCTGGCCCCCTCAGCTCTGGGAGCTGTATGGTCCCAAACCATAGATGTGATCACTTTTTCTTTGGTTTGCCAAAACCCAGCTGGATGGACACTATGTACTGTTTGTCAAGCCAGGACTTTTCCACAGCAATGTACAGTACTAACTGGTCTGAAAAAAAGGCCAAGACCAATTTCCAGCATGTACACTGGTCATTCAGCTGGTTGTTTCCCATCCCAGCAACCTGTGGAGGGTGTCTCTCTCCACTCAATGCCTAATTAACACCAGTCATCAAGTGGAGAGCCCCGCCCCTCCAGTCAGTGGCCAGCACACACCAGTCATCAGGTGGAGAATCCCTCCACTTGATGGAATTGAACACCAGTCATCAAGTGGAGACATCCTCCACTTGATGGACAGTAACTTGGATATTTTCATCGAGTGGGCACACCCTCCACTCAATTTCTGTCCAGAAGTAACAAAGTGGAGGGAATCTCCACTCCATTACTGCACACCCTAATAAGAGAGTGGAGGGTGTCTTGACTTGACGTCTAGTAAACAGGGGTAATTTCAGAATCTCAGGGTGTAATAAGCATCAATTGGAGGTACCCTCAACTAAATTCCCAGTGTGTAAGCTATAGAGTGGATCAAAGATCAGCCTTATTTGAACAGAAGTTCAACAGATTTGAAGCCTGAATCACACATGCTCAAATGCTGACATCAGCTAGTGTTGCCAGAAAAACATACGGCTTGGCGCTCTTGAGAGAGTGCCACACATCCCCCCCCCCAGCCCCTGGTGACCAAGCTGTAAGTCCTTTCTCGCCCATCATCTCATTCCACCAACCCACCCTTTTTGCCTATCATTCCATCTAAGGATGATAATTGGGCGGGTTTGGGCTAGCCCGGCTCAACCCGCTACAATTCTGGACAGGCTGGGCCGGGTCCAAACACCAAAATATTGTGTCCGGCCCAAACACATTTCCGCCTCATCACGGACACTGGCGGGTCACGGGTGGCTTAGGAAAGCTTGGAGATAGGTGCCATTGGCCAGAGAAACAAATTTGTGATGAAATTGATTTTGTAAAAAAAAAACACAAAGACATAAAAGAAAGGAAAACAACATGATTGATCTGATAGGATGGAGAGCAGAGCGTCTCCAAGGATGAGAGAGAAAATCACATTCTAATTCTTCATGCAGTCTTGGGTGCACAAAAGACTCAACACAGTGAGAATAGGAAAGTGAACACGTTGGACTGGTGACTTAGTGTACGTAGACTGCATATTTTCAGAGACCCCTCCAAGGGTATTTGGCAAATGGCACATGCATTTACGCGCTTAGGTAGGTCCTTGGGGGGCATTTGGGTCAGATTGGTTCAGCCCGCGCCGGCCTGCGCTGTTTGATAGCAGTAGAGGGCTGGGCCAAAGTATGATAATTCTAAGAAAAGTGGGTCTGCGCCCTGCTCAAACCTGGCCGGGTTTGGGCGGGCCAATGGAAACCTGGCCCAATTATCATCCTTAATTCCATCCCTGTCCAAATTCCAAATTTGCCTCATCATCTCATCCAGTAGATTCTAGCACAAATGGTGTACGTACTGTACAATCCCCAGATCAAGGCAGTTGTGGTCAGAATATCTATTGAGGGTCATCCACAAGACTTTATCCAAAGAACTCTAGGCCATCAAATCTCCAAACAGTTGTTCAATTGGTGGCTTCATATCTTTTGTCAAACTAAATCTGTAATCCGGAATCCGGAGTAGTACAAGCTCCTTGGTTGCTCCAGAACAATGACCTCCAAGGATGTGATGTTCATGGTCCAGCTTGTGCACAAAAAACCTGGTTTATTCTTGGACAAGTTACAAAAGCATCTTTACAACTCAAGTACAACTCTGCTTAGCATGTGTGCGGTTCACAAGAAGTTCAACCTGGTAAACCACTTATCTACAACTTTAAAGAAGTCCAAGAAATGCTTAGTGAAGAAGTTCAGATATGTGGAGAAAATGTGATTCTATCCCGCCAACTTCCTGGTTTTCACCAGTGAGCCCGCTATTATCTCTTCCCTTTTCATGGTTTCATGGTGCTGAAAGCTTTGATTTTCCTCCAGATGAAAGTGTGATTTGCAAGCGCAACTTGCTTCAGACACATGCACACTCAAAACAAGGAACTCCTGCTGCTCATTGTATCCAGCGTTCAAAACCTATCTGGCTCAGCATCCTCCTGGCAATTTCAATTAATGGTCTACTGGCTCCGACCGTCCGGGAAGATACTTTCAAGCCACGGAAGTTTGAGCATTTCTCAAAATGGGACCTGGTTAGTCCAATTTCATACAGCAGTTTCAATCCTTAAGTGATGGCTCCTGATTACTTTGCCGGCAACCCTAGATTCCACAAATGAATTGCTTTCCCGTGCCCAACTTGGTTCTGGTTTGCAATAATGCAAAGATTCACCGCAGCCATCAAGTTTGGGCAATCTGAAATGCAGCTGGCTTCAGAAGAATGAATGTAACAAAATAAAAATTATTTGGAACATCAAAAGATTTCCTTGCATTGAATGATGATTTTGGAGAATCTTCAATGCTACTCCAAAAAAATAATGAAAAATCAGAATCAATAGATGGACAATGATAATAAATGAAAAACATGAAGTCCAAAATTCATTCTGGAATTCCCCCAGACTCCTGTGCCCAGTGTTCCAGCCACCTGAGACTCAAGAGACCGTCCATGAATCCTTACACCACAGGAGCAGTCCAACGTTGGGTCATTGGACAACCTGGAGGTTAATCAAATGTTGCGCTTTTGCGTGCAGGGAAAAGTTGACACACAGTGGGCACATCCTTAACCAAACATTGGTTGTGGTGGTTTTGGTGGGAAGGAAATTCATTTAACTTGGGTCACTCAATGTTGATTCAACATTACAAGCAATGTGGGCCAAGTCAAATGAACATTGCAATGCTTGGACTTCAACCTGCCTCATTGCTTCCCCAAAATCTTTGAGAAGTGATTCTTAACCAAGTATCACTACAGGCAAATAGCTGCTGTTGCAGCCCGCAGCATTACCTGACGTTGCATTTGGGGTTGCGGCGGCAGTGACTGCGCCTACTTGCGCATTCACACGGGACTGAAACGGCTGGGTGACGCTGCATGCTGCGGCAATGGCTGAATGTCTGTAGTTAGGGTTTTCAAATTTGACTTGCATAAAATCATAACACCATAAAACCATAAAATTCTGAGGCCCCGTTTGGCTGCGGCGTTATACGTGATAAATGTGCAAATTTATCAAGCGCAACCCAAAGTTTGCCCCCCGTCTCCACCAAAAACTTTGACCCCCCGGGGGTTGTGCCTGATAAATCAGCCTATTTATCACATCTAACGCGGCAGCCAAACGGGGCCTGAGTTGAAAAAAATATGTACCACCTAAACACTCAAATTACAGCAACATTTCTAGAATGGTACATATGAAATCATCACATGAAAGTTTTATGATTTTACAGCAATGTCAGAAAAGCTTGCGGCCAGCTTTTGGACTGCTGATTTCAGCCTCAAAGCCTGTATGGCTCCTGTACGTCAGGAATGCCATCAGAAGAAAAACCCCAGTTTCTTTGTGAAACACTTTGGGGCCTTAAGGGCCCCACCATTGGATTCCTGGAGTGATTTTACTTTGATCCGGCCCTTTGCTGCCCCTGCCTCCCTCGCCCCCCGCCCGGCCCGGCACCCATGTCAAGCGAAACCAGCTGCCCGAACGGGTTTTGTCTGCCTGTACAGTGAAGCTGTACAGGCCTGTGGCTGAACTGCAGAATTCATTTCAGCCACAAAATTTGGCAAGCTTTTCTGACATTGCTGTATGTATTGAAAATTTTATGATTTCAACTTTGAACACCTTAAGAAGCAACCTTCCTTGGAACTCAAGCCAAGTTTCCCAATTTTGTGGGGCATCATGAAAAGCCTGAACACACACAGGAAGAGGTTGATTCATGCAATTAACTTAATTGTCTGGCAGAATGTCAACTGGACGCAAGGGCCCCCTCAACGCTCTGCCAAATCGTTGAGAGAACAGTGGCCCGGCTCCAGTTCCCTCAACAGATTGGCAGACGATGAGGGAACTGGTGTGTTCAGAGAACAGCCTGGTTCCAGGCCACCGTTCCCTCA
Organism: Puccinia triticina; assembly: GCF_026914185.1. Classification (NCBI taxonomy): domain Eukaryota; kingdom Fungi; phylum Basidiomycota; class Pucciniomycetes; order Pucciniales; family Pucciniaceae; genus Puccinia; species Puccinia triticina. The sequence continues at coordinate 3,865,536 of NC_070564.1, read as the reverse complement.
ACGCTTTAGCAGAGCGTTGAGAGAACTGAGTCCCAGAACCGCCCCGATGCTAGGATAAGCTTTGCGTGGGGGGAGGGTTCTGACGATCTACCAGAACCCCCAACGCAAAACCCACGTCTTGTGGGTTTAAGGGACATTTTTCTGCCTCGAGCGTCCAGAATACGTTCAATATTTCGTCGAGCGTCGAGGGAACGCTTGAGGTTTCCTGGATCGCTCCTGTGGTGTAAAATATGGCATGTCCGGCGGTCCAGGGTGGTTTGCGCTGCGATGAGGATGTGCCACTCCTAAAAGTTTGAACGCAGCGGGCTTGACAGGAAACCGGGTCTTGAGAATCCAAGCAGCAGATCTGTATCGCCTTGCGTTTATTCTGCCTGCTCACGAAGGTTTTCCGTCGGGGGCAGACCTGGCCAGAGAGCCTACTCGCTGATCTGGGGTTGCCGGTATGGACAGGCTGGCGAGCACAGTAGATGAGGGGCTCACCTTGCCAACCCAGGCTTGCCATTTTGGGCAGGTCCACGAGGGTGGCCTGTGCGAAGATAGTGTGAGCTTACGTGGGGAGGGGTCGCAGTCTAGTGGTGGTCCCAGACAGCTGGGGATGCGTCCGCCTACTGGAACCAACAAGTACCTGGACCACGCCACAATGGGGCCGGACCATCATCTCGCAAATTCCTGTGGTATCTTTGCTCACAACCATATCGTGTATTTTTATTCGGGATCGGGCGAATGAGACAGCCTCTTTTTCAGACGTTCATGTAGTGAGCGGTTGCTAGAGGGTGACATATATATATATGTATAAGCTGGGGGAGATGGCCTGTTGGGCGGGCAAGGGGATCACGAGGATACACGGTAGCTGATGAGCCCGCCCCAGACGTTGAGGGCTTGGGGGATGGGGCCGACGAGCAGACAGACGGGGCGATTGGGGCTCTCCGGCAGCTCGATCTCGAGCGAGAGGCGGGGGCGGAGTGCGGCGAGGAGGGTCTCGAGCTCGGCGTGCTCGGGGTCTGCGGCGGCTGTCTGGACTTGGCAGGCGGAGAGGCGGGCGAGGACCCAGGGCTGGTGCTGCTGCTGGGCGGAGGCCTCCTCGAAGGGCTCTCTGATCTGTGCTCGCCGGAAGTTCTGGTCAGGCTCTGTGGCTGGGGTGAGGGAGAACGGGGGATGCGTACGGTGAGGAGGGAGGGGTCGAGATGGGCGAGGCCGAGCCGGGCGAGCAGCCAGTCGAGCGTCTTTCCCGGGCGGTCAGGGGGCGAGCCGAGCAGGAGCGGGATGTCGAGGGCGTCGTCGGCCTCGCTGTCGGGCCCCGCGAGCAGGCTGCCGAGCAGGTGGCGTGCGGAGACGGTCTGGGCGGCGCGGGCGAGCTTCCCGAGGAAGGCGGTGGCCGGCTCCGGGACGGATGCCGCTGGGGCGGGGAGGGCGAGGCTGTGCGAGTGGTGCCAGACGAGGGGGAGGCCGATGGTCTGGAGGGCCGTGCTGTGGCGGGAGTCAGCCTCCGGGCGCGGGGAAACGAGAAGGGGATGCTCACAGGGTGGGGAGTGGGTCTGGTGGGGTGGCCATGGTGGTGGCGAGGCGGCGGAGGGGGCGGAACATCGAGTTGACCATGGACGAGTCAGTCGGCGACCACTCCATCCAGATCGCCATCGACCGCGGAGGCACCTTCACCGATGTCCACGCCTCATGGCCAGCAACCACCACCACCACCAGACACGAATGGGTCACCAAGCTGCTCTCCCAGGACGCTGGATACGAGGATGCCCCGCGCGAAGGGATACGCAGAGTGCTCGAGCATGTCCTGAAACAGCCCATCCCACGGAACCAGCCCCTCAACACCGACAAGATCGGTCAGTCTCTCCTCAGCAGACACACACACACACACACACTCAAGCTGACCCATGCCGCAGACTGCATCCGGCTGTCGACGACGGTGGGGACCAATGCGCTTCTGGAGCGCAGCGGCGCAAAGCACGCCCTGCTGATCACCAAGGGCTTCCGGGACCTGCTCGAGATCGGCAACCAGTCGCGCCCCCGGATCTTCGACCTGGCCATCCAGAAGCCCAGCACGCTCTATGCGGCCGTCGTCGAGGTCGACGAGCGGGTGACCCTGCTCGGCTTCACCAGCGACCCCAGACAGCCCGCCCGCCAGACGCTCTTCGCCCCCGACGGCTCGGTCGCCCGCCCCTACGATGGCCGGCCCCACCCCGCCCATGTCGTCCGCGGGAACAGCGGAGAGGCCGTCCAGATCATCAGGCCCCTCGGTATGTCCCCGCCCCTCTGTGACGGACATCCTTCTCCTGACCTCTGCCCACGCCTCTCGCCAGATGAGGAGCTCGTCCGCCGCCAGCTCGTCGAGCTCAAGCACCAAGGCTTCGAGTCCCTGGCAGTCGTCCTCATGCACTCATACACCTACCCAGGGAGGCGATTCCCCTCCCATCTGCACCACCCAGCCAAACCTGACAGAACTCTGCCCAGAGCACGAGCAGCGCATCGGCAGGCTCGCCCAGGAGCTGGGCTTTGCCCACATCTCGCTCTCCTCGACCTTGATGCCGATGATCAAGCTGGTGACGCGCGGGACGTCGACGACGGCGGACGCGTATCTGACGCCGGTGCTGGGGCGCTACATCGACGGCTTCTTTGGCGGGTTCGACGGGAGTCTGCAGCGCGAGCCTGCGGGCCCGCCGGACGGGCGGAGGCGGACGCGGGTGGAGTTCATGCGCTCGGACGGCGGGCTGACCGATGTGGCGCGCTTCTCCGGCCTCCACTCGGTCCTCTCCGGCCCCGCGGGCGGCGTCGTCGGCTACGCCCGCACCACCTTCGACCCGCTCGCCAAGACCCCCGTGATCGGCCTCGACATGGGCGGCACGAGCACCGACGTGAGCAGGTTCGACGGCCACTACGAGACCGTCTTCGAGTCCACCACCGCCGGCGTCACCATCCAGAGTCCCCAGCTGGACATCAGTCAGTCTCCTCCTATCCCTCCCACTTTCTCGCCGCTGACACAGAGATCTCTCTCGTATAGATACCGTGGCTGCAGGCGGAGGCTCGCGCTTGTTCTGGAGGAACGGGCTGTTCGTCACCGGGCCCGAGAGCGCCGGCGCCTCGCCCGGCCCCGCCTGCTACCGCAAGGGCGGGCCCCTCGCCGTCACGGACGCCAATCTGCTCCTCGGACGCCTCGTCCCGGGCCAGTTCCCGAAGATCTTCGGGCCCAACGAGGACCAGGAACTGGACGTCGAGGCCTCCCGGACCCTCTTCGAGGAGCTCCGGGCGACGATCAACCACGATCTGCAGCAGGACCTCAGCGTCGACGAGGTTGCCTGGGGGTCCGTTCGGTCTTCCTCCTTCCTCTCCACCCATGCACTGAAGACACTCCCACTCTCCAGGTTCATCAAGATCGCCAACGAGACCATGTGTCGGCCGATCCGCGCCTTGACCGAGGCGCGTGGATACGCGACCTCGAAGCACGTGCTGAGCGTGTTTGGGGGCGCGGGGGGCCAGCATGCGTGTGCGCTTGCCCGCACCCTCGGCGTCCCCCGCATCGTCCTCCACCGCCACGCGTCCATCCTCAGCGCCTACGGCATGGCCCTTGCCGACCGTGTCGTCGAGGCCCAGACCCCGTCCGCCGTCGTCTACCAGCCATCGGGACCCGCGAGACGCGCGCTCGAGGACCAGCTCGCGCGGCTGCAGGCCCAGGTCGTCGACAGCTTGCACAAACAGGGCTTCGAGGACCGCCGGATCGTCGTCGAACGCTTCCTGAACATGCGGTCCGTCTCCCCGCCCCCTCCCTCTCCCTCGCGTGCGGCTCTAGACCTTCTGGCCCCCTTTGTTGCGTATAGGTACGACGGCACGGACACCGCCCTCATGGTCCTCGACCCCTCCTCCGCTCGCCCGCCCAACTCCGGACAGGGCGAGCCCGACTATTTCGACTATTTGGCCGCGTTCAAGGCCGCCTATCGCCAGCAATTCGGCTTCATTCTGGCGCCGTCTGTTGCGGTCGTATGCGACGATGTGCGGGTGCGGGGGAGCGGCAAGTCCAGGTACGTCTCCCACTTCTTTCCTGGGGGTTTCTGGTTGGGGTGTGGACGGAAGAGTGATGGTGTTGGGTTGTGCAGCGAGGCGGAGGGCGAGTCGGTGGCGGCGCAGCTCGCGCGCATCCGGTTCGCGCCCTTCGCGCTCCCGCCGGCCGACGAGGGCGGCTTCGCGATGGTGTTTTTCGAGCAGACGATGGGCAGGGTGCGGACGCCGGTGCTGGCGCTCGAGAAGTTCCGGCCGGGCGACATCCTGGACGGCCCCGCCGTCCTCCTCGACCGTCTTGAGTCCCCTCCCTCTCTCTCTGCATCGCCTGTCGCGCTGACCCTCTTGCCTCTGTGGACTCGTAGAGACTCAGACTGTCGTCGTCGATCCCGACGCCAGCGTCCGGTTCTTGGACGCCCATGTCGTCATCGACTTGCACTAGGTCCTCCTCTCCATCTTTCCGGCCGCGCTCCTCTCTCTGTATTGGTTTGTTGTTTTTTTAACTCTCATCAAATCGCGCCCTTGTACCCCGGCCTCCACAGAAAACGGAGACAAATTGCGCCTGTTTTTCTGTACTGCGTCAATGTATACGGTCTCAGTTGGGAGCAGCGTTGCTGCGTGTTGGGCTCCCATGATCTGCGTGACGGCAACGGCAGCTGGAGTGCGTTCTCGACGGGCCTGATGGCTGCCTTGTGTTCGGAGCAGCGGGGGACAGGGTCCAGAGCGTGCCTCTGAGTACAGGTGCGCTTGATGTGTGCCAAAGTGAAGGATGCATGCGGGACTGTAGCAGAGAATTTGTTGAAGGGAGTGTGTGTATCAAGGATAGACTACGATCTGACAACAACGCAACAAGAAGGGGTGTATGTATTGGGGAGATTCGAAGACAAAGGAAGGAAAAAGTCATCCTATGTTCATCGGATGCAACAGCCGACGTCAAGAAATTAATTACGACCGAGCTGCGTGTCGGCCCATGGGTGTCAGCTACCGTTCACTTACACGTGTTGTGAAGTTGTTTTTGCCTCGCTTTCTTATCTCCAACTCGGAAATGCAGACCGTCGTGGAGCCATCAGATTGCATAAAACTACAAACTCCGTGCGGCCTTGGACTCGGCAGTCGAGCTAGTGACTGGAAACCGGGGCATGCTGCCATGGGATGTTATGGGATCGGGAGGGTATAACAAAGGATAGCTTCTGCGGCGTTTTTGTGCTTACTTGATATTTGATGTTGGGGGCATGTATTAACAACCGCTCTGAAACACCTTCAACGGCGACTTCGGTCGCTCGGCAGTTGCTACGAATTGATTCGGCAGTTGCTACACTTCATTTGATTAATTTTCCCATTCTCGGGCCTTGATGGACGACCATCGCGACGATTTACGGTGAGCCCCTGCGTTCGAGAGTGTCAAACCTGATCTCTCCAGATCTCACCAGCGCCAAAAATCAAAAATCAATCTCAGAAACAGCCAAAATGATTGCTTGTAAACTCTTTTTCATTCTGATCGGCTTCCTAGCTCAGAGCTCTCTATACAGCGCCCAGTCTTGGCAATGCGGGGAAGGTACAGTGATTCCGACCCGAAGCCTTTGTGAACAGTATGCTGCTTCTTACATTTTCTCCTTCATGTGGCTTGATTTCAAGCAATTATCACCATATTGCCTCTATCTTGGGCGTTTTGGCTTACAACATCTTCATGTATTTTGAACACTTATCTCAAACAGAGCGTACAAGAATATTAATTATACTCAGGGCGGGATCATGGGGGGCGAAACAAAAATATATGCCAATGCTGGAGACTGCCTTGTGAGTCCATGAGTTTTGTTTTGATTTTTTTCCTTTTTCCAATTTATAATAGGTATGAATCATCAAATCAACAATTGACTACATAAGGCTAATTTTGCTTTTCTATAAGGTTGTTGTGAAATCCACTAACCCAGGGTGATTAAAGCTTCCCTTTACAACTAATTTGAACCTTCAAAACTAGTCAGATGGCATGTATTGACAGAGATTCAAATTTCCTCACTTACCAGCGCTGCCCTGCAGCAAGACATAGAAGCAGCCTTCCGTGAAATGTTTGACCAATGTCCTGTATCTCAATATTCTGTATGTACTCCTATTAATTTTTGTGGATGGTTTTCTTGCCCAAGTATCTGACCAGATTGAGGATTCAATTTCAATGCTTGTAGGGTGCATTGAATGTGAAGCCAACCTTCACTGTTGAAGCTTTTTCACTTACACCTGATCAGACTCCATTTAGTAGCAAGATTCAATTTGGAATTCCAATCTGTGAGAATAGTTTTTTAAATAAACCAAATGATGCAATAAAACCAGAGGATTGTATAAGGTTTGTTGGTTTTTTTTATCTGGGAAAGAATCTGTTGTTGGTTTGCATCTGATTACTCTTTGTTTAATGTTTAGTTCAGTCAAAGATTTGAAGCTAGGTACAGCAAAATTTAATGAAAAGTTCCCACAACAAGCTTCAATTGGGCTTGCTGATTTTGGATCTAAAACATGTTATGTGAGTCAATATCTACAAAGAAGGAAGCTCAAAATATAACACACTGAGCAATATTTTAATTATTCTTATTCACTCAAACTGTTTTATACCAATTATAATCCTGTCATTATATAAACAGATACATATTAACGCAATCAATGAATTACCCATCACCCTGTCAGTATTTAATCACAATTCTCTTTCTAATTGGTAGAAAGTTCTACTATATGTCTATCACTGAACTTTATCTACTCTTTTGTGTTGGTGGAGCAGAGATGAAGCAACCATAATTTCAATTGTGAAATCAATCACCAATTCTTGCAAAAAGGTTGTAAGTAGAATTCAATCCAATCTAAATACATAGGAAAAGGAAATATATATTTACATCTAAAGATTAAGGGTGTTCAAAGTTGAAATCATAAAATTTTCAATGCATAAAATCATAAAATCATAAAACTTTCAAGTGATGATTTCATATGTACCATTCTAGAAACGTTGCTCTAATTTGAGTGCTTGGATGCAACATATTTTTTCAGCTTAGAATTTTATGATTTTATGGTGTTATGATTTTATGCAAGTCAACTTTGAACACCCTAATTGTGACAGGATGGTAGGGTTTTAAATACTGGTGGTAGCTTTGGTTTGAATGCAAAGGTATTCATAAACACAAGTTTCTATCCATTTCTCACTGACTATTAACTCTTTTAAGCTTTTTGTATGAAAATGTGGCCAAATGAATGTATAAAGCCAAGCACTATTTTCAACCTGTATACTGTACCAGATGTTGGCCTTAGAGCCAGCACAGCTGGCCAAAATTTTACCTTGATCATTCACCTTCACCTCATTGCTTCTATAAGTTTTAAACTTGTTTTGCAATCAGATTCTACTTTCTCACACAATTTTGACCTTTGTGCTCACTCATCACTTTCCAACAGCTCAACTTCTTTATAGAGTTTGGTGTTTCTTGAAGTGCTAGCACCCCTGCCACATAGTTGAAACAGAGCACTCCAACCACATGTACATATGTAATTATGTAAGCAAACTATGAAATTTTTGAAGTCAGGATCCCCCATGCAGATGTAGGATACACAGACACACACTTAGAAAACCCAGGATCAATAAAAAGCTGAGCAGTAGGCATTGACTGAGTCTGGGCTAAAACTGAGCATTGGCTGGGCCTGGGCCACAGCTGATCATTGGCTATTCCAAGCCTGATACAGAGACCAGTGTCAGCTGGACCAAGAATATTCCAAATCTGAGCATCAGCTTAGCCAACAATGGTCCAAAACTGAGCATCATCTTTGAAAAGGCTTGTTCAGAGCTGAGGATCAGCTGGGAAAATACCATTCCAAAGATTAGCACTGGCTGGGCCAAGAATTTTCAAAAGCTGAGCATCAGCTGAGCCAATACTGGTCCAAAGCTGAGCATTGGCTGAGCCAAGGCTGTTGCAAAGCTGAGCATCAGCTGAGCCAAGGCTGTTCCGCAGCTGAGCATCAGCTCATGAGCCAAGGCTGGTCCACAGCTGAGAACTGTCTGAACCAAGGCTGGTTCACAGCTGAGCATCAGCTGAGCCAAGGTTGGTCCACAGCTGAGCATCAGCTGAGCCAAGGCTGGTCAACAGATGAGCATCAGCTGTTACAGGAGTGGTCAGAAGCTGAGCATTGGCTGGGCCAAGATTGATCCAAAGCTGAAAATCAGCTGAGCCAATACTGGTCCAAAGCTGAGCATTGGCTGGGCCAACAATAGTCCTAATCTGATTCTAGGCTGAGCCATGACTGGACTAAAGCTGAGAATCAGCTGGGCCAGGACTGGTTCAAAGCTGAGCATGAGCTGGACACCAAAGCTGAGCATGAGCTGGACACCAAAGCTGAGCATGATCTGGGAGCCAAAGCCAAGCATCAGCTGACCAGACATGAGGATTAGTGGTGCCCAGCCAAAACTGAGGATCTCCTGTGGAAATTCTGAAAGGTAAGTAGATGGTGGGGGGAGATGTGGTTAGATGGTGGGTAGATGGTGGATACTATTAAGGAACTCACATGATACCTCTGATACTTCATTACATTTACCAGTAGCAGGTACTGATGATCTGTGCACATTGTCCGCATCTCCAGTATTTATGCTTGTTGCGGCTTCTATAGGTTCTCCCTGATCAAACCTAGAAAAAAACCAGGTCTGATTATAATTTCTTCCAATTCAGCAACCCCTCCACCATTTCCTTGGTGTGTGAGTTTATCCAGCACTTGCTTAGCAGCCTTCCCCACTGGGTTGCAGCGCTTATAGGGCTTTTAATTCCAGCCTGACTTCTCACTAGTCACTAAATCAAAAATGATCTTTTGCTTCTCAGGCCCTGTTTGGCGTTGATATAATTGGTGAAATGATCACCGGTGAAATAATCTGTGACATTTTGATTATTTCACCCAAAATAAAATGTAATTCAACATATTGCTGGCGTTTTTCAGTACATCAAAATAAACCCAGCCAGCCAACCACCCACCTCTTGATCAACCAAGAAAGCAAATGGACGAACTCAATGACCACCCACCCAGTCATCGAGTGGCTATAGCCTATGACCCACCTCACCCACTCGATGACCCAGTCGGCCATTGAGTGGATGTATTGTAGTCCACCCGATGAACAGGACAGTCATTGAGTGGAGTTATATCCACTCAATGGCCCAGTTGGTCATTGAGTGGAGTATGTTCCACTCAACAACCAACCGGGTCACTGAGTGGATACCTACTCCACTTGATGACCAACTGGTCCATCAAGTGGAGTATTTATCCACTTGATGACCAACCGGGCTATCAAGTGGATAAGTCCATTTGATGACCCGGTTGGTCATCAAGCAAGTGAAGTGTTGTATCCACTTGATGACCAACCGGGCCATCAAGTGGATATATAAGTCCACTCAATGACCAACTGTTGGTCATTGAGTGGATACATTGAGCTAGTGGAGTATTGTATCCACTTGATGAGGTTGGGAGTTGCAAGGGGTGGGCCTGATTTAGCTGCCAATATATTGGCATGTAGGAACTGTAATTTGTAATTATTTCATATTTTGGATATATTGGTTTGCCAAACGCCATTGGCATTTTACCAATATAATTGTGAAATATTTGTGAAATATGTTGCTGATTATATTGGTGCCAAACGGGGCCTCAATAAAACATAAAGTGATCATTAGATCTTATCTTTCCTCTCTTTCCCCTTCTACGTTTATTTCCTTATTTCTTAGAAATACAACTAGAAGTCCCCCATTTCCTTGTTTCCTTTTTCCACTTTAGAGGCACAGGCTCACAGTTGCCAAGTCTATCTTGGTTAACTCCTCCCAAATATAAGAATTGATTATCAGTGGTCCAGGTTGGTTCAAATTTGGAAGGAAGGCTCTGGAAAATCATATTTCAAAAGAATACTAGGGTTTTGAATGATTGAGTTTTCCTGTTGGTTTGAAGGGATTGAAGGTTTAAATGGTTGTTGCAAACACATATCTGAGGGAATATTGCTTGGCCTTGGGCTCCATTCCAACTTGCTCTTTGGCATCTAGTCATTGCTCTTCAAAGTGTTCATAGTCCGAGAGGAAGTCAATTCCTTTTTTTTCCTTGAGAAGTTGGACAGAAACCTCCTGGACAACCACCAAACCTTTCTGTCAGCTGGTTACTATGGCAGAGCCACCGTGATAATATACAAATAAAAATATAAAAAGTAGTTTTACATATGAAAGAGACATTATTACTCTTACATATGTAAAACTACGCAAAAAACATTCAATACATATATAAATAATTGATTACTTAGCTTTATGTAATTAATAAGTAAAATATTATAGACGATTCTGATTCTACGGGTACCTCACTTACATGTACCCTTAATCATTATCCCTTCCTTGTGTAAACTAACTTCAAAGTTTACGCAAGTGCATCACGCCCCGCGTGAATGCACTTGTATGCATATATATACAAGTACATATGTATACACCCATTTTCAGTGATGTAACTGAGGTGTTGTGTATAGTTTAAAAGATGGCTTTATTTGTTGCGTGGCACACCCAAGCCCGCGTGCTCTGTTGCCTAGAGCTCAAGCCCGCGCGCATGGTGTACATATATGCATAATGCATAAACTAGCCCGCAACCAAAGCGCTCAGGCTACCAGGAAGTGACAATGGGCCAGAATACGCCCCAATAGCAATATTACATGTGTTATATGTCTTGTACACATGTAATTAATCACTAAACAATATGTAATTACCACGTCATTCAATATAAAAACATTCTAGATTGAAAAGGACTCTTGCAGCGTGCACAGGAGACACTAGAAAGCACCCCAGCTTCTCCCACACCAGGGGAGATATGTTCCCACTCCCCAGGGAGTGCCAGAGCTGAATTTTATGTGAGTTTTGGTTGGATGTGAGCCTGATGTGGATTAGTAACTCATCCCCAGAATAGTAAATTGGATGGAGAAGTTAGGGAAAAGTCAGTCACAATTGATTTGGAAGTCAACACAATGTTGTGTAAAATTCTTTTGTTTTCTATGTACAACGGTAGGAAGAAATATGATGAAATGATATTTCACCAAAGTTCAACTCATCAATTGCTCCTGTTTACTGATTTTTAAGGATAGCAAAGCAAAATTCCCATTCTCAAAAGTAATTCCTCCAAAAAAATGGGTTTCTTGTAATTCACATTATATGCCCTGATGTACAAAATTAAAATAAAAGTTGACTTGGTATTATTGGGTTTAGATTTTTGGAATGTGGTAATGTTGCAGTCATTGAAATTGAAACCCATTTTCTTGGAAATGCAGGAATTAATTTGAATTTGGCTGATAAAAATGACAAAAAACTGTTTTAATAGGGTGAAAGTCTGAGTTAAGTCAAGGTTGGATTGTGGTGCCAATTCACTTTGGCCATATATCCTGTCCTCCTCACAAAAATGATCTAGTGAATTTTGTATTTTTTTTGCTTTTCAAAATTTACATGTGCACATGCAAGTTAAACTTTTTGCACTTTGCTAATAGTCACCCTGATGTACGCGCGTACATTGAGGTGAAAATATCACAGGATGGGCCTTTCACAGCCACATGAAAAGTAAAAAATTTGTTTTGAGACACCAATTGTCCCCCTGATGTACGCGAGTACATGAGGGGCAAAAAATCACAGGCTGGGCCTTTCACATCTCCATGGAAAGGACACACTGGTCATGGAGCAAAGAAAGGACTATATTCTGGATGAGTTCTGGATGAATTATAGATGAGTTCTGGATGATTTTTTTGGCAAGTTATGGTTTATTTCAGGATGATTTCCAACTGATTCCCACGCTGACTTCCAGTCTTGCTCATACCTATTCAATATTGCTTTACCAAAGGCCTTCAGCACAGTTATGGAAAAAATTTACGGTAAGGCACTCCCTGGGGAGTGGGAACATATCTCCCCTGGTGCCAAGCCTCACTACACGTAAATTACAACTGTAGTAAATATGTAGAAGGGGTAAAATGAACTGGAGCATTCAATGAGCGCCTCCAGAACATGTATAAAGCACTGCTTGCACGTGTACAAGTGCACAGAAGCTAGTTCTAGTGCCTTCTGTGGCACATTTCCACGGAAATGAGCGTCACAGAACCCCCAAACCAGCCCCTATGACGTGTAAGGCATGTGTAAAAACACGCAGAACCTCTGTAAATGGTCCTTGGCAACCCTTTTATCCAACCCCCAAGGTTCCACGACCCACAGCGCCTTCTAGCGCAACCAAATTGCCTCAGAATGCGCCCACAAGTGTCCCCATGTCCCCTGGGCGCCCCTGGAGGCCTGCCTAGGCTATAAAAAGGGCCCTTTCTCCACCCAAAAGGAGAATCCCCAGCTTTACATTACATATTAGAATTTTACCCGCCTTCAACAGCCTCAATAGCCTGTGATTTGCCAGTTAAAATACCTACTTTCGTGATTCTTAGCCCTAATTTCCGCCTTGAAGCTGTCCAGTAACCACCCTGCCCTCAAGATTACCTCCTCTGAGCGCCTCCAACTGCCCAACTTCACGCCTGAAGAACCTCAAGTGACTCTAGGGTCTTATACTAGTAAGTTTAAGCCCCTTCTCTTGAGATTCTCCGCCATTTCTTTCTGGGATTTGAAACACACCTGTTTACAGGCCCCAGTTCTTCATTCTAGAGGGATTAAACACCCCTGATTTATAAGGCCCCTCTTAAAATTAATTATCTCAATTTTATTACGTCTGATTGGCCCAAATTGCCCTATTTTTACGCCATAATTCCCAACATTTATGTTGGAATTATCCCTTATACCTTTGTTTTAGAGTTTTACAACTCTAATCTTTTGCTTTGCACCACGTGTAGCTAGAAGGATAATATCCTTGGCATCACGTAGGCTGACACCTTCCAGGTAGCAAGTTGGAAGAAATTGAAGTGTTTCACAGGGAAAAAAATGGTGTCAATTGCCATTGTAGTTTTTGACGTGGAGTTCCATTGCTCCTTTGTGCCTCTTGCAAAGTTCATTAACAAGGGTATGATTCAAATTGGGATCACCAGGAAAAAACCAAGCATGAACTATCAGCCACAGAGTACATGTCACAGTACCTTAAATGTACCAATTTTTAAGGAATCTGAGAGGATTCCTTCACTGATGTCAAGGCAATGGGAACAGAAGCCTCTCAAGGCTACTTTATGGTTCATACATAGTCATTAGTGACACCCCTTTGTTGACCCCAAAACCTAGTTGATCCTATAAAGTCCGACCACTTTTGTACTCACTCTTTTCTCAATGAACTTATTGTTTCATCCTCAACACACTCAAACACTAACACTCATCTTATCAATCAGGTTAGTGTTTGATATTGGTGTCTTGTAGTGTATTGTGTAGATACTAATAAAGCTACACCTCTAAAGATTCTCGCAGTTCAATAGTTCACAGGGGCTGGATTTATCAGCAGTGGGTTACTCCAGGAGGATGCAATGCCAATCCACTCAATGGAAGTTTAATGTGATTGTCCAGTGGATCCAAGTTGTAGATGGAGTTGGAAATAGTCCAAAGAGTTTACACCCAGCCACCAGGAGAGATATGTTCCCACTCTCCAGGAAGTGCCAGAGCTGAATTTTATGTGAGTTTTGGTTGGATGTGGGCCTGATGCGGATTAGTAACTCATCCCTAAATGAATTTTAAAGTGGATGGAGAAGTGATTCAAAAGTCAGCCAGAATTGATTTGGGACTCAACACAATGTTGCATAGAATTCTCTTGTTTTCTAGGTACAACTGTAGGAAAAAATATGATGAAACAATATTTCACCCAAATCCAACTCATCAATTGCTCCTGTTTATTGATTTTGAAGGATAGCAAAGCAAAATTGACATTCTCAAATGTAATTCCTCCAAAAAAATGGGTTTCTTGTAATTCACGCTATATGCCCTCATGCACAAAATTAAAGTAAAATTCAACTCAATACTATTGGGTTTAGAATTTCGGAATGTGATTTTATGTTGCATTAAAATTAGTGAAACCCATTTTTTTGGAAATGCGGGAATTAATTTGAATTTGGCTAAAAAAATGGCAAAAAACTTTTTTAATAGGGTGAAAGTCTGAGTTAAGTCAAGGTTGGACTGTGGTGCCACCCCAGTTTGGCCAGATATCCTTGCCTTCTCACAAAAATGATCTGGTGATTTTTTTTTTTTTTTTTTGCTTTTCAAAATTCACATGTCCACATGCAAGTGGATTTTTTTGCACTTTGCTAATAGTCACCCTGATGTACGCGCGTACTTTGATGTGAAAATATCACAGGATGGACCTTTCATGGCCACATGAAAAGTAAATGCTTTGTGTTGAGACACCAATTGTCCCCCTGATGTACGTGAGTACATGAGGGGGACAATATCACAGGCTGGGCCTTTCACATCTCCATGAAAAGGACACACCGGTCATGGAGCCAAGAAAGGCCTATACTTTGGATGAGTTCTGGATGAATTCTTGATGAGTTCTGGATGATTTTCTGGCAAGTTATGGTTCATTTCAGGATGATTTCCAACTGATTTCCACAGCCAACTTCCAGTCTTTTTCATACCTATCCAATTTTTATTTACCAAAGGCCTCCAGCACATTTATGGAAAAATGTTACGGTAGGGCACTCCCTGGGGAGTGGGAAAATATCTCCCCTGGTGAGCCGTTGATGATTTGAGAAGTTCAGGCTCAATAATTCAGAAAGTGATTTGTTTATTTGATGGGGTTGAGCAAGCTTGAAGTAGTAGAAGTTCAGGCTCAATTATTCAGAAAGTGATTTGCTTATTTGAGAGGGTTGAGCAAGCTTGAAGTAGTGAGTGGTTGATGTATCTCCAAGCTCAAGAGGAATGAGTAAATAAAATTGTTAGAATTCTGCCCCATGCCCAGAAGAGGTTTTATTTCTTTTTTGTTCCATTTATTTTCATCAGGGACCAATAGTCAGCTAGGCCCCCTTATACCCTATTTATTTCATCTGTCCCCTCATGAAATACAGACCTTACTTAGTTCCGAGCCCATAGTAGCCAGACCTGCTCCGCTGGAGACTTCTGTTCTGCTGTTCTGAGTCCCTGAGCATTCTGTGCTCCTGATTTTTCCAGCTCATTGCCCTTCAGTCATTGGCCCTTGGCCATATTTCTTTCAAAAATGATGTTATTATTTTGTCTCTTCTGAAATTCTGGGGAACAATAGAATCCACAAAGGAGTAATCACTTCCCTTGATTACCAGTTTTTTCCATTAATCTAGAGGCCTCTTGATGGCTGGAGAGGAGTGAGGTATGTTCCTCTCTTTGACTGGAGGAATCTCTCTGGTCAACAAGGTGTGTACTGCTCCTTGACTGGAGCAATTCCTCTGGTCAAAGAGGGGAACATACCTCTAATTTTGACTGGGAGGTTTCTCCAGTCAAAGAGGTGTACACATTGCACACCTCTTTGGCTGGGGGATCACTCTGATTGAAGAGGTGTGATGTCAGCCTTAGAGTCAACTCAGCTGACCTAAAGTCTGCCTTTTTCTACCTTTTACATATGAATTACTTCATATCTTTTTCATCTTAAGAGATAACATTGTTTTGACTTCATATTCTGTTTCATCATGCAATTTTAACCCTAGTGACAACTTACCAATTCTTTGTAACTATGCTCCTTCCCTGAGTTATTGAGTTGTGGCGCCCATGCGCAGTTGTGACGTGTCAGCGCTACCAGGTGCGCCAAACCACATGTACATATGTAAATTACATAAGCAAACTGTGAAAATTTTCGCAGTCAGGATCCCCCTTGCATGAGGCGGATCTACAGACTTCAGCACACCAGAACCACACCCCAGATAACCCCAGGATCACCACCAAAGAGTTTACAACACTCCCAGTATACCTACTGTCACAGGCGCCTAGGATATTGACAGTAAGTAACCTCTTTCACTGAACCTTGTTTATCTCAGAGGTACAACTCTGTGTCTTGCTTGATCTGCTCTTTTCTGCTGGCCTTTGCCTCATTCTTGATCACAGGGCTGTCCCTCCTTAACTGCATTCTTTTTCTGTGGTTTTTGTAAGAAACAAACCACATAGGTTTCCCTTTAAAGAACCTTGAATATCCAGAAGGAAGTTAAAAAATGTGGCTGGATTAAACTTATCTAATCCAGGATCCCTCCACGTTTCTTTGGTGAGAGGAGGCTGTAGCACTCTCTAGCAAAGCTTGGCAGCACTCTTCTGAAGAGTTAGCATTGCCAGTGGATGTGCATTCCCTCCAGAATAACCTTGAATATCTGCTTATCTTGATCCTGCTCAGTTTCTCTCCCTCTTTTATATTTGTATTTTCTTTATCCAAAGAAATCCAAATATTTCCCCCCTTCTTTCTTGTGTCCTGTTGTCACTATAGAGACTCAGGCTCACATGTGAATACCTCCTTGACCAGAGTAATCCCTCCGGTCAAGGAGGATTCCACCCCTTGGAACAGAGGGGTTCCTCCAGTTGAGGTGTACACATCTCTGATTAGAGGAATCCCAATCAGAGGTGTGCGTCCCTCAAAGGAGGGATACCTCCCAGTCAACATGAACCACCGGAGCTGGGGCAGAAGCAGATACATGTGACACTGAAGCCAGGGTGGCAGTACTGGTTTCTGGGGCAGTCGAAGGGGTTGTAGCTGTCTTTTGTGTGGGACAACCACACTTGGCTTGGGCAAACTTAACAGCCAGGGCCAGGGCAGAAGTGGATACATGCAACGTCGCAGCCGTGGCACTAGTACTGTTTTCTAGGGAATTCAACAAGATTTCAGTTGTCTTTGATGGGGAGATTTCACCTACCGGAGCCGGGAAAAACACAAACAATACTCCAGTCAGGTTTGGTGTCCTCCAAATACAAAACTTCAATGATTGGACAAATTTCTGCCCATTGCCAGCAGAACTGTCCACAGGGCCACCAGAATCTTCCACAGGCATTTCATCTCAACAATTCAGGGGGGATTATGTGGGTCAGCCGCAGGGAGTTCATAGGACATTGGAGCCCTACAGAGGCTTACCTTGAGTTTGACTAAATTTGGCTGCTTGTGGGATGGGATGGGTCTGACTGGAACTTATCCATAGTTCTCCGTTCCCTTGGTTATTTCTGATGAGATCTGAGCCCCCTTGCCATGTTAGGCCAATTTAAAAAGGTTTTTCATCCGCGTAAATGGAATGTGAGTGGCAAATCATGGGTTTTCCTTCACTATTTGAGCAGTACCAGGAACTTGTGGCAGCGGGGGAACAGGATCTTGTGGCTGGTTGGTTGAAAGTGGAGTCGGTTCCTGCTTGATGAAGGCTTTACGTGCCATATTTGGCATGATTAAAGAGTGTTCTGGTTGGATGAGTGACGGTGGCGAGGGGTGGTGAATTCAGAGATGGAATGGAAAATTTGGCCCTGGGGGAAGAGGGGATGGCAGGCGACAATGCTGAAGGAGATGATTTCTTTAGGGACCTTGGCAATGAGAGGTTAGTGGCTGATGCTGACAATGAGGTGTTGGCGGCTGATGCAATCCATAGCTTGAAGGGGGTGGTGTGTTGGCAAGACTGTGGTGCCACATTTGGATGGGTGGTTGGTTGATATCCTGCACTGCCAGCATAATTAGCTGGGTTAAGGTTATCCAAGTTAAACTGGGATGAACTCAACCAATTTAAACTTGGTTTATCTCAACTGATGAAATATAAATCCAAGGTACTCCCCTTAGATTTATATTTCATTGGTCAAGATCAACACATTTTGAATTGGTTGAGTGCATCCCAGTTAAACTGGGATGACTTCATCCCAGCCAAATATGCTGGCAGTGCTGACCCTGGGTGAATTTGCATGGACAGGATGATCCAAATGTTGCATGCTTAACGTTGAGGATGGCTTGGGGATGTAACACATAGTATTTAAAATTAATTTATGCCTAATATGTAAGCTCTCAGGTTGTGAAAGTATGCCCATGGCACAACCAAGGGGGGTTCACATTTAGATTTCACCAGCAACATTTTATCACCTCCATAAGTAGAGATGCACACACTGCACAGTCAAATTTTAGCCTTGTTTTCTGCTGGCTGAGCAATGGAAACGTACTGGTGCCAGTCACACCACGAACCCAGGCGGGTCAAGACTGGCCATCAATCTCACATATGTATTTATCATACACCTCAACCAATGGCCAATCATTGGTTCAACCAGGAAACACCCATACATGCACCCCACTCAATGACCAACCTGGTCATTGAGTGGATACATAATCCACTCAATGACCCAAAGTCATCAAGGGGATCACCACTACCCGGTCATTGAGTGACATACTCCACTCAATGACCCGGTTGGGTCATCCAGACCCACTCAATGGCCAACCCAGTTATTGAGTGGACACATACTCACTCAATGACCTTTGGGTTCAAGTGGATAACCAATACCTGGTCATTGAGTAGATACATACAGCTCCACTTGATGACCCGGTCTGATCATCCAGATCCACTCAATGGCCAACCCGGTCATCAAGTGTATATTCACTCCACTTGATGTCCCATTTGGTTCATCGGGCTGAAGATCAACAAGCTCACCGACCGCACGCTTGCGGCAGAAGAGGCTGGCAACGCTGCGCTCGCCAAATGTTTCTTCAAGATCTGTGAAGGCCTTTCAACAAGGAAGGAGTGGATACCCACTTCAATTATTTGCACCCCCAGTCCCGGGAGGCTTAGTTAAGTCAGGTTTTGCAGGACATGGGTTACATGGGGTCTTTTGCGTCAACCCCATGTAAAATTGGTTTTGTACATGGCCAAATGCAATTTTCATGGGCCAAGAGGTGTAAAATGTGCAATGTAAAATTAACTCTCCCCATAAACAACAACGTTGGGTAGTTATGCTACGTTGTGTTATTTGTGTTATTTGTGTAACGTAACTACCTGCGTTATCCACCACACCTTGTTACGTGACAAGTAATGGGCTGTTTAATTGGAATATGGTTAGCGTAACGGGTCTCTTTCCGACGCCGTTGTGCTACGTTATTGCTTGGCTAACGTGATAACAAGCCCTCAAGGGCCGTTTTGGTGCTGAAATTGGCTTTTTATCTAGTGCGCCGCGTGCCCCAATAACATAAAAAGCGGGAACAAGTGATATAAACAGTGGTGCAATAACGTAGTGCACCATTGTTATGAGTAACTGTAATAATAACTGCTTAAAAACTGTTACGTTACCAATAATGGTAACGACTACCCACCGTTGACAATACCACTATGTACTATGATATCTTTTTAGCTTATCAAGATTGCTGATTCAAGGCTATGAATCGTACAACTTACCAAGACTGACAAAGCAAAGTCCAACTAGCAGCAAGCTTTAACAACAATTCAGCCAAACAAGCTTGATAGCCAGTTTGTGTTCTTAAAAATTTACAATGCTCTGTTGTTGTTGATCTTGCTTACTCCAACCAGCTAGCTATATTAGGGGGATTCAAAGTTGGCCATGCACAACTTGCATGCACTTTTGCAAGTTGGTGTTCAAGGCTTTTATTGAACACCAAATTTCAAAAAAACATTCAAGCAGGCTTAGGGGGTGTAGTACAGTGTGGCTTGCATGCACTTTTGCAACTCAGTGTTCAAGAATGAACTTGAACACCAACTTGGCAAAGTTCATGCAAGTTGCATCTGGCTAACTTTGAATAATACTACACCCCCTAAGCCTGCTTGAATGTTTTTTTGAAATTTGGCGTTCAACAAAAGCCTTGAACACCAACTTGCAAAAGTGCATGCAAGTCATGCATGACCAACTTTCAACCCCCCTATTATAGACGGTGACCGGACCACTAGGGGAGGTCACCCAGGTCCAAGCACACGAGCTCGTGATACGGGCCAAACCGGGGGGTTCAGGAGAGCAAGGCAGAGGGAGGTCCGTGGGCTACTCACACGCACTGCTCCTCAGAACTCGGATTAAGCCTCAACCTTTAACCTCTCCCGCCCCCCCCCCCCCCCCCCCTACCGGAGTTCTCCCATCAAACTCCCACCTGGCATCCCACGAGTCCCCTTCCTAGCCCAACACATTTTTTCAACCGCCCACCCACCCATTCGACCTATGGCGAGGGGGTGGTGTAGCACTATCCCCCCATCTCGCCGCTGTTTGTTACGACGGTGGCCCCTTTGTTTCCCTCTCTGCCCCAGGAGGAGAGACTCCTTTAGATCACTGATCCCCGGCTCAAGATACTGACTCATAGCCGGGTCACACCTAGTGATTGATGAAACCTAGAAGGTTTCCAAACACCGATCCCGGTGAAAACCTACTCACAAGTAGGGATCACTGGATCTACGGACGGGACTCCGCTGCCCACAAGCAGAGGAGTCCTGTCCGGAAAAGTGTGCATGAAGGAAACGAGCAGAGACGGCTTGGACACCAATAAAAATGAGAGAGGCCGGTCGCCGGTGTAGTATCTGAGAAGTGGATGGATGTCTGAGCCAAGGATGTTCTTCCACTGAGCCAAGAGACGGAAGGGCGTCCAGTCTCAGTGTGTCTGGCGGCGAGCTCGCGAAGGTCTCTCCCGAAAGCTGCCGAGACGTCCACAAGATCTTTGGACATGTTTTTGTGCCATTTTTTGTTCTTGCTGGCTTAGGCTGGCTTGGCTCGCTGCAGCTCTGTCTCACAGAGAGAGGTTTTCCTGCCGCGCCTGAGGCCAGGCCAACCCCTTATTTTTTCTACAAAATCCAATAGCACACATTGGTTGTTGGCCAGACACGCTTGTGAGACGGCCTTGTAGCCGAGTTTCTTGCCCAGTCAGCCACCCGCCCATCATCCGTCAATACCCCGTAGATACCGATGACTAAGCTCCCAGCTTAACTTATGTAGAGCCACTCTAGTAAGAGTGTTCCAGCTCAGACCATTGGGGCCTACTTTCTCGTGATGGATTCGAGTTTCAAGTCTTGTGCTGCTTGTGACAATTCCATGCAGCGATCCCGATCTGTCTCATCGAAAACATCCCAGACGCGCAAGTGGCCCGTTATGTAGACCATGTGGACTCGCGTATATGTAGTCGCATCCCAGTGCCACACACTGAGCAGCTGCCTGTCTTGAGCGGTGGGTCGAGATGAATGGTCGTAAGATTAAAAGGATGGTGGATGAGAGCGCGGTAGAAACAACTTGTAACATCAGGTGTTGTTTTGCAGTGAGCTGATTGGTGCATTGCGACGCGTTATTGACAGGCAACATGAAGGGATGCTTGTTTTTTTGTTCTTCTTTGAGGTTCTATCGGTGGAGAGAGAGAGAGATAGACAGTTGTTTGTGTTGTGTTTTGTTTTTAACCAACCCCCAGTCAGGCTCGAGCTCGACCCGGGCTGCACAGCAAACACCCACGCCCAACCTCAACCTCACCCTCACCAAAACACCCTGCAACCTGCTTCGTTTCCATCTCACAGCATTCATCACCAAGGGAAGGCAGCCGAGAACCGGAGCATCCTATAAACGAGAGCCATGTCCTCATACGCCACCAACCATCAACCGAATGACCACAGCTCGTGCGACTATCGCCCCGAGTACGATACCTCAAACCCCCACAAATCAGGCTACCAAACCACCCAGACTACCGCCTCTGGCTCATCCTATGCCACCTATGGCGTCTACGGTGATGTTGCCCAGTCTTCCGGGTCAAATCTGGCTGGGCTCAGCTCCGGCTCGACCGGAAACGGATCAGCCTCCGGCACTCTTAGCTATCGAAAACCCGATGCTAAACGGAAGGTCTGCATCCCCCTCCCTTACCTTCATTTCCAAACCTCTCCGCAACACCCCAGCTCGCTCACTTGCTTTCTCTTATTAACGTAGCTCGTTGTCACTGGAGATGGAGGATGCGGCAAAACATGTCTGCTAATCATGTATTCAGAAAACCGATTCCCCGAGGTGATTGATTTTTTCCATCTACGAAACAAGATACCATCCATAGTCTCTGTTCCCCTCCCTCTCATGATAAAAAAAAAGCTCACACTAGAGTCGATCGATCTACATAGGCGTACATCCCCACTGTTTTCGAGAACTACGTGACGATGGTGCCCTTCCCAACAGACTCGTCAAAATTCGTCGAACTGGCACTCTGGGACACTGCCGGTCAGGAAGAGTACGACCGGCTACGTCCGCTAAGCTACCCCGAAAGCGACGTGATCTTCATCTGTTTTGCCATTGATTTCCCGACGAGTCTTGCCAATGTCACCGACAAAGTATGTCCCCTCCTCCTCTTTCAATCCACCGTCCAAAACCTAATCGGGCCTCTTTCGTTGGGTTTGGTAGTGGCATCCAGAAGTTTCCCACTTTTGTGAAGGCGTGCCTCTGATTCTTGTCGGAACCAAAGTTGAGCCCGTTTCCTTCTTCGAATCCCCTCATATCTAAAGGAATAAAAGCTTGTAGACTCTCCGAAAGAGAGGTTGCTGACGAGGGTATTGATTGTGTGACTGATATAGATCGACCTGCGGAAAGACCAACGCACGTCGGATCTACTCGCCGCCCAAGGCACAACGCCGATCACGCCCCAGCAAGGGCAAGCAGTCGCGAAAGAAATCGGAGCCACTTACATGGAGGTCGGTCTCACCCCAATCATCATTCTCGTGCTTTCTCCTACTCACCATATGTCTCTCTCTCTTGATCGGATCTGAACAGTGTTCCGCGAAACACAATATCGGCGTTAAAGAGGTCTTTAATGCTGCTTTAAGGCTGGCGATGAGAGGCCGAAAAATGGAGAAGATGAAACGTAGGGTCTGTAAGATCCTGTGAACTCTCCCTCTCTACTCTCCCAGAACCTCTTCAATGGACTCCCCCACACATAAAATCCTTTGTTGCTCTTTATCTTTTCCCCTTTCTCCCCTGCTCTACCACCACCACAGTACACCTCAATGTTCTCCCCGCCTCGTAATCATATTATCTTTCATCCTCGAAGGATTTCTTCCTTTTTTCCCCTGTTATTTTTGTCAAAAGAAAACCTCAATCATCGTTAGCCTCTTTTTTTCTTTCCTTTCTTTTTTTATTCTAAGATATACACAGCTTTTTTTATTTTTATTCTTCTTAAAGTTTCGTTTATTATTAGTTTCCATCGTGTTAGTCTATATATATATATATATCAGTATATGTTGTGCCATGTGGTCCAAAAAGAATCTTCCTCATTCATCTCTAGAAAAGCAAAGATGATAATAACATCATCAAACAGGTTGAAATGACATCCAGACCCTTTCGTACTGAATGAGCTAACTCACAACTAGTCTGTGTGTGACATGATCACCCCTCTTGAACAGTTATTATCTCCCTGAACTGGTTTTACAACTTCAGAGCTTTAAGTGCTTCATTTCCATGCAAAAACATATTTCAGTTGACATTGCAAGCATTACAGACTTGACAGCAAGGCATCCATCATTTAAAACACAAGCGGGGGATTCTGGAGATTCCAAATGTTTCAAATAGGCTTTTGAAAGGGTAGTCAGTATGCTGTTCCAGGGCGCACAACCTGTACACTTCTCATTAACTTGATATACCCAGAATGACGTCACAACACACAAACTTGAATCATTTCATGTAATCAGATTGTACAGTCCTGAAGCCCACACATGGAACCCAAGCCAGAGAAATTTTGCCTAGGGTAATATATGCCTGCCAGTGCAGATTTGATGTTGTGCCTGAGTTACAGACTTGGTAACCTGATTATGTAAAGCACCCTATTAGATGTTTATGGCTGCTCTATAGGTTTATCCCCTTTACCCCTGCTGATAAACAAGTGTTAGAGACTTGTAGATAACATGGATCATTGTTTTACATGGTGTGCATCTGGTGGCTGGCCCATCTGCCCAATCCCTAAGTTTTAGAAAAAATGTTTTTCATGATACCAGAGCCCATTGTATTTTATGATGTCAGCACACATGAGTTCTTGATATGTAACAGTGGATAACCCTTTTGAAATTTTTTTTCTCTAGTGTTGGCAAAAGTGTATGTATATTTTGAGTGTATTTCTCACAAACACTCCAATGAAACAGTGCATTGATTTTTATTTCTGGATCCAGCTTGATAGACAGATCTGCATGCAGCATTCTCCTAATTACTACCTGAGAAGCTGACTAGCAGAATTTATCCATAAGAGATTGATATAGTTCAAGACCTCAACCCCTCAAATCTAGTTGCAAGAAGAATGAAGATTAGAAATATTAAGCATGGGATACTTGTAATTATAGGGATTCTGAATTTCTGTCATGCAATCCAAGAACTTTATGACTTGGCCAATATGGGATTTACGCCTGCTGTGAATCCTGAGGTCCAAAGGACATCAACCTCAAAAACAAGGGCTCAAAGATTTGCTGGTGAGCCTGAATGGCAAGAATATATGTTCCAAAAACCAATGAATCAGTTGTCTCTTGAAAGAAATGAAGGGTCAAATTTCACCCAAAAAGAAAAGGATCCACCTAAAAGCCACCCTCAGAAGAATGCAGGCAAAAATGTCAATCTACCAGGGAAACTTTTACCACCATCCTCCATGGGAACTGAAAGGATCCAAGGATTAGGAAAACACAAAGAACCATTTCCTCTCAAAGAAAAAGCTCCAATGAATTGCATATCAAAACCAGATTCTTCCAAGAACATTTCACAACCAGTGGTTAATTCTAAGGTTAGGAAATTGGTTGATGATAAGCCAATACGTATAGTATTTAAGAAGCTCAAAATCATCCTGCCCCAACACCTTGAATTTGGGAACAAAGGTCCAAAAACCAACATGCAATCCATTTTAACTGGATGCCAACCCCAACAGGAGGATCTAATGTGTTCTGATGCAGTGTCATCCCTCACCAAAACTGAAATAAGCCAAGAATCAGATAAAAAAAGAGAATCAGTTTATCTCAAAGAGAAAGGCCTACTGAATCAAAAATTGAATCCAAGTTCTGCAAACAATATTGCAAGCCAAGTGGTGAATTCCAAGATTAGGAAAGTGATTAATACCCAGGATCAGTCTTTGAGTAAGCCTAAAATTTTCCATCCTGCTGCAAATGTTTGTCAAGAAACAAACAAAAATGGAAACAAAGTTTCTGTAAATTCAAATATGAAAGGTAAATCCACAGGTGACTCAATCCCTCTCATAGGGGAAAGAGGAAAAAATGATGCTTCCTTGGCAAGATCAATGCATCTCCAAAATGCTGGAGCTACCAATTCACTCCCAGAAGGTGAAGATGAGCCCACAAAACCCATGAATTTTAAAAAAGGTAAATCCATCCCAATTAAAAATAATAAAATCAGAAAGCAATATGATAATCAGCTCACAGAAAGGGTGTTTAAGAAAAATAAAACCCACCAGGGTTTTGAAACCTTTTTGCAAATGCAAACACCTTCAATCACAAACAAAAATAATTGGATAAAGTATAAATCAGAAAAAGCATCATCAATTCCTCTCAAAGGGTCCCTGATCCAGGATGATACACTCAAAGAAAGATTCATGGAGCTAGAAGATGAACTAAGCTCTCACCCCTGCAACAAAGAACCAAATGAACCAAACTCTCTGCAGAAAGTCAATTTTAAACTAAATATCTCAAGGCCTCTACCCACTCCTAAAACTAGGTTGAAGCCAGAAGATAGTCAGATGATATCAAAACTAGTAAAGAATGAAAAATCACCCACACAAGTTGGTTCACCAGTTCATGTTGAAAAGAGTTTTGTGAAACCAGATTCAGAAAAAGAATGCATGAAAAGCTCAAGAAAAATCAAACCATCACCTGGAAAAGAATATAACTCAAGCAGCAGATCATGTTAATTGGAAGAAAAAATGGCATGCAGTCCTTCTCTGAAAGCTGAAACAAAATTCAAGAAGGTTGATGAATTGTATCAAATTGCCTTCAGGCATTCTTCAGATGTAGCAGAAGGAGCCAATATTGGAATCAATAATGATCTAGTGGATCTGACTGATAGTCACAACAGTTTACCTACATCTGTGTCTTTTTAATTCCCCCTCAACAATAAAAAGGAAATTGAAATTTGCAGCACAAGTTTCAATTCCAGGATGGATATCTTGTACTTCAACAAATCAAGCATTCATGTTCATGCCTCACACAAGAAAATTGATAAAAAACTTAACAAAATCTTCTGTGCAATGAAATTGGGCCCAACAGGAAGCATCATGTTTGAGCCAGGAAGTGAATACTTGTGGTTCAATCAGGTTGTAGCAGCTTTCCAAAATATCACACCTGAAGATGAAATTGGTAATACTGGAAGAGTTGGGATGAAATCCACTCATATTCGTAATCTACAAATAAACACACTTGCCACATTTTTGGCAAACAAGGCTCTATGGTTCAAATTTTGGGAAAGACAGACAAATGTCAATTTCAATAAAGAAATGGAACATGAAGTATTTTTATCTGGAAATTTCAAAGAGATTTTAACCCTGTTCTTATTCCACTGCCAAATGATTGATCACATACTCAATCCCCTTGAGTCTATTTGCAAGATGAATGAGAAAATACCAGATTTGATGAGAAATGCAATCAAAGATTTCAAAGATTTTGCACAAATCCTAATAGATCAGAAAGATCCCACAATTGATCACAAATTGTCAATTCCTAATTTACTTTGGAAATTTTTAAGATACTGGATTAGCAGCTCATGCTCTAAGCAAGTCCAGGATATAGCTTTAGGGGGAAAGAAAGATGTAAATAATAATATTAACTTCAAGGAGTTCTTCAACTTAGTTTATGTATTCTCTTTTGAGCATTTGAACAATCACCTGAGGTCATCTGTCAGGTTTCACATGAAAAGAATACATTTTGATAAATACAGCCTTTTTTCTCAACACCCAAGCCAAGATGTTCAAGAAAGAATAGATAAAGTCTTGAGAAAAATGCAAGTAGGTCCAAGGGGACGTATTGAGATGGATTATGGCACTGCTCCAACCCTATTTAATGAGGTTAGACTAGCTTACCACATCCATTATAAAATTTCCAATTTGGCAGATGAAAACAAATCAGGAAGACAGCCAAACATTACTCAAAGGTCAGAGTTAAAAATTGTTGATGAGTTTTTGAAAAATAAAGAGCTATGGATCAATTTTTGGGAAATACAAACAAACATCAAACTTAATATCAACTTTGAAGAAGAATTGATTAAAAACAAAGATTTCCCATCTCTTAATTTTGACAAGGTCTATCCACAGTTTCTTTTTTACGTACAGATGATAGATACAATATTTATTCCAGTAATTTCAAATAAGAGCAAAACCAAAAATGTTTCAAACCTTCTCAGCAAGGCAAAAGAAATATTTGAGAATTTTGCAAGTATTCCATCAACACAGAAAAAATTTAAGGCTTACACAAGCTAAATCAACACCTTGACCTGGGAAGCCTTGGATTATTGGATACATCACGCAGGCTCAAATGAATTGAGGAATCTTGCCTTGGGACCAAATGGATCAGTAGGAGAACATTTCAAAATATTTTTCAACACAATTTTTAGACTGTCAATTAGGAAGCTTCACAATCACTTGCATATTTTTGAAGTTTAAATGCTAGAATTTGTTTCCACATGAGGAATCTCCACTTCCCAAAGCTTGTTCACCTCCACATTCATGGTTCTTCTCCTTATTTTGCCTTCTGCATTCCTCCAATGGTCATAATTTGTTTCACCCTTCTCCTTATATGCTTTTGAAGGCCCCGTTTGGCACTGATATAATCAGCAGCATATTTCACAAACATTTCACGATTATATTGGTAAAATGCCGCTGGCGTTTGGCAAACCGATATATCCAAAATATGAAATAATTACAAATTACAGTTCCTACATGCCGATATATCGGCGGCTAAATCAGACCCACCCCTCGCAACTCCCAACCTCATCGAGTGGATACAACACTCCACTAGCTCGATGTATCCACTCAATGACCAACAGTTGGTCATCGAGTGGACTTATATATCCACTCGATGGCCCGGTTGGTCATCGAGTGGATATAACACTTTACTTGCTTGATGACCAACTGGGTCATCGACTGGACTTATCCACTCGATAGCCCGGTTGTTCATCGAGTGGAGTAGGTATCCACTCAGTGACCCGGTCGGTTGTCGAGTGGAACATACTCCACTCAATGACCGACCGGGCCATTGAGTGGATATAAGTCCACTCGATGACCGTCCTGTTCATTGGGTGGACTATAATACATCCACTCGATGGCCAACTGGGTCATCGAGTGGGTGAGGTGGGTCATAGGCTATAGCCACTCGATGACCGGGTGGGTGGTCATTGAGTGGAGGGCGAGTTCGTCCATTCGCTTTCTTGGTTGATCAAGAGGTGGGTGGTTGGCTGGCTGGGTTTATTTTGATGTACTGACAAACGCCAGCAATATGTTGAATTGCATTTTATTTCGGGTGAAATAATCAAAATGTCACGGATTATTTCACCGGTGATTATTTCACCAATTATATCGGCGCCAAACGGGGCCTAAGAGATTTTGATTTAATAAATTATTGCCTCAAACTGAAGCCGACACAAACTGAGGAAGAAACAATCAGAGAGACATTTAGAGCAAAAGAAAATGATAAGTATGAAGAGAGAACCAACACTTGAGCAGACAGAGACTTGTTGAGGGAAGAGAGAACTGTGGAAGACAAGGAAGTAGGACAGACTGTGTAGTGATTTTTAGTTGGGGAATCTTGGTTGAAGTTTGTTGAGTATGAGTAAGTCAAATCTTACCAGACAAAGAAGGACAGAAGAGGGTGACAAGATATGAGATTAGGATGAGAAGAAAGAAAAGGGAAGAAGAGAGTGAGTGAGGGATTGTTGTTGATTGTGAGTATGGTGTGTTGATTGATTTGAGGATTGAGGGGTGAGTGTTGCTGATCAGTTGTTTGAGGTGAGCTGGAGTTGATGATGCTCAGTGAGTAGAGTCAAAGATGAGGTCAAGACAGGAGTGAAGTTTCACATGTCCCTTGCCAGAACCCAAAGATCCCGTAATACCCAACTGGGTACCAGAAAGGGTGGGCAGTTACACGCCGGGGGCAGTCCTTGCCGCCCGGACGTGTGGATCCAAGGGGTTGCATCAAATTTGTGAAACCAACATGGAATTCAGTAATTGTGGGCACCCTGTCAGAAAAGGACAGAGTTGTGAATTCCTTGAAAGCCCGCTTGTACCACTATAAAGCTCAAAAGTGTTCCTGAGAACCTTTTGCTGAGTGCGGAAAGGGATGTGTGAGGAAACCTCTGCCTTTCCTGGTTCACTACACACTAAAACAAGCCCACCAATCTCAGATTGGCAGGTTTAATGTAGTGATAGTGGAGCGTTATCAAAAGATAACTGTTGTTATGAAGTGGGTGCAATGAAGTTGCTAAAATGTGTTATGAGTGAGGAGTCTGGACTTCAACCAGGCTTCCCATCCTCTACGGTCGGCGGTAGCATAAACGTGTCGTTCTGCTTCACCGGCGCTTGGGGGGGATGACGCGTCTAGAGCATCCACGGAACTAAACACTTCACGCTACGCTTCCAGTAATGAGCAAACCATTGGTTCATACCCTTTGATACAATAAATTTCTTCTTGTATCTATCTGCTTCGTAGATGAAGGCCATGTAGTGTTCCGTAATAGACTCCTTAAGAATTCAATTTTTTTGGCATGAGTACATATTAATAATAATGTCACCTAATAACCCTGTGGCCAGCGCCAGGGTAGTAATTAGCGCGCATAGAAAGGTTTCTCTCCATCACTTGAACATCTCCGCGGATTGTCAAGTTTTAAATTGACTCAACTCCCCACTTGGCATGCGACTTCAACCATTTCCCTTCAATCACTGGGGCAGTCGCTACAACCCGCCCTCTCCGCGAGCCTAAGGTCTCTTTGAGTGAATTGGTGATGGAACATGTCCTTTTTTAATGCCTTCCACATCATGTTTACCCGCGCGTCTCCTGCCCGTTAAGCTTCCCCCAACCAGTCAAGACCTGTGTCACCAGGGGGTACAGGAACCAATGGTTATCAACTAGCGGCCGATGGGTCAGAATAGAATGGAAACATGTTCACCTCCTCCTGGCCGAGCACCAAAATAGAATTGGTAGTGAGACCGGTCAATCCAAAAGATAACAGAACCAATAGCCTTTTTGCAAGGTGGCTTGTCAGGCTATAGCATGGCACACAACATACAATTGCTACTCCCGGAACGGGAAGAGTTAGACAGGTGATTCATAGCAATGGTACCCGAGCAAGAAATCAAGGCAATCAGTCTATTTCTTCCGGTAGTTAAGAAAATCACTAGGCACATGTTTCCGTCGCCTATCACTTAAAGTGTCTGCCTTTAACCTGTTCGTCCGCAAATATGCATTGACTTCAGACCAGCCGCGAGCTTGACAACTGGCTACGGCCTAGTGAGGACCGCCAACCGCTGGTTAGGCAGGGGGGGATTACGAGACAAACTGCAGACATGAGGCACTCCGCCCCGTCGGGAGTGTGGGGTTCTCGCCACTTGGGCTCAGGCTCCTTGACGAGCCGGAGTTGATGGGCTTAGCGCCTCGAACCCCACTCCCCGAGCAGTCTAGGTTTCTGTCCTGCTCGGAGGAGATTCCTGAGTTGACAGAGAGTCTCAGCCCTCTGAGTCGTCAAAGGAACTCCTCCTCCCCTTCGTCCCACACACAGTCGGCCCGCACGCAGGCCGACAAACTGGGGCTCCCGCTATACAGGTTGAGCCCCGTCTTTGCGTTCCGACTGCGTCAGGTGCAGAAACCTGCACAGAGAGAGCGGCAGGCAGGCAGGCAGGCTGCGTAAAAGACAGCCGCCACTGTGCTGCGTCGCCGCTCTTTCCGTCACCCACTCACTGAGCGCCACGGAGGCCGGAGTGGATGGGGAGAGACGACGTGCGCGTTGTGCTACTTTGTCTCTTCGATGCTGGTGTTATATACCGCGGGTGGTCCGCGTGTAACGCGAGTCAGTCTTCTGTCCTGCGCCTGACACCAGACCTAATCCTAATCACAGGTCCCCACTTCTCTGCCTGCATGGACCGAGGGGAACTCGTTCTCGCTCGATCCCCTTCAATCTTCATTTGCCCAGAAGATAAATATCGCTTCCACTCGTCCGCCGGGCTCATTGCAACAAGACTCCTACGTTTATTGAATAATCACTCCTTCAGAACCAACTCCAGGATTTCATCTACCTTCTTTCAAATCTTGCTGCTCCCGCTTCACTCTTTCTCGTCGTGTCATGTCTGGAAGTAACCGCCAAAGTCTTTCTGAACGTCGGCGAAGCTCAGTCAGGTTTTCAGAGGGCACTTTTGCCCCTTCAAACATTGATGATATGCCCGACGGTGACGCCCTCCGCAGATCCTTCCGAGACCGACCAGCAACACCTGCTGCCAGCATGCTGCCCGGTGCCTACTTCCCAACTCCTTCAGAGCCTGATACACCCATTGAGGAAACCGATCCCGATGCCCAACGCACTCAAGATCATTCCCCCTCATCCCATGTATCCTCTTTACCTGCCACTCAGTCCGAGCCCAAACCCAACACCCGACTTAGGTCTTCTTCCGAGAGCATTCACACTCGGCCGCAAGCATCCTACTCGCAGAAACCCAAGCATGACTTTGAGTCTAATAAGACTGATCTAGCTGTCGAATATTTCACCCAGGCCTCTGGGCCCACTTATCAACCTCCTTATCCACCTCAATCCTTTGTGCCTCAGCCTTCCTCCACAAACTTTGCCCAAGATTCGCTTCAAACTCGCCCCGATGGGCTCTCCAATGGGCGGCCTCCTTTTTCTCGTGCGAATGAAGGTATTCCGCAGACCCGCTTAACTCGAAGATCAACTCTTGATGGACAACCACCTAGTTATCCTGAGAGAACTTACTACAACCATGATTATCGTAATTCTGACTATACCGATCAAGCACTGGCTAATTCTCTCCAAGCTGCCTCCCAAGTTTCATCCACTCTACCCCAATCCAATGGCATGTATACACCAGGCGAGGGATTGAGAGCGTTGCAAGATGAAGAACTACGGGGCCATGACAGCCCAAACAAACCATGTGATCTTGAGTCTGGCTATCCGGTGCTCAATTTACCTGGGGACGATGAAGCTAGACACGCAGATCCTCGGCACCGGACCTCCCAGCCTACCAAACCATCATTGCGCAGGGCGACCACTGAAGATGTCGTCGAAAAGGAACCGAACAGGAAGGCGGCGGACATCGTAGGCTCTCATATCAAACGCCGTCGCGGAAAGCCGGTTGAGAAAGTCGGGCTCCACCCTCCTTCGTTGCCAGAAGAGTACGACGATGAATTCGATGAGCCTCCTCCGGTTTCATCGGTAAAGGGCGGCGTACTCTCCCATCTTTTAGAGCTTTACGGCAACAACAGAGCTGGCCCCATCGAACGATCCGGTTCAGCAACCTCCGCCACCACCTATGCTGGCGAAAGTGTTGCGACCAGTCGACAAGTCTCCACGGACTCGCGTGTCGTTCAACGGAAGATCCCCTTTGTTTCTCCTTGGAACCCTGACGAAAAACTTTATTCTCAGTCGCCCCCGAAGTCCGAACTTCACAAACACGTCCAGTCTTCCAAACGGAACCGGAAAGCCCGTGATTCAGATGGCGGCGAGAGCGACGCAGCAAGTGCGCGAAGTCTTTACTCCGTCAAAACCTTTCGCGAAGTTGTCGATGCCGTTCAGGGCAAATTCCATCATCGCAAGACTAAGAACCGAGAGCGAAGAGCTACTATTACCAGGCACGTAGCAGGTGAGTCGGATTGTTTTGGCGCTCTAAGTTTTGATCAATATCCACGACTAATTAAATTTGTTTGCAGATATTTTGAAAAGACAAAACTTCATTCTCAAGCTTGCAAAAGCTTTGATGACGACTGGCGCTCCGAGTCACCGTCTCGAATCCCAACTTAACGCCACCGCCCGAGTGCTAGAGATAGATGCACAATTTGTTCATCTGCCGTCGATTGTTATTGCCACGTTTGGCGATGCTGACACTCGGACGTCCGAAACTCACTTCGTAAGACACTTGAGCTTTCCTTTCGGACAATAACAGGCATCGAATTCCTAATTTAATCATATCTCTTCCATTTGTTGCTTTCAGGTCAAGGCCAGTGGTGGGATCGATCTTGGACAACTTCACCGTGTCCACAGTGTCTACAAGTCTGTAGTTCACGACCATACTGGAGTTGGGCAAGGAAGCGCAGCTCTCCACAAGATCTTGAACGAAAGTCCACTCTATAGCCCTTGGCAAAGGATGGTCATTGCGTTCTTCTGCTGTGGCACCATTGCTATCTTGGGTTTTGCCGGAAGCTTTGTCGATGGGGTAAGCGCAATTACACCCAAATCGCAATGCCATTTCAACTGATCCTCTCCTGGTTTTCTAAAGTGGGTGGCCGGTGTCTTCGGTAGTTTCTTGGCGTTCATGCAGTTGAAGGCATCCACCAATCAGATGTACTCCAGCATCTTCGAGATTTCGGTGGCGACAATCGTTTCTTTCATTTCCAGAGGCCTCTCGACTACCAACTTCTTCTGCTATGAGTCCCTCTCATCCGCTGGAGTGGTGCTGATCTTGCCTGGTTACGTAATTCGTATGTCAACCCTTGCAATTTCTTACCGATCAACGCTTCATCGTTTGTTAAACTTTATGTACCCTCTTAGTGTGTGGTTCGTTGGAATTGGCCTCAAAAAACTTGATTGCTGGCTCTGTTAAGATGGTTTACGCTGTGATTTACTCTCTTTTCCTTGTAAGTCTTTCGGTATTTCGATTTTTCGATGAATTGCCGATTACCTTGACTGACGCTCGTTTACTGGACAGGGATTTGGAATCTCCATAGGATCCGACTTTTACTACCTCTTGGATCCAAAAGCACGTCATTTTACCGAGATGCAATCAGCTACACGTGTCTACACTTTGTCGGGGTCATTCAGCGGAATGAACGGGACTATTCCTGGCATGGTTGGAGACTTCACCTTCTCGAATGGCACTGGATCCGGTGAAGGGGGACTTCACCAAGGGCGGATTCAATGTTACCGAGAGCCTCAATGGGAGTGGTGGAGACAATCTGCAAGCCCATATTGGTCTTTCCTGCTCGTTCCAATGTTTTCTTTCTTCTTGAGTCTCTGGAACTTGCAACCCATCTGGACGAAGCAAATGCCGGTGATGATTATCATTGCATGCATCGGATGGGTTTGCAATTACTTTGCCAATCAATTTGTAAGCTCTTTCATCTGACCGTTCCACAGGAATAATGACTTTGCAAGCCTAACCCCTCCCATAATTGACAATGTTGTTCATAGATTTTTGATCGATCCGACGTTGTCTCCTTCTTGGGCGCGTTTGTGATTGGTCTCTTGGGCAATATGTACTCGCGAATTTTCAAAGGGACGGCTTTTACTAGGTTAGCTACTAACCACTATTCTCGGCAAATATGAATGAAAAATTAACCAGAGAAGTGCAACCTTCTACCTCACTAGTATGGTCACTGGTGTCCTTTTCTTGGTCCCCTCGGGGATTGCAGCGGCAGGTGGTCTTGCAATGACTTATCACTCCAACTCAGGGGATTCTTACAGCAATGGGCTGATCATCGGTAAGTGATGCATCTACTGAGCTTTAGATTGCCGACGACGAACTCATTCCACTTCTTTTACGCAGGTTTCCGTATGGTCCAAGTCGCCATCGGTATCACTGTCGGCTTATTCTTCTCATCCTTTGTCGTTTACTCTTTCGGCCGCGGAAAGTCGACCGCAACATTCACATTCTGAGCGTTCAAATCAGCTGAACCGACATGGACATACCAAAATAACTTTCCATCTTAGTACTATTCTGTCAACTTTTTCTCATACAACTTTCCTCGCCAATAATAATATTCCCGCATTACTTAAGATCAAACAGAAACTACTCGTCTAATGATTTGTCTGAAGCAAGATGGAAACCATGCTTTCTCTTACTTTCGTTAATTTTTCTTGCTACCTTCAGCCTTTGTTGAACCGCTTTTTTGTACTGTCTTGCTTAACGAGTAATTGTACTAAAAACTCTCAAGAATTGAGTGAATTTTCAGCTACTGGGTCTGGCGTTTGTGGTGCCCTGATCATGATGTAAACGCAAGTTTTACATCCTTACATGTCCCCACACGATGGATACATAAATATGAAAATTATGTAAATATGTAGCATTTTCATTTTGGCTACCCTACCATTTTATATGCTCTCTTTCTTTTTACTGCTCCACATTGGGATTCGCGGCAGTCAGGTCAAACCCTAACTAAGTCCTTCTGTTTGTGGAGGGGGGACGCCGTCCCGCAGGGTCTGCCAGGGACCCTCCGAGCCAAGCGACCTCCGTTGCAGGTCGCTTCGGTCCCCCGAGCAGGAGCTCAGTTGGACCAGCGGCCAAGCAGCATAAGAGGAAGATGCCGAAAGCGTGAGAGGCCGCACGCTTGATATTTGGTGGACAGTTTGTTAGTTGCAAACTATTTGCTAGCCGGCTATGTATGCCATCCAGTTTTTCTGCCATGTTTATTTTGAGCTTGCAAATCAACTAATGATCACATCCGCCCCACCGATTCCCAACTCAAAGGTTGTGATGCACATGATGGGGAGTGAAAGATTATTGCTTTCCTTCCAAATTTGGATTATGTAGAAAAGCTGGGTGACGTTCAGTCGTGAAAGACTACATACGTTTGGGTGTTGAACTTCCACTAGTTAAGAGCTTGCCAAACCTAAATCTCATATTGGCGTATGGAAGCGCTGCTAAAAATCTACACCCAAACCCACATATGTTGCCAAAAAACAGGGACTTGGAAGTTTTAATTGAGCTGTTTCTATCTTGCAAAACAGATTGAACCAAGGACTGGAGTTGGCCGGGGCTCTTCTTGCGTACTTTCCTGTCTGCGCTTTACATATGTATACGATAGATACTGTGAGCTTTGTCCAACTGATGTCGAATAGAACATGCTGTCAACGTGAGGCGACATCGGCTCATGTTGAAAGAAACAGCCCGTCCCCCTGAAAGTGTAAATATGTAGGGTGGTATTGGTGAGATTGATGACGGCGAACTGTCTCCTTCGTTGTGGTGTAGAATGATTTGGCGCTGAATCGTGCCCGGCAATAGACAAATAGTCTACATAACAAGCTAGAAGTTGAGGATGATAATGGTTTTGCCCTAGGTAAAGGTGGTTAAAACCAAGTTGCGTTGGTATCACGAACCCTTTGTAGTAGCAGTTATTACTGAGAGAAAAAAAAGAATTATTTGGCTTAGTGGAAGTTTAAGCATCATGGTAGAATGCGACAAACATACCATCTCTCCTTTGTTTTGACCCTCAGTAGACCTTGGTGACCTAAGATTCTTTCCGCGGTGGATTTGGCATATAAAAGGAGGACTCTGGTAGTCGACTGCTCCCCATCAGCTTCCACTTCCTCCCACATTCCTCCCACATTCCTCCCACATTCTTCCCACCTTCATCCAGTCCGCGATTTCTCGTCATTTTTCGGATTGAGCTAGACTCGTATACCCTTCTCCTGACTGCTCTCATTGCCGTGATTTTTTTTAAACTATTCCCCCTCCGTCGCTCCTTAAATTCGGGATAGCTATTCTACTGGGGGCTGACAATGCCCAATCCCTCATACCTCCATCCGCTCTTATATCTCATGTGGATTGAGGTCCTCTTTCGATCGCTTTATCCAGACGGATTGCTCCCTCCATACTTGG
Source organism: Puccinia triticina (assembly GCF_026914185.1). Taxonomy (NCBI): domain Eukaryota; kingdom Fungi; phylum Basidiomycota; class Pucciniomycetes; order Pucciniales; family Pucciniaceae; genus Puccinia; species Puccinia triticina. Next base: position 3,828,927 of record NC_070564.1, on the reverse strand, counting down.
ACGTGGCTGTTCTGAGCCAAAAGGTATTATTCACCTATGGAATATGTGCGACTGCATCTTCCTCGAACCGATCCAAATTTTCTCTTGGGACTGCCCATAATCCTCTCTTGTCATCATCATCATATTCATGCCTCGGATCAGAGGTGATTCTCTTCCATCCCTTCTTTGAATATGACTTTGCGTAGTGGTGACGCCTTAGTGATGTGGCAGCGGCCTATCGGTTGCTTATACCCCCCTTAATCGACGTCCTCTTGAAGCATTAGGTTTCATATAATCTCGTCCGATCCATTTGATTTCATCCTTATCCTTCGAGATGAACGGGACTAACAGTCTAGCCATCATGATTGGTCAACCTCACCATCGATTCGGCCAAGTGCTGTCACATCTCTCTCAAATTACCTTCACCTATATTGATTCCGTATCTATTCCGGGATGCAAGTTGCAAGTTGATTTGCAAGTCACGTCAGGCATATCTGACCAGGGTGAACTCTCAATTGTGGAGTCATAGGGAAAATATCCTGCTCGAGCTTCTGCTTGACATTCTTTCTCCTTGGCCATCTTGCATTTGATTGACTTTCCATCTCAGCGTTGGACCAGCAGATTGTATCTGCGATACACTCCCAATGTCACCTGATTACTCCTTCTGGCAATACGCAACGAATGTACTCGAGATGCGCAACGAAGACTCGATCTTCTGCTATCACCGTACGTTCGCTACGTCGGACAACAAATGTGGGCTACAACCTTTCTCTTTTCTTCTTAGCAACAAGTCCTGCACCCCTATTCCGAACCGCTAACGCTTTTTATCTCTTTGAGTATCTGTAGTTCGACTTGACAAGTGAACTACTCCCTTCGCCATGCTATGTGCATAAATTCATTGGCTGAGCCAGCCCCGAACAAGTGTCTACATTCACATCTCCGGGAAAATATCCTGATTGGGTCAGCAGATTATGTCTGCGATCCACTCTCGATGTCTCATTGGCAACAAACAACAAAGTAACTCAAAGTGCGCAACAAAGACTTGCTTTTCTGATATTGATGGTGTTCGACGCTTTGGAGCACACACGTGGGGCATAACCTTTCTGTTCTCTTCTCTAGCATCAAGTCCTGCTGCTCTACTCGAACGCGCTAACGGTTTTTAAATCTTTGAGCATCCGCAGTTCGGCTTGACAACAACATTCTCGTGCACATAATTATTGGCTGTGCCAGCCCCGGGCACATCCACACTTCAGGGGAGATGGATCCCTCAGTTCATAGCACGACCTTCACAAGCGAAGACTTCAAGATCGCACTCACATATCATTCAATATGTCTCATACGAGAAGATGGCCCGACGCACATTGTGTTCTGGACTCCTGCCAAAAACACTGTCCGATTCACGACCGCATCATTTTCCATGGACAGAGGCTCGAGTGATCATAAGCCACCAGTCCTCCCCGAAGCCTCGCAAACCGACCGTCAGCTGTCGTGTTCTGGCCGTACCATTCCGAGTCAAGGCAACAGGTGTTCTGGGATGTGATGAAGAAGGAAAAGCTGTGGTTTGCCGAGATGATCATGCCTCGTGCTTGGAAAGCCGACCGGATCGATGGCAAACATCGATCCGTCCTGTTATATACTGATATTATCTTGTTTTTCTCCTCTTTTGGTGTACCTCCATTTTTTTATCCTGCTTTCCGTCATCCGGTTAGCACTGATCATCCTATCGGAGGATCGCACTACCGACTGGGGAATGTAGTTCATATGTAAACACAGGCCCCAGTCTCCCCAGTGTCGATTGCCGTAAACGGTTGAAGAGCGACGTTTCCTTGTTTGGAAATACATTTCTTTCTCCTTCATTCTCTTGTTGTAGAATCAAATAGTCGTTGTTGATGGCTTTCTGGCGCTGTCTTGTCTTGTAAATTCAGTGATCTCGTGTAAAAGTGGACCGTAAGGTTGCATTTGATGAGTTTGTAAGAGAGATTAATCAGGGATTTGGAGTGAGTGGATATGCCCAACTGGATGATGTTCTGGTCATTGCCCCAATCAAAGTGATATGCACTGAGGGGCATCGGTTGTTTGTGCCTACGCCAACAGCCCTTCATTCGGAATCCGGATCGAGTTGACTGAGTCTGGCTTGAACCTGAACCACTCCCCGGGTGTTTTCGATCACCCCCCGGCCCTCCGACAAGTCTCAGTGCCGAAACTCGGCGAGAGGCCGCACCGGCACAGCCAGCGTCGAGGGCCGAGGCCCACCGGTGAACGCCATCATGAGATCCTAACGAGCACGGCCGACCAGGAACCCATTCAGGCCAACGCCCACTAGTCTTCTCGCCAATCAAGCTCCCATCCCGCAACTAACTCGCGCCCAAGCCGGCCATACGACTATCATCAGATCAATCTTCCTTCCCTCCATCAATCACCATCACCTCCCTTCCCCGGCGTTCGGCGCTAGCTCTCATCGCCCCGCATCCTCATACAATCCGTGGAAGATGAACGCGGATATTACTTTGGCATGATGCTCTGGGCATGGCCGCTTCTGGCATGAAGATTTTTGTGGCGACGTTGCTCAAGGCAGCAAACGTGTTCCTGGAAGACTGCGAGGCTCGAATCAAGAAAGCCGAAGAGACCGGGAGCAGACAGATGAAATTTTTTGACTTGGTGTTGGGCAAAGATGATATCGAGGCCATTGAAACCATCCATGGCAAGTTTTTCCAAGAAGAGGAGTAAGGCTTAGTTGTCTCCCTGATTCCTGATTCAATCCCAACTGCTTGACAGGCTAACTTAACACAAGTCCCCCACTTTGGAGGGCCCTGGTACAGCCTGGGCTGGTGCAAAGTGCCCTCCTGTGAAGCGCGACCGGGGACTTGGGACTTAATGTCCCCAAACTGAACTGAGATATTCCAATCTTCCAAAAGCTTTTGCTGGGGTTTTGTGCCTTTCTAATTTTGACCCTGTTTTGGAAGGGCCCTGAACATCCCTTTGGACCATGAGACTTGTCTCACTCTTCCCTATCTTTTGCCACTACACATGTTCCTCAAAGTCCAATCATCCTTGGCCCATGACCCTTCAGATTTAAGGATTTTCAGGGTTCCTTAAGCTGTATGAGCTGTGTGTATTGAACTGACCAAGGAAAAAAGTATGGTTGTTCAATTCATTTCCACAGGAACCAGGCTCTCCAATCTCTGATTAAGATAGCCAAAAAATAAGATATCAGAAAAGTCGGTATTTCCTGTGATTTGTATATCTGTAAGAATACAGGCCAAGGGGAATGGGCCCCCTCGCCTAAGGCAAGGAGGGTACCACAAACCACAACAGCTGCAGAAGAAGGTAAGCCAAGTGAACCTTTCTCCGCAGCCCAAGCTGCTTGAGGGGCTGGGAAAACTGAGCGCATCTTCTTGATGAATGCAGGTACCAACCACAAAAGCAGCAAGATCAACAAAGCAAGAAAACCTTGCCAATTGTTGTTACTGGAAAGGATCTTGTCTGCCACCTCTGGTGAGTAGTAGAGTTCCTGACCTGATACCCAACAAGGAAGAAGCTAATAGCTCATCCCCTCCAAACAGGCAAACAGCCCAATAACAGAACCAGAGCAGCAGCTACTGCGAGTCAAATAGGCAACGCAGGAGGTAAGCAGCCGAGTTCCACAAGCTAGGAAAGAGCAGGGTCAGAGGACTAACACGCCAAATATGATAAAGCAGATATCAACGGCAGCCCTGACCAACTGCACACCCTAAGCCAAGGCAAGAAAAGAGGAACAACCTCAGCCCAAGTAAGAGAACCTTACATAACCCAAAAAGGGAAGAAAGGAGCAGATGCTGACATTGAGACACAATTGAAAGAATTCAGAAGACTAAGAAATGTATTTCTTGTTAGACTTGAGTACAACTAGTGCGCTAAGACAGAAATAAAGAAAACAATTATCTTTGAGGGGATTTACCTAAGAGCAGGAGATAGACCGCTCTTTGCTGAGGAGAGATGAGAAGAAAGAAAAGAGTTGAGAAGCAGCTGTTCACGGTGATTGTTGCTGAGGCAATCTGTGAGCACAAAGTGCGTTAGGCGCGTTAGTTCTGTTTCTGTTCTTCTCTTTCAATCAAGGAGACGGCTTGTCTCTTACTCTCTTTGAGCACGTGGCCCTTAGGGCCCTTTTTGCTTGGTTTTGGCGAAACGGCGAATGAGTTGAGCAACGTTGTCTGTTACAATGTCGCTCCCCATATTAGCCTTTTGTTTCCCCGTCTTAGCTTGGATACAGACACTCACCTATTTTGTTCCCTTCTCTTTGAGGGGGATCGGTGAGGCTGATCTTCTCCCGGTCGACTTTGTCTGCGGGAGTTTTGGGGTAAGGCATTAGCGCTTATCTGACCAGGTCAAAGTTTAAACATCAGCGGCTTACCTTTGGTAGTCGCTGATATTCTTGCTCTGAGTGGCAGTGGGCCGGGATTCCCCGCGAGCCTGAGTTTGCTGGTCGTTGGAGTCAAGTCTGCATACACCAGGGATTGATGTGTCAGTTTTTTTGACCCCGCGGAACCATTTTTGGACTGCGGAGCTGGTTTGCTTTGCTTACCAGTTTCTGCAGCTAATGGGGATCCCAGCCGCTTACTCAATTTATGAGGGCGCGGCCTTTCACCTGAGTCTGTAGTCTCACAACAATGTCAATAGATCAGCAGCAGCATTGCAGAACAGTGATTCCACCTCTTCTCTACTCAAACCTAGACAGCGGCCCTACAGTCTGCTTCTAGGTAAATTTCTATTTCAATTCTGTTCCACCTCTCTATGATGCAAGAACCGCTACTACAACTAGAACACTTGTCTAATGAAATGCAATTCTAGTTGCTAAAATCCTCTCAATATCCACCTTGGCACCTTGCTTACAACTAACTTTGAATCTCATAGCACAGTTTTCCAGGCAGCTTTTGACAACAAGAGAAAAATTGACGGATTCCCGTGCAAGGATCCAATTCTTCCTTGAGAAGGACACCAGTGATTTTTCATGAATTTTTTTATTCCTCCTAAACTGAAACAACTTGACTGAATAAGTGTAAACATTATACAACCTTTGAAAGACTTGTAGGTTCTTTTGCTTCCACATGCTCACTCAACTCAGGCTCAAGATCAGAAGAAGACAAGGAAGTGCTCTCAACTGCCCAGTCAATCCAAGTTAATGTTAACCATCACTATGACTCATCAACCTCCATTGCTCATGGTCAATTGGTCTCAATTTCAGTGAGTCAGCTTGCGCATTTAATCACCAACCTACAGTGCCCCCCACGACTTCTCAACTACCCCGCACCTGCAAAAAAAAATTGAACTTTGAACAATGTGTTCAAAGTCACCAGACATGTATCACATGTAAACTATACATTTTTGAGCCCTACAGACGTAGGAGAACTCAAAAATATAACTTTGAAGTCTGTGCAATGCCTCAAAAAAAAGTTTCATTTTTTTCAGATGCAAAATTTGGAACAGCTGGTTTTAAGACCATAGTATGTGGTTACAGACATGTACTATGGACTTATGGAATATTTATCATGTATTTAGAGACTAAATTATCCAAGTACATACATACTACAGGTGTAGGTATTTATGTAAACATGTACCTCCTTAGTTATTGTTGATTGCCATATCCATCAGTACACTCTTTGGAATGTGGCAATGTGAAGAATATTTCTTCATTGCTCTCTTGGCAGCGGGTCCAGTGAAATTTCAGCGACTTTGGACTATTATCATGCATGTTACCAGGTCTGGTTGGTGAAATGTGACATTTGCATCAAAAAATGGGCCAAAAAGAGCCCAGCACCAGCCCACTTTTAAAAGAATTTTTGGAAAAAAAACTCCAAAATTTGGAACCCCCCTGTAGGGGTAGTTGAGAAGTCGTGGGGGGCACTGTAGCAGTTTTACTCAGGGGGAGAAGTGGAGGTACTTGAATTGACATCATTGTATTATGTGTTACTGTCACTTATGGCCAAGTTGGGTTCTTTCTATGTGTCATTTATTTCTTTAGTTTATGCCCAATTTTTAAGATCTTCACAATTGTCTGTTTGCTTGTATTTATTTTCAACTGTTATCAGGTAAACATTGATTCTTGTTGTCATCTATGTTAAATTTGCTAATCTTAAATTGTTCCAACTCTCAAGTTATTGCTACTACTGGTTCTTGAGAGTTTGCAATGATACCAGTCTTTTCCTTCTAACAAAGGGCGGACAAGGCCTCATGTTCTACACAGTTGCCACAAGAGCTTCCTAGCAGCAATTTTGTTTTATTTTCTCCTGAAACCAGAGATGATGTTAACACATTTATCATGGAATGAGAATTTACAGTAACAAGAATTGATATATGTGACAGGTATAAGACAAAAAAGCTTTTATAAAGGTTTGAGATGCTTGTGAGCAAGCAGGCAACGGGCGGTGGCGACAAGAGCACAAGACAAACCTAAAGGTGTAGTCGAGTGAGCAGAGCGAACGATCTTGAAACAAAGATGATTGATTTCAAGTTATACTAACCTTTTATAAAGGTTTGAGATGCTCGTGAGCAAGCAGGCAACGGGTGGCGGCGACAAGAGCACAAGACAAACCTGGATGAAAGAGTAGTATAAGAAACAAGGTTGATGAGATAAGCGAGAGTAGAAAACAAACCTAAAGGTGTAGTCGAGTGAGCAGTGCAAACAATCTTGAAACAAAGATGATTGAGGAAAAACAGTAACAGGAGATGCTGGACTAAGTACAATCAAGATAGGTTTCAAGAGAGAAGCTGCGGACTACAACATGTAACTATAACGGACTAGTATATGCTAATAGAAAGTGATAGTGCTAATATGCTAATACCCCCCCTTGTTTTCTAGCTTCAAGCGTTGGTGGTTGTCATGTGGAGAAGGTCAAGGAAGGTGGAGTGCTTTGGGTAGGTGAGGGATTTGGTGAGACCGTCAGCTGGCATGTCGGCGGAAGACGCGTATGTGATGTTGACATGGTCGTGGCAAGCGGCTTCCCGGATGAAGTGATATTTGATGTCAATGTGTTTGGTGCGGTGGGTGGCAAGAGGATCTTTGGAAAGTGAGAGGGTGGTGACGTTGTCGGTGAAGATTGACACAGGAAAGATAGATGAGCCTGTGATGGACTTCATGAGGATGTCGAGCCACATGGACTCTTGAACTCCGTCGTATAGAGCACGGTATTCAGCCTTGGTGGTTGAGGAAGAAACAGAAGCTTGCTTTTTGGATTTCCAAGCAAGAATAGAGTTGCCCCAAGTCAAGAGGTAACCAGAGTAGGATTGTCGAGTGTTGGTACAGTTACCCCAGTTGGCGTCGGTGAAGACACAGAACTTCTTATCTCCCCCTCCTATCTTGAGAGCCAAGTTCTTGGTGCCGGCGAGGTATTGGAGAACATGAAGAAAAGCTCGCCAATGAGTAATACCCGGATTTTCCAGATGTTGGGAGAGCTGAGAGACAGTGAAGGCAATATCCGGACGAGTGGCTGTTGCGATGTAATTGAGAGAGCCAATAGCCCTTCAATAGCTGATGTTAAGGTTAGCAAACTCCTTGATCTCATGAATAGAAGCAGACACCAGATGAGTGTTGGGAACCATTGGAGTGGAAACCTTGCAAACATCAATGTAGTTGTATTCTTGAAGAAGTTGCTTGATGTGGCGGGTTTGGGAAAGAGTGATGAAGCCATTGTGATGGGCAATTTTCATTCCAAGAAGAGAGCTGGCTTGTCCAAGGTTGTCCATGAGAAAGCGATCCAAAATCAGCTTTTTGAATCAATTGACGTCGTGACTGATAATCGCCATGTTGTCCACGTAAACATGAACAAGACACTCCCAACCCGGAACTCAAGACAAGAAGAGACAAGGGTCGGCGGAGGAGGGAGCAAAGTTGATGGATTGGAAGAAGTCCCGAAGGGAGTAGTAGTACCAGATGCAAGGGGCCTGCTTTAATCCATAAATGGACTTTTTCAGTCTCAGGCAGTGGCCGGGGGGAGCGAGGAATCCGGGAGGACAACAAAGATGAATTACCTCCTCTAGATCACTGTTGAGGAATGCGTTGCGGACATCCATCTGATGAATCTGCATGCCCGCATTGACACCGTAGGTGAAAGAGGTTCTCAAGGCCGAAGAGCAACCCGTTGGAGCATAGGTTTTGTTGAAGTCAATTCCTTCTTGCTGTGCGCTCCCTTGCGCACAGAGTCGAGCCTTGTATTTGACCAAGTTGCCGCTTGCATTGTATTTCTTCCTGAAGACCCAAACTGTTCCAAGCAGTGACTGATCAGTTGTAGGGACTACCTCCCAAACTCCAAGGCGAGTCATGGCCTCCAATTTGACCCTGATGGCCTCATGCCAGTGATTGGCCTCCGGCGAGACCATGGCCTGTTGATAGGTGCGCGGGATAGAGCCAGTTGTGTCAGCTGCGGCGGCCATTGCAAAGATGGAGTTGTAGAAAGGCTGAGTTGTGAGGATGGCGTTGGTGAGATGGGCCCGACGACGAGTTGATATGATGTTGGCTGGGTCAATGTTGGAGGAAATGTTGTGGGGGGCGGGAATATCAGCTGGTATATATGTGAAGCTAGGTTTAGGACGCGCAGATGATGATGCTGCGTCCGACTCAGAGTTAGGTTTCCCAACTCCCGCCTGCTCTGCTGCAAGTGCTTGCGCAGTGATGTCCGCCGGAGGCAATCCGGAAACCTGAGTATCCAAAGACTTGTCCAGGTTGTTGTCAAGAAACCGTCCGTCCAGCAGTGGAAGATCCTCATCCACAGGAATTAGTGGAGGAGTTTGAAAGTCTTCATGTGAACTTTTGCTGATGGTGGAAGGTAGGGCAGGAGGGGCCACAGGGGATGAGTTGTTGGATTCAGTGAACTCTTCTGATGTTGACATATTGTCATTGGAAACCGGGGAGATTCCTGGAAAACAAGCCTTGTCAAAACTGATGTCGTGGCTATACTCAACCCGGTTTCTGGGAAGTAAGATTCTCCAGTTGTGAATCCCATGCCGATAGCCAAGAAGAATGCCACGCTTTGCAGTGTCACCGAATTTCCCTATACGCTTCTCCTTAGGGATGTTGACATAAGCCCTGCATCCAAAGGTCCTCAGTCTTGAGATGTTGAATTTGACACCAAACCAAAGCTTGTGTTGCGAAGACCATTTGAGACGTTTCATTGGTGTGATGTTTTTGTAGAAAACTGCTGTGGTTACGGCTTCACCCCAGAGAGATGCCGGCAAGCCGGCCTGCTTAAGGAGAGCCCAAGCTTTTTCGCTGGTTGTGCAATTGCCACGTTCAGCAATAGAATTCTGCTGATGGGTGTACAGCGCTGTGATGTGATGAATAATCCCTTTCCTGTGATAGAATTCTTCAAAAGCATTGGAGCAGAATTCCCCCCCACCATCCGTCACAACATTTTTGATTTTGACGTCATGATGATTCTCAACTTCATTGCAGTATTGTTGGAATTTCTCAAAGGCTTGGGATTTAGAAGATAAGATGAAAACGTGTTTGTAGGAGGACAAAGCATTGGTTATTTTGAAGTAATATTGACCTCCACCAAGAGTTGATGGAGTGATCTTTCCACTAAGATCCATGTAGACAAAATCCAGTATAGCTTTAGGAGAGGGAAGACATTGAGATTTTGAAATACAACATGAGTCACAAGATAACGTTGAAAAATCGACTCCGTATAACAGCTTTAGTGCTTCAGCACTTGGGTGTCCCGCTTGTCTGTGCATAGATTCAGGATCACACTATGAAAAAAACTCGAGAAAGTGCTGTCAGTTGACATGCGCATTCCAGGTTGAAACTTCAAGTACATCCATGGTCATTCCAAGTTTAATCACAGGTTAGCTCAGTGTCAAAAGAAGATCTGTAGCTCAGCTTTGGACTTAGCACAGTATTTGCATGTGCTAAGTGTGTCCTGAGCCATACACCTCAACACCTGCACAGTACTGGTGCTGACTGGTCATCCATACAAATCCATGCTGGCTTGTCAACGACCCCCTGGGAAGAATGCCCCCTATGTGAGCAAGAATACGCGCCCGTGTTGACTAGGAGGAATCCCCCCTGGTTGACAAGGGCATACCTTCCCGTGCGTCAATCCCTCCCGGTCAACAACACAACAAACACAACAGTGTCGGCCGGGAGGAAGCCCTCCAGGTCATCAACACACGTGTCGAGTGGGAGGAAGCCCTCCCGGTTGACAACACAACAAACACAACCTTGTCGACCGGGAGGAAGCCCTCCCGGTCATCAACACAATACAAACTGTCGACCGGGAGGAGTCCCTCTCGGTCGTCTGCTGTATATAGCTGTCGACCGGGAGGGACTCTCCCCGTCGACAGGTTTATATTGTGGTCGACCGGGAGAGACTCCTCCCGGTCAACAGTCACATATATCAATCAATCGGGAGGAGTCCCTCCCGGTCAACCCCAATATGAACCAGCCAACCGGGAGGAGTCCCTCCCGGTCAACAGCCATATTGAGCAGTCGACCGGGAGGAGTCCCTCCCGATCGACTGATATATGTGACTGTCGACCGGGAGGAGTCCCTCCCGGTCGACAACTATATGCAGCAGTCGACCGGGAGGGACTCCTCCCAGTCGACTGCAGTGTATGGCAGTCGACCGGGAGGGACTCCTCCCCTCCTCCCAGTCGACTGTTCGATATGGCAGTCGACCGGGAGGGACTCCTAGCAGTCGACCGGGAGGGACTCCTAGCAGTCGACCGGGAGGAGTCCCTCCCAATCGACTGATATATGCGTCGACCGGGAGGGACTCCTCCCGGTCGACTGCTCGATATGGCTGCCGACCGGGAGGGACTCCTCCCGGTCGTCTGCTCGATATGGCTGTCGACCGGGAGGGACTCCTCCCGATTGGCTGGTTCATATTGGGGTCGACCGGGAGGGACTCCTCCCAATCGACTGATATATGTGACTGTCGACCGGGAGGAGTCTCTCCCGGTCGACCACAATATAAACCTGTCGACCGGAAGAGTCCCTCCTGGTCGAAAACTATATACAGCAGTTGACCGGGAGGGACTCCTCCCCTCCTCCCAGTCGACTGCTCGATATGGCAGTCGACCGGAAGGGACTCCTCCCGGTGGACTGCTGGGTATGGCAGTCGACCGGGAGGGACTCCTCCCCTCCTCCCAGTCGACTGCTCCATATGGCAGTCGACCGGGAGGGACTCCTCCCAGTCGACTGCTTGATGTGGCAGTCGACCGGGAGGGACTCCTCCCAGTCGACTGCTGGGTATGGCAGTCGATCGGGAGGGACTCCTCCCAGTCGACTGCTGGGTATGGCAGTCGATCGGGAGGGACTCCTCCCGGTGGACTGCTGTGTATGGCAGTCGACCGGGAGGGACTCCTCCCCTCCTCCCAGTCGACTGCTCCATATGGCAGTCGACCGGGAGGGACTCCTCCCAGTCGACTGCTTGATGTGGCAGTCGACCGGGAGGGACTCCTCCCAGTCGACTGCTGGGTATGGCAGTCGATCGGGAGGGACTCCTCCCGGTGGACTGCTGTGTATGGCAGTTGACCGGGAGGGACTCCTCCCGGTAACGTTATCGACCGGGAGGGATTCCTCCCGGTCGAAGTCGTTGTATATAGCTTTTGACCGGGTGGGATCCCTCTTTTTCAACAAGGGTGCTTACTCTTGTTGACCCGGAGGGATGGGGAGGTCAAGCATGTACACGTGACCTCCAATGTGGGGGACTTTGGATGAGTCAGGGGCAGCTGAGCATTCACCTCAGGACTGAGTCTGTGCACCCCAGACCAAGCTTCCTGTACCTCAGCCTAGTGCATTTTGCACTATGGACTTAAGCTGAGGAAATTCCAAACTTTCCAGGGTGTACCACCCTGGGATTCATTTGTATGGGCCTGGTCTCAACTAGGAATGAACTCAGGTATGCTGCATGTCAACTGACAGCACTTTCTTGAGTTTTTTTCACAGTGTCAACTTTTGCTGCAAGATTGGATGAGAGTGAAATTGACTCACCAGAAGTGCTCGAAATTTTTGCTTCAATGGCCATTATTTTGCCATGAACTGAACCTTGAAAGAGCTGAACGTTTGACGAAGTGTTCATTACCGAGAAAGAGTCGGGGCCTTGACAAACAAGATCACAGTTCTTGAGGAATAAACAACCAAAGCTCAAAAGAGGTTGAGACAGCTGAGGAACGTGAAGTGCCTTGAATTTGTGTTCTTCACTGGATGAGCTCTTGAGTGTCACGTAGCCAGATCCAATAATGGGTAGCTTCTGCCCGTCCGCTATTTCGACCAAAGACTTCATTTTCTTGTATTTGGAGAACGATGACCAAGAGGAAAACATATGATCAGAGCAACCACTGTCAAGAAGGATCAAGTTGTCTTGCTTGTTACGAGAGGAGAGAAAGGCTTTACTGGAGCAGAATAAAACTCCGTGTTGACTTGAGATGCTTTTGTTGTCAGAATTGTTGACTTGTGCTTTGACCGCTTTTGCTTTCCGACAATCCTTGAAGCCTTCAGGCATTTTGCTGGGGTAGAGATGATAGCAATTCTCTTCCAAGTGTCTTGTTTTTGGGTTGTGCTTGCCGCCTGAGCAATACTGGGTTGAATATTGAGACGTTGTTTTCACGGCAGATTCCAATTTGATAGTGGAAGCGGAGGTGGAATCAGAATTGAGACTCTTCTGTTTGAGTTGATTTTGAACTATTGCCAGTGTGTGTGATGAGACGTCAAGACTCTTTGTTGTAAATCTTTGACTTTATTTTCAACCAGTAGTAATAGAAAACTAAACAAGTAAAAATGATCAGAAATCAACAATGAGACATAAGACACAAACAACCAAGAGTGAAAAGAGAAACACGACGAACTGAATAGAGATAATATCCAAGACAAGACAACTGAACACAATGACGACAACAATGATAAGAACTCAAACTAAAGAACAATTAACTAGAAACAACATGGATTTAGTCAGAGAAACAAGATTATTAAACATTAGAGATAAAAGAAACCAACATGTTTTACTCCTAATGTGTTTACTTGAAGTTACTCCTCCTAAACCGACTTGATGTTTCCTTGACTTGAGCGAGCTGAGTTTATTCAAAGGGTGTACAAGGTTAATGTTAAGTTGAATACTTGATGTGATAGTCACTCTGTACCTGTATTGCTGATTCTTGAATCACTAGGGCTTTCGGAGTCTTGATTTTCTTGTACTTGATTCCAATCGACTCGAGTGGTTGTAAGCAAGAAAGCCAAGAGAAAAAGAAACTTCCGAGTTTGCGAGTTCAGGAACACCCAGCCTCCACAATTTCATTTACATAATGCATATCCAAAATGCATAAGTGCTCAAATTACCCTCAACAGTGTGAGGGGTTGTTTGAGAAAAATGAGCTCCTTAGTTGTGTCAAAGGAAGCAGGAAGTTTGTCAACAATTTGTTTGGCCAAAAGAGTTTTGTTAACGTCGGGTTCTTCAGGTTTGGGAACTTTAATTTTTAATCCTACCAACCGCATGTTGGCAATGCTGTTGTCTATTTGAGTGAGAAAGTCAGGAAGAGTTGTCTTGAAGCCAACTTTAAGGAATTTTTGATACACCTTTGCCTGATTTTGAGGTGTATTGGATTCGAAGTGAGTTCTAAGAGTCTCCCAGAGGAGATGTGGCTGATACCGGTTCTCATCAGTGACGAAACAAGCCTTGATATCATTGCTTATGTTACTGAGTATTACTCCAGCTGCTTGCTTCTTTCGCTCGGTCCACAAGACTTTAACCGCTTTGTCTGATCACAAGAGAAAGTTGTCCGTGTTTTTCTCCATACAATACGCCATGATTTTTCTTTTCCAGTGGCTGTAGTTTTCTTCCTTGAGAGTTGGAAGGCAAGGAGTGGTCGACATGGTTGGTTTGCAGAGAGATGCGAGTCAAAGAAAATAATCCAGGGGCGCTTTAGCGGCCAACTGGGCTCATAACCTATAAGACAAAAAAGCTTTTATAAAGGTTTGAGATGCTTGTGAGCAAGCAGGCAACGGGCGGTGGCAACAAGAGCACAAGACAAACCTTTTATAAAGGTTTGAGATGCTCGTGAGCAAGCTGGCAACGGGCGGTGGCGACAAGAGCACAAGACAAACCTAAAGGTGTAGTCGAGTGAGCAGAGCAAACAATCTTGAAACAAAGATGATTGATTTCAAGTTATACTAACCTTTTATAAAGGTTTGAGATGCTCGTGAGCAAGCAGGCAACAGGCGGCGGCGACAAGAGCACAAGACAAACCTGGATGAAAGAGTAGTATAAGAAACAAGGTTGATGAGATAAGCAAGAGTAGAAAACGGACCTAAAGGTGTAGTCGAGTGAGCAGAGCGAACAATCTTGAAACAAAGATGATTGAGGAAAAACAGTAACAGGAGATGCTGGACTAAGTACAATCAAGATAGGTTTCAAGAGAGGAGCTGCGGACTACAACGTGTAACTATAACGGACTAGTATATGCTAATAGGAAGTGATAGTGCTAATATGCTAATAACAGGCCAAGTAGTGGAGGACTATATACATGTCATCTAGCAGCAGGCATGAAGAGTTTGACAAGGACAGTGTTGAGCTAGGATTAGAGCTAAGGCCTTTTAGTTGGAGTCGCGTTGATGCACCTGTTTCTATCAAATGGACTGCTGGGCTGGATGGTTGAAAGCGAGGTCAAATGGAAAGCGAAAGCAGATTGTTAGCAAGAATTGTGTCAAGTGAGCAACAAGTCAGCGGTTTCTCCGAGAGGATTTACCCTACAACAAAGCCCTCTAAAACCATTTTTACACATGAAAATCATGCCCTCCATGTGATACCATTGCTCATCATTCCGTATATCTCCAGTAAAGTAACCCTCTGAAAGGATGGAGGATACACTCAGTCTCTAATACTATGGTCTGTACAACGAATACGTAGAGAGGATCTTAAGAAATATGCTCGACTCACCATGTTTAGCGTCGTTCAGACAGGTAAGACCGTTATATAAATAATCTTTACTGTGGCATACCCAATAACTGTCGCCTGGTGCCCGGCGCGAAAGATTGGTGTGGTGGTAGGTTCCCAGTGATGCGACAGGGGGGGCATCGCCACCCCGTGCCGTTGGCTGTTCGGGGTTGCTGGGTGATGGATGTCCGGCAGCGCTCCCGATTGGGCTGCTGACGAACAGCAAAAGAATAGAACTCAAAAGCATGGAGATATTGGATTTCATGCTTGGGTCTGGGAACTAAGGAGCGATAAGTCGGCTGTGAGGATCTGAAGCAAATTTAAGGCAGCTTAACGTATTTAGAGGCGATGGCAAGATATGGAGAGACAAGTGAGATAGAGATGGAAGTAGAATTGATTTGTTGAGTTGGTTGTGGAAGTTGAAGACTCGGATGTTGTTAAGATTGGGGGGAGATGCTTGGTATGAGGAAGCAGCGCTGAGAGGGGCAAGATCATATCTGTTCGCAGGTATTTCCTCACCAGACATAACTGGGCAAATCGAGCAAAGTTCCGCAAGACCCTGAAGGCAACAGCCTGGAGCAGGGTTGGCGGCGCAAAGCCTATGTACCCGGAAGACCCCTTCACAAAAAATCATTGGCAGCGGCTTGCTTGGAGCTGGATTCCGTACAGTTGAATCTCCCAAGCCGGCAACACTAGCTTCTTGACCCTGCAAACCGCGAGGATCTGTTTCCCCTGGACTGGGGTGCGTGCCGGGCGTGGATGAGGCTCTTCTCGGCCAGGGCTCTGAGACTAGATCTACATACATACCTTTCCGGCGAGGCTCGGCGCAGAAAGGCCATGGCTGTCTTTTGACTCGCGCTGTGCAATTCTTTGGCGGAGTGACTCGGTGGGCGTTGGCAGGGCACCCGGGGGGATCGGGAGGCTAGCAGTGGCAAGTGCTGTGCTATGTAGCTCGGCTCGCACTGCCCCTCCCCCTGTTGACCACATCCATCCTCCCATCCACCATCCACCATCCCCCATCCCCCATCCACCGTTGACCATGTCCAGTGGCTCAGCCCCTCCCAACCCGCAACGATCCAAGACCGTCCGACTCACCGTCGTCAGTATCCCCTGCCACCCCACCCGGAGCCAATCGCCGGCTGTAAATACATTCTGACCTCGCCTGAGCTTTTTTTCAGGTCGCCGCCGATGGCCTCAGCAAGCGAGACGTCTTCCGCCTGCCCGACCCCTTCGCAGTCATCATGGTCGACGGCGACCACACCAAAACTACCACAGCCATCAAGCGAACACTCAACCCCTACTGGAACGAAAGCTTCGACATGTTAGCAGAACCCCACACTCACCACCCAACAGCGGCCTGCTGCTGACTCGCTGACCCATCCTTCCCCCAGCACCGTCAAAGACTCCTCGGTCGTCACCGTCCAGATCTTCGATCAGAAGAAATTCAAACGCAAGGACCAAGGCTTCCTGGGCGTCATCAACATCCGAGTCTCCAGTGCATTGGATCTCGATCTCGGCGGCGAAGGTAAACGGCGCTTCCCTCCTCCATCTGCTACACAGCCATTCCATCTGCTGACTGGCTGCCCATCCTACCCAGTCACTCTGACGCGCGACTTGAAAAAGTCAAACGATAACATGGTCGTCCACGGCAAGCTCATCGTCCAGCTCTCCACCAACACCTCCACCCCCATCCGCAACCGTCCCCAGCCCCCGCCGCCCTCAAACGAGAGCTCATCCAGTCTCAATGCAACCAGCACCCCCACCCCCACCCATTCCAGCACTCTCAGCACCGCCTCACCCTCTCCGACTAACACCCCCGGCTCCACCTCAAGCGCCAACAGCGAGCTCACCAGCCCCTCTCACATCTCCCCCACCACCGTTCCCTCCACCTCTACCAGCAGCACTGCGGGAACGATGTCCAACCCATCAACCGTCACCGGCAACTCGAGCACCAACAGAAACTACTCGACCACCGAAGACCAGTACGGCCCCTTACCCACTGGCTGGGAACGTCGAGTCGATCATCTCGGCAGGACCTACTACGTCGATCACAACACGAGGGCTACCACCTGGACCCGTCCGCCCCGAAGTACAGAAGCTCAGGTCAACCAGGCCAACGCTGCCCAGGCCAACGATCGACAACGAATGAACAATCGGACCCTGGCAGACGACCTCCTTGCCGAAGGCGCCACCACCATCAGCGGCACCTCCTCGACCGCCATGACACCCCACGCTTCTTCGACTGCCTCCCCATCCGTCAGCGAATCCACTCCTGCGGCCACTTCCACCAGCACGCCCGCAGCAGCCGGCTCAGGATCAGCTGCAACCGCGACCATCCAGGGCGGCTCGACGACTGCCGGCTGGGGCCCACTTCCCGCAGGCTGGGAGCAACGATTCACCCCGGAGGGCCGGCCGTACTTTGTCGACCACAACACCCGCACCACCACCTGGGTCGACCCCCGTCGCCAACAGCTCCTCCGGGTCATGGGCCCCAACGGGAACAACGTCCAGCCCCAGGCCGTCTCCCAACTCGGCCCGCTCCCCTCCGGCTGGGAGATGCGTCTCACATCCACCGCCCGGGTCTACTTCGTCGACCACAACACCAAGACCACTACTTGGGACGACCCCCGCTTGCCGAGCTCCCTCGACCAGAACGTGCCCCAGTACAAACGCGACTTCCGCAGGAAACTCATCTACTTCAGGTCCCAGCCCGCCCTCAGACCGAACCCTGGACAGTGCCATGTCAAGATCAGACGCAGCCATATCTTCGAGGACTCCTATGCTGAGATCATGCGTCAGCAACCTAACGATCTCAAGAAGCGTCTCATGATCAAGTTCGATGGCGAGGATGGACTCGACTACGGCGGCGTGTCTCGGTGCGTCTGTCTGCCCGTTCTTTCCTCCTTGCATCGCATATTCTGACGTGTGCCCCACTCACTCTCCCACAACAGAGAGTTTTTCTTTCTACTATCGCATGAGATGTTTAACCCGTTCTACTGTCTCTTCGAGTACTCGGCCGTCGACAACTACACCCTGGTCAGTCCCGCTCAGCAAGATAGTATAGATCTCCGCCGGTCACTCATCTTCTTTCCTTACATGTGTATACAGCAAATCAATCCCCACAGTGGAGTGAACCCCGAACATCTCAATTACTTCAAATTCATCGGCCGGGTCCTTGCCTTGGCTATCTTCCACAGGTCTGTCTGATCGTCTCTTTTTTTTTTTAACTTGGACTGATTGGAAACTGATTGGGGGCTGGGGATGTACATAGACGGTTCCTCGATGCTTACTTCATCACCAGTTTCTACAAGATGATCCTTAAGAAGAAGATCGCCCTTGCGGACATGGAGAGTGTGGATGCCGAGATATTCCGATCATTGACATGGATGCTGTAAGTTTTTTTTCTTTCTTCTTTATATGGGGCGGAAGGATGGGGAGATCTGAAGAGTGGAAGCTGTTGTACAGGGAGAACGACATCACGGATGTGATTGAAAACTCGTTTTCGGTAGAGGACGAGAAGTTTGGCGAAGTAGTGACGATCGACCTCAAAGAGAACGGGCGAAACATGCCGGTGACGGAGGAGAACAAGAAGGAATACATCGAGTTGATCACGCAATGGCGGATTGAGAAACGGGTGGTGGAGCAATTCCGGGCGTTTCTGAGCGGCTTCCACGAGCTGATCCCGCAGGAACTGATCAACGTCTTCGACGAGCGCGAGCTCGAGCTCCTCATTGGAGGGATGTCGGACATCGACGTCGACGACTGGATCAAGCACACCGATTATCGCGGGTACCAGCCCGACGATCAGGTCATCAAGTGGTTCTGGCAGGCCGTCCGGGCCTGGCCTGCGGAGAAGAAGTCCCGCTTGCTCCAGTTTACCACCGGTTCGCCCCCCCCCCCCCCCTTTTTTTTTTGTAAGAAACTGCTGAAGGCTGATAGTTGGGATGTTGGACATGTAGGCACGTCGAGGATCCCTGTCAATGGTTTCAAAGACCTCCAAGGATCCGACGGCCCTCGCCGCTTCACGATCGAGAAAGCCGGCGAAATCACCCAGTTACCCAAGTCCCACACCTGCTTCAACCGGCTCGACTTGCCTCCCTATCCCAACTTCGACCAGTTAAGTCCCCTCCTCCCCCTCCTCGTTGTCGTATTTGCGCTTATTTGGGCGCGGGTGTCTTGTTGCGGCGGGACGATGTGGTGGGGAGTGCAGGTTGGAACAGAAGATCAGCTTCGCTATCGAGGAGACTCTTGGTCCGTTCCCTTCGTTTTCGCGGCGTGCCAGTGAGGCGGAGAGGTGAAGCTGATTGATGGTTTTGTTTGTGTAGGGTTTGCGGTCGAGTGAGCGGCCAGGAGGCCGGCTGGGGCGGCGGCTGTATTTGTGTCCCCAGGAGGATGTCTGTGGAGGCTGGAGGGGGTGCGGGAGATGTGTTGCGTGGGCTGGCCGGCTGCCGGTCCGCTTCCTCGGCCTCCCGGCCCCTCCCGCCCCCCTCGTCTGCTCTCTTTTCCACCACATACATACATATACACACGTTCTTTCCTTCTTCAAATCCGTGTTGGCCCCGCTCTCTGCTCGCATCGTTTCGGGGCCAGCTCCAGCACACTCTCTTCGGCCCCAAGATAAAGAGCCGGGGGCGACGATGTGTGCTGGCTATTTATACTGATCTTATTTTCTTCTTCAGCTCCTACCTCCTTCTCTTTCGTTTCTAGTGCATGCCATATACATACAAATATATATATATATATACACCAATGTTGTTCAACTATTCCTGCCTCCCTCCAACCCACACTCCCCCTTACCCCCCGTCTCCCTTCTTCCTGCGTTTTTTTTTTCTCTCTTTTTTTTTCTTTCTTTTTGTATCTGAACAAACATCTTTCTTTGTGTGTGGTTGACTGTTTTTTGCGGGCCCTGGTCTCCTTTTTGTTTGTAAGTAGGACGTAAGATTGCTCATCTTTTTCTCTAATGCATGTGTGAATACTCTGTTCAGGGTTGTATAGCTGTCATGGGTGTATCCACAATGTGTGTTGGAAAGTTGTGGAGGGTGCCTGCGGAATCGGGGCGCCCGAGCACACTCGGGCACCCCGCGCCTAACCACCGCGATCCATCTCCAACTGCACCACCACGCCAGCTCACGCCAGCCAACAAAACGACATCAGGAAAGAGATGGCCAGGGAAGAAGGATCGACATCAGGGCGTGGGCCAGCCAAAGGATCCGTGCTGCTATCATCGACCACGAAGCGGAAGCCGGTCCGGAAACTGCTCGGCTACGTCCTCAGCTTCTTGGCGCTCTATTATCCCCTCCTCGTCTTCGCCAACCTCCAGCACGCAAGACTCGGATACAACTCCTTCACGCTCCTCGGAGTTAAGTCTCCCGAGCTCTTCGCCGCAAGAGCTGGCCGAGAATCATCACGTCCTGACCGTTTTTGCATGGCTTGTGGGCGGCGTTGGGGGTCTGTGTGCAGGCGCCGATCGGGCGGGGACTGCTTGGCTTCGGCGCGGCCTGTTTGGCTAAGACCTTTGTAGTCGGGCAGGCTACAAGGCTATGAAAATGGGCCTGCGGCGGAGCAAAGCTACACGCGGCTAAATGACAAAGAAGAGGTGTCTGGATTTCCAACGACAGGGGATGGATGCGGGAAACAGACATACAAGAGAGGCCCTTTTATAAGGGCCGACAATGGAAAAGAGAACCAAACAACAAGAAGAAAACGATGAATGATAATTCAACGGTACAGACAATATGGGCGTGTACAGGTCACGCCTTGTCTGAGAAAAGAAAGAAGAAACAAAACCAACAACCCCTTGCGTGCAGTACGCAGGGGCTTCGGCACCTCTAACTCCTGGCTCGTGCGGAGCCGGAAAAACCTAACACGCGTACAGCGCGCCCCTAGTATGGGCGCCTGTCGCGTAGCCAATTGTAGCACGGCTACAACCGCCCCCCCCTAGACAGGGGCTGCCCCAGCACCTTCCGGGAGCAGCTGGCCGTCAAAACGGACGCGTATCTTCCGCGCCGGCTGAGCCGGGGTAGCCGGAGAATCAGTAACCGACGGGGCCGGAGGCCTTCCGGCGCCTTTAACCTTTTTAGCCTTTACCGGCTTAGATAACTTTGCCACCGAAGTGGTCTTCTTAAGCAGGGCCTTGGCCACGCGGGCCTCAGCCTGCCGCTCCCGCTGAGCAATTGCGGGGGGCGTCGCCCACATCCCATTGACCACCAAAGATCGTAGGGACACCGGCTTCAAGCTATTTCCGTTCACGGGCCTCGAGTATTCGTCGCCATTTTGGTCGTTAAGAATATAAGCATTATTCGGCAAAATTGCCTTGATCTCGAAGGGGCCGAACCAACGTGGGCTGCCCTTCGTGTGCTCCTCGTTGCGAAGTTTAACAGATTGGCCCACAACAAGGGCGTCTACATCGCGAGCAAACCTAGTTTTATTATTGAAAGCGGCTTTATTGGCCTCGGCGCGAATGGCAGTATTACCTGCTGCCGCCAACCTGAGCTTATTAAGCTCCTCAATCCTGGCAGCTAATTCATGCTCGCCAGGACAGGCCTCATTTGCGGCGACCATGCGTCGCTTATCACCCAACAGCCGTGGTTTTACACCATAAACAAGCTCGAAGGGCGAGAACTTACTACTATCACTTGCGTGAATCCTAGTAGAGAATAGAGCAGCGGGGAGAAAATCCTCCCACCGTTTGGGGTCCCCAGTTGTATTCAGGCGGAAAAGAGCCTTCTCCAGGATACCATTAAACCGTTCACATTTCCCGTTGGTACGGGGGTGATAACCAGAAGTATTAAGCTTCTTAACTCCTGCCTTGGCCAAAAAGCTGGCAAACCCGGCAGACAAAAAGTTAGACCCGCGGTCCGTGAGGAATTCGCGAGGTAACCCAAAAGGGGTGATCACATGATCAAACACGGCTTCTGCGATAGCATCTGCCGTAGCGTTTTTTAGAGGGATGGCTATTGGCCAGGATGTACAATGGTCGACAATAGTCAAGATCCAATTGTATCCCGCCTTATAACTCTCCGGCATCTTAATGAAGTCGGAGGACCACCGCTCAAACGGCATCACCGCAGGCAAAGGGACCTGAAGTCCTGTTTCCTGCGACGCGTGCGCACGCTCATGCACTTGGCACGGCGCACAAGTGGCAATATAACTTTTAACATCCTCGTACCGTCTGGGCCACCAACCTCGGCCACGCAGCACCTGTAGTGTGCAGTCACGGCCACGGTGACCTAAATCATCATGAACCGCTCGAAGTAGATCGAACCGGTGTGCTAGCGGGATAAACGGTGAGCGTTCGAGCAGTCCGGGACGCCCCAGATAGATCAGGGTCTCGTCGTCCGAGTCATATTCAAAGGACTTCAAATTCTGCTTCGCTCTCATTACGAGCCCCTCGGGGACCCAAGCTGGAATCTCCCTTTTATCAATCAAGTAAGGGATTATCAAAGGCCAATCGGTCTCATCAAGGACGTCGCCAATATCATCCACGAGTGATAAATCACTCCGTCGGGACAGCGCGTCAGGAACAATGTTGTCAGCGCCTTTCTTATAACGGATTTCAATGTCCATTTCGGCGAACTCCTCCAGCCAGCGGCAGAGCCGCTTGGACGGGAGCTTCTGGCATTTCAAATAAACCAGGGACGCATGATCTGTATACACGATGGTTGTGACAACAGCGCCATCTAAATAAACATGCCATTTCCGCCAAGCGTGGATAATGGCCAACAACTCCCGCTCTTGTGCCGGGTAGTTAATCTGGGCTTTGTTGAGCTTGCAGCTCTCGAAAGCAACCGGGTGCAGACGCTCATCGTCGCCATATTGCAACAGTACCGCGCCGACAGCAAAGTCTGACGCGTCAGTCTCCATAATGAAGGCCTTAGCTGTATCCGGGGTAAGGAGGATTGGTGTAGACACCAGAGCCTCTTTAAGAAAAACAAACGCCGCGTCATGGACGGGCAACCACAAGATCTTCTCGCATTTCTTTACGCCTCCAGCCGTTAGGCCATGAAGAGGGGTAGCAATTTTCGCGAAGTTTTTAACATAACGGCGGTAAAACCCGCACAATCCTAAGAAAGCCCGGACGTCATAGACAGTCGTGGGGCGCGGCCAAGATTGAATACATTCAATCTTTTCTTTCATCGGCCGGATCGTGTTAAATCCAACGACGTGGCCTACATACTGCATTTCACGCAAGCCAAAGGAGCATTTAGCTCCAGAACACTTCAACTCTTCGTCTCGAAGGACTTGGAGAACCGTGTGCACATGCTCGAGGTGCTCGACCTCTGACCTAGAGTATACCAGGATATCATCCAAGTATACTTGGACGAACACATCGATGAATTCCCTCAAGATGTGGGTCATCATACGCTGGAAAGTACTGGGTGCATTAACCAAACCAAAGGGCATTACGAGCCACTCAAAGTGACTGTATTTAGTCCCGAACGCAGTTTTGGGTACATCATCAGGGGCTATCCTCATCTGATGGAACCCTTGCTGCAAATCAATCTTGGAAAAGAACCTCGCACCGCGAAGCGCATCAAAACACTCTTGAATTACCGGCAGCGGGTGCCTGTCTTTCTTTGTGACAGCATTCACCTGCCGGTAATCAACACACAGCCTTACCTTCCCGGAGGAAGGATTTTTAACAAATACAATCGGTGAAGACCACGCCGACGTAGATGGCCGGATAAATCCGGCATCTTGAAGGCCATTAAGTCTCTCTTTCAGAGTACCCAGCAGAGCTGGCGACAGTTGTCGGACCGGCTGATAAATAGGCGCGGCCGTACCAGTATCAACAAGATGCTCGATCACGCGTTTGCGTGTCGAGGCTTTAACAATGGGGGAAAAAAGGTCCGAGAACTCGGCTATTAGCGCACGAAGCTCTTCACCTAACTTCTCTTTCCCAAACACAGTGGGTAGGTCGGCCGAGCGTTCTTCGCGCGGGCCTTCCACGCCCTCCGATTCCGTGAGCGCAAGCAGCTTTTCTGCTGCACCTTCCCAGATGCCACGGCGCCTAAAAAATTTAGGTAACAAAACTTCATCCTCGTCCGTCAGCGGCGCGAGGACTGTCTCCTGAATCAAGGAGATAGCGGGCAAGGAAGGCTGAAAAACGACAACATTACCGCCTGGCCCCTTAAGACGCCACGAGTTGTGCTCCCAATCCGTTGACGAAACGTGCGTTGCGATCCAATCACGACCAAGTATCACGTCGTAACTAGCTAACGGCGCGATCCTGCAAACACAAACGAAGTCCACCTCAGAAAAGGAGAAATGGACGTTAGCAAGCCGGTTATCTTTAATTTTATCACCAAAAGCGCCGGCGACGCAGAATGAAGATGGTGAATGAAAGATGGGAAGAGAATGAGAAGATACAAATGAAGAAGACACGTAGGACGATCCTGCGCCCGTGTCGAGAAGAACTCTGGCCAAGCGTCCTTCAACCTCGTGTAGGAAATCTACACGAATCGTGTTCGACTCAGCAGCCGCGGATGCGGCAGCCAGCGGAACAGAACTTAAACTATCATATACGACATCAGCGGCGTCCTCAGACGGCTCTACTGAGGCGGCTGTCCCCACGCCTGGGGCATCAGCTGAACTCAACGATGCATCAAACTCAGGGGTGGGTCTTCCACCCTGAGGCTCAATAGGAACTGTGACAAGAGATTGATTTCGAGATATAGGAGAAGGGGGGGAGGCGGTCACAGTAACTACAACGGATGTCGACGGGAGAGACGGTTCCACGTCGACTAAGCTTTTTTCTTCCCCTTGTCAGTAGGGGGGTGGGCGGCCTCGTACGCCGCTTGGCGTTCCGTCTTGGGCTCTTTGCAGTCCGCAAGAAGGTGATCCTTCGACCGACAGTTGTAGCAATACAACTTTTTCTTGCCAGCCTTGTCGCCGCCACCTTCGGTTCGACGCTTGCCGGAACCGGAACCAGAACTTGCCGCCGAAGTCGAAGCTAAGGCGGCGTCGCCACGGTACGCACTATCGTACTCCATGGCCGTAACAACAACTTGATCCAAGTCCAACGGGGTACGTTGGACCTGGCAGCGGGTGATCTCTTCGAAAACCCGTTTCGCGAGCCCCTTCGTCAGACAATTGACGAAGGAAGTGATCGCATCGAAAGGATACCCGTGCGATTTCGCGCGGGACATCCAAGCACGATACCTAGCGTAGAACGCTTGGAGGGTCTCGTTGGGGCCCTGCTTCAACGCGCCGAGCTCCCTAGCTAGTGCCGCCGGACTGGTACCTAGCGGGCTTAAACGAACCAACCAGTGCTTGAATTCGTCCCAATTCTTGGGGCGAGTTCCGGCGAGGGCGGCGTCGCAGTAATCATCTGAAGCCTTACCGCCCAAACGGAGGCCGCCGACCTTGTGCCAGATGGCGGGGTGGGCGCTGCGATCGTTGAGGTGTACCGCCAACCTGCTAAGCCAGGTCACGGCATCATCGCCCGGTTGCCCCTTGAACTTCGGGTGCTCTTCGGGCCAGTACTTGAGGACTTTCAACGGGTCCTCCTCGTACACGGTCTTCAACGGCTCCGCGTCGACCGGCGGGGCTGGACCAAAACGATTGGAATCCGTCGGTTCCTTCTTCACAGGTCCGTCGAGATTCATCTGCCCAACAATATGGGTCAACATCTTAACAACGTCACTACTATTCGTCGTAGTGTGACTTACAGCATCATTGTCGTATCCGATGAGATCCTCCTGGCATTGAGGGAGGTCTCGGTGGTTATCGTACCACAGACGCTCGGCTGGGTTCATCGCCTCGACCTCGCGTTTCGAGTATCGGACGCCATCCTGCGGGGGTTGAGGGACAACCTCGCCGCCAACGGTAGGAAGAGGTTGCTTCCCACTTGGGGGACTATGACCAACGGGCATCTAATCACGGACAGAAACAAAAAACAAAAGGATAATTTCGACACGTCAGTGACTGTGAAGAAAAAACACCAGACGAATGCGCGCGCAGCACGCCAAGCAGGACCCTGCCCCAGAGGACCAGTCGACAAGAGACTGGGGACTCCAACTGAGGCAACCGTGACCCAGACCAAACCAAAGAGATGTCTAATCTTACGTTTTTTATTTGCCGAAGCGCGAAGAAAAAGACTACGATTTTAAAGGGTTGTTTGATTGGTATTATAGGGAAAGCGGTGCCGAAAGTGGAGTCGAAAAAAACGTCGGAACGTAAAAAGGAACTCGCTACCACTTGTAGTCGGGCAGGCTACAAGGCTATGAAAATGGGCCTGCGGCGGAGCAAAGCTACACGCGGCTAAATGACAAAGAAGAGGTGTCTGGATTTCCAACGACAGGGGATGGATGCGGGAAACAGACATACAAGAGAGGCCCTTTTATAAGGGCCGACAATGGAAAAGAGAACCAAACAACAAGAAGAAAACGATGAATGATAATTCAACGGTACAGACAATATGGGCGTGTACAGGTCACGCCTTGTCTGAGAAAAGAAAGAAGAAACAAAACCAACAACCCCTTGCGTGCAGTACGCAGGGGCTTCGGCACCTCTAACTCCTGGCTCGTGCGGAGCCGGAAAAACCTAACACGCGTACAGCGCGCCCCTAGTATGGGCGCCTGTCGCGTAGCCAATTGTAGCACGGCTACACCTTGCTCGATATCTCCGTCTCCAACCCATCCAAGATCCGTGAAGAGTCGGATCATGCATTACTCTCCGTGCGTCTCCTGCTCTCCCATCAGCACATCCATCTCGCCTTTTCCATTCATGGTGCTGCACTTCATCGCTGTTATTCGTTTTGCAGGATATTCGAACGGCGAAAGAGGATCGGAGGAGGAAAGGAATCTCTGTCGACTCATAAACATATCCCCCCTGCTTCTCAGAAAAAAAAATACAATATCACTCTTCTTATGTTGTTTCTGTATGTGATAAATAGAAGAATGTAATACATGATTTAAAGTATACATATTCAAAACGATTTGACGGAATCTTTTGAGAGGAGGGGGGGAAGATACAGTGACACAAGCTATGTTGTGGAAGAGCATATGTGAAAATAAGGGGGTCAGGGTTGTTTGAGCTTAACATAAGAACTGTCCTTCCCCCCACTTGTAGATTCCCCAGTCAGACCATCCGCACCGGGCGCCAAGTTAGCCCGGATTAGGGCACTTAGTTCAACCCCACACTCACATCGGGTTGGGTCAACCGGGGATCAACTTAGCCCGGAGCTCCGTATGGAGCTAGTGGGGTCTAAATGTAGACCCCACTAATCCTGGGACTAATCCCAAAATGAATATGCATCATGCTTGTTAGCATGAACTTTATGTGTTTAGGTGCCAAACACATAACATATAGGCACCTAAACACATAACCTCCAACAGCCTCGGACCCGCTAATCCCCACCCATGCGGATGGCCAATTGGATTATCCTATTCCAATCGTAATCCAAGCTAGTTAGCCTAGGCTAATCTAGCCACGGATGTGGATGCTCTCAGGGTTAGAGTCAGAGTCAGAGAAAATGGAAATGAAGAGTACACAGATATCGAACTTAACTAAGTCCTGCCTGAGGCTTTGCCAGAGGGACTTATGCCCTATCAAGAATTCTTGCGTGAGACTTCTGGATATTTGATCCGGGAAAACGTTATATTCCTCGTCACTCCCAAAGATCTCATCCTTTGTTCTTGAAACTTATTTTTTCTGATGCGCCTCCTCATTGTTGGATAATGAAATGTCCATCACATGTCACATGTTACAGTCGCGGGCTTAACAAAAATTCTAGAATCTTGCTCAGTACTTTCTTTCCGCAGACGAACTCAGAACCATCAAGTCAGGCTCAACAAACAAGTACACCATCACCTGTACCAACAACGACATCGACCAAGGTAAAGTTGAAAATATCATACGAGCTAGGACAGTCGCTTATCTCAAATCAAACAAATCTGTCAACTAGTGTCTATCGGACGTTGTTTCGTGAACGTACAGTCTTCAGTGTATTATTGTTCAGGGGGAGGGGATAGGTACTTGTGACCTTCTGAATCTGATTTGTTATTTCAATTTACTCAATGATTTTTTATTTTCTCAGTTAGCTATTCTCACGTTGTAGGACTCCAGGGATGGATGGGTAATCGAAGTTCCTTTGAGGGGGAAATAAATTGTATGATAGGTTGAAAGGCTATTACAATCTACGGGTGGTTTGAAAGACCTGCCCCTCTAATAGTACTATGCAAATAACCAAGAGTCTTGTAATCAATATTTAAGAAAATGTGGCAGATTCCAAGATAGCTCTTACTTTTATATAGTAATCTCTATCAGACCTAAATATCTAATTCAATGTGTTTTTAGACCGGTTATAACTAAGGATAACATGGTTTGTTATGGTGAAGTTCCTCTACTGTTGTTGATGTTATAATTTGTACTACTACTACTAATATGCTAATAAGGAGAATGGGTTGTTGGTTGGTTGGTTGGTTGGTTGGTTGGTTGTTGATTGTTGGTTCTACTACTGCACTAACACTCTACTGACTGACTGACTCTACGCTACTCAATACTACTACCGCCAAACTACTACTACTAAACTACTACTGTGACCAAACCTCTGTAGGCTGATGGTGAAAAGAGAAATTATGGGGGGGAGAAGAGCTTCTTTTATATTGAAGAGTGAGGGATTTTAGCTCCAGGGGAATGTGTTTGAGGGAATTTAGCTGCAGGGGATCTCAGTTGCACAGCATATGTACACCTGTACTGCACAGCCACCCAAACAATGAGGGAATTATGCTGCAGTGACACTATTCGTACACCTTATCTGCCTGCATATATTGCGCTGCCTGATGTCATGCGTTGCTATGTACCCAAGCCACCTTCCATATCCTTCAGAATATGTTGCTATGTAACCAAGCCACCTTCCATGCACGCTGCACCCAACTAGAATACTCCTCCTTTCCACGATTTGGGGGTCCAAGCCTCTCTCTGGTCCTCCTTCCTTCCTCCTCCCTTGTCCTCGTATCCACATTGTGTATTCTTCCGTCCAATCCACCGCGGTGACCAAAGGGTGTATGTATGTAAATGTTGGAACTGTTGTGTAAGATTATCTCCTCCTCTTGCAATGGGTTCCACCTGTATGTAACTGTACTATCCCAATACCTTTGCAGATGTCCTTTTGGCATTGCAAAAGGCACAGAACACCACAATGTTCATTGCCATTCTCAATAAGTCTATCAATACATATCAACACTCAATACCTAGGTAAAAACTCAAGATGCAATTATTTTCTATTGATTCAATCTTCATTATTAACATTGTTTTCTTCTTAGTTGTTTACTACTACTGGTTCTAAAGTGTTTGCAATTGAATAAGACCTCATTGAATCACACTCATCTCCTTATTTGTTATATTTTTACCATTCTTTGTATCTTTGTTCAATTTTTTTTTTATAATTATTTTTGTAAAATCTTGAATAAAAGGAAAAAGACTATCATATCCCAGCATACCACCGGGATTTATGAGCACAGACCATCCTATTACTTAGCGCCAAAAAATTGACCGCTTTGAGTATTGATTGAGACTAGCAAGCCTGTTTGAAGCTGTCCCCGCACATGGTCATCAAAGCGTGACCAAAAAAAAGTTTCAAGTGAGAAAAAAAACGTGTGGATTGTCATTGCAAACATAAGAACAGAATCACAAGTTGTGGCGAGTAAAGAACAACCAAAGAACAATCAAAGAGATATCAATCAAGTGCACCCAAACACATCCAAACTTATTCAGCTATGCCAACAACCAATGAGAATGACCATAACAAACTCAATGCTCTCAACATGTCCCAACAGGAAAATGTACAGTCAAAAGTGGTGTTGCGTGAAGATCTCTGAAGAATGTCTTGTGAGAAGCTTGAGGAACACATTACAACAATAAACACCAAATTTTACGCAGAACCCCTGAAACCAATTCAGATGGAAACCATGGTCAGCTTGGTCCGTGGCAAGCATACTTTTACGCTTGCTGGGACCAGTTTTGGTAAAACAAGGATTGGCGCGGTATACTATTGTCTCTTTCCTGCCTACAGAAAACCTATTGTGCTCGTTTTGAATCCTTTAGATTCCCTTGGCAATAACCAAGTGAGTTGGTCCCAGATAAATGATCAATGTGTACAACAATAGAGCTAATTTGCTTGTAAACAAAGGTTTTGGAGAAAAAAGCTGTCAACATCAAGGCCGTGAACTTGACCAAGATATATTTAACACCCAAAATTGAAGCACAAGTTGTTAGAGGGGAATTTAGCTTTTTCTACCTGGTTAGTTGACTTTGCTATCCAAAAAAGTTTGCTGAGGCACTGACTGATTTAGAAATTTCAAAAAACAGAGCCCCAATGTTCTTTTGAACAATGGGATGTTTTTTGATTGCATGTTTCAGTCTAAATTGGTGTTGACAGTTATTGACAAAGCGCACATGGTCTATGTGTGGGGTTTAGTTGCAAGTGGGCTTGGAAAAAAGATCAGCTCTCACATGAAAATCCAAGACCAAGGAATCTTCTGGCCGTCCTACGGGGATTTAGGTGCCAGACTCCTTGCAACATACGGCGTACCAATTCTTCTCTTATCCGCAACCTGCTGACCTATTGCAATCAAGAAAATCCTGAATAGTTTGAAGATATTGCCCGAAAACATGGAACAAATACAGGGCGAACTCACCCGCCCAGAGATTTGTTTGGTCCAAGTTCCAATGCAATGTTCTCTTGGATCTTGTAACAACCTCAAGAGACTTTTTGGTCCCAGATGGAAAGATTCCACCAACACGCAATTTGACTTGGCAAGTCCTTCGGGCTATCCACAATGCTTGTGAGATTTGAGCTGGCCACCTGGACCCTGAGAGTACCTTCGCCCGGCGATACCATTCTTGCACAGGCAACATGGATAAGATTGAGATCATTGAGGGGTTTGAAAAATTGTGTTTCCCCATCATATTGCGCATGATGGCACTTGGATTAGGGCAGAACTGGAAAAGGGTATGGAGTGTTGTCCATGTTGGAAGAGGGGATCCTTCATCAATTTGCCAGATGATTGGGAGATACGGTTGTGGTGATGGAAATCCGGGGCTAGGTCTAATGTTTGTTGAGACGCACCGGAGGAATGGGAAGAATAAAACAAGTGATTTCAACACTCCACAGGAGCAGACTGATGATGATTGTATGGATGCATTTGCCATCACTCCAGTCTGTCTTTGTATTGCAATGTTGTTGGATAACTTGTAAGTTTCCTGATTTATAAATCAACTGTCACTCGGAAAGACTGATGATCTGTACAGATTGGGATACATACCGTTAGATGAGAATGACCCAAGCGTCAAACTTGAACGATTGCGCGAGGAACAAAACTAGGTTACAAAATGTTTATGCTCGAACTGCAATCCGGAGAGTGCAAAGCTTTTATTCAAGGGATTCAAACATTTGACAGTGGATGACTTCAGCAATAACATCACCTCTAGAGACCTCACGTTTGATATTCCGGCTTTGCCAAAGGTTGCTAAAGGTCCAACAACATCACATCCTATGATTAAACCGGATACAGGAGAGAAACCATTGGATTGTGAACTGGAATTTTTTTTCTCAGTTTTTAGTTGCCCAATACGCTAAATTTCACCACAATCTGATTCCACCCAAAATTTTGGAATTTGAACCTAGTGATCATTTTGGGATTTTTGAGGCACAAAGGGTTGTTGTTGAATTTCAAGGGGGGCTTGCCAATGATGAGCTTGAAAAAATCTTGAGCGGTGAAGGTCTTGATGGTCAAGAAGCATATATATGGGATCAACTCAATGACTACAGTGACAAACCTTTGTACTTGGATTATTTGGAACAACTGGAAATGGAATTAGAATTGGAAAGACAAGTAGCTGAAGAAGAAAAGGAACAACAGGTCTTAGCAAGGAATCTAGCAACACTCAAAAGGCGCTGAAACAAAGCAGAAGATACTAAAAGGAAAAATGATGACATAGCTGCGGAAAGGAAACAACAACAATTGAACAACAGCTAGTTTTCATCTTCTTCATCTTCATCACCTTCTTCTTCAATTGTCTCTAGTGGGCCATGAACACTATGATATAGGAGGACTGTTGATGGTTGCATTTGGTTCAGCAATTTGCTTTTTTGTTTTTAAATCTTGATGTAAGGCAACCAATCCCAATTTGGATATGTCCGCAGTTTTGGTTTTGTACGCCGCAGATCCTGACAGGAAATCATGTTGCTGAGCCATGTGTAGATAGCTGTTAATAGACGTGTTGGTTAGGTGGTGTTTGTGCAAATCGGTACACCAGATTTTTGCCCGAATCCCACTTAATTCCCTGTACCAAACTACGTAGCTGAAATCAATCATTATATTAGAAACACTGAGCCTACATCACCAGGGAGAAAAAGGAAAGCTTACAATGGAAATTATCAGTGAGAAAACATCTTTGAGGCGGCTAATTTCTGTCCCAATTCCGCTGTGGTTGTAGAGGTACTTCAACCAGAAGTTCTGGTTTTCTAACAAAAAATCTTTTGCCACAAAATAATTTGCCCGACCACTTGGTTCAATTAAGAGAGAGTGCTGTAAGACTTTCGCCGAACCATCAGGTAGAACTTTGGTCAAGAGCAATATTGTTCAAGGCAAATATATTGAATAGTTCTTCAGTTCTTTCATTCCATGTGCCATGACGGTCCATTGTCTCCACATATTAAGCACTCTTCCAATATCTCCGGCTCGCATCACACAATAACATTCAATTACTGATGCAAAATCTTGTAAACAAAGGAGGGTATTCTTGAGCCCTGTTTCAGAAGCTGATGACGCACTCCGGAGTGCTGTTGGCAAAAAAAAAACCCCCCGATTGTAGCACTGTTCAACAATGTCCGCAAGTCTCTCCGACAACATCTTGACTTTTTCTTTGGGAAGCAAGGCTTTTGGAAGGCCCATAAAATTCCTCAAGCCCAAAAAAATTGCTACTTGTAAGTATTGATGGTATCAGATTCAGGATGAGGATGTAAACTTACAGCAGGGCGTAGATTATTGTTGCTTCATGACACTTTGTCATATGTGTAATCATAAGAGTAAAGTCTTTTTTTGTTGTTGGTTGTTCTGAAGGAATTCCAAGTGATGATAGTGTATGCCATGCGCCTAAATCTTTGGCGTCAGAAGAATTTCCAAAATGAAGAAGAAAAAATGCCTGTGAAACATTCCAAAGAACATGAGAGGCTCCAAGAAGAGTGACAACGGCAGAAAGATCTTCTTCAACATGACCACTGGGCTTTTGTTGGGCCCTCAGACTTTCAACATTCATACAGGTGGCAAGGTCCGCATTGATAACCTGAAGGCATGGGAAAAACTCTGTTGAGCTAAGATCTGTTTGGCGCAAAAACCCTTCAAGGACCTTGCTCGCCCATTCAGTAGAGTTTTCCAATGCAATCATGAGCTTGAACATTGTTATGTTGGGTTCTTTGACATTGATTGGATCAATCACAGGCAGATCCTTGTTCAATGTATATTGTTTGTCTTCTGGAATGGCTAGAAAGTCAAGTAGGACACAAGTGATCTGGCTTTTGAGTACCGCTTGGAAGTGTGGGGCAGAAGCAGAGTCCGGAAGAAATCACAATGGTTGAACCTTCATCTCCAACAATTTTTGGACTGCTGCCTTGAAACTTCCAAGGGAAAAGTCTTGTGGGTCAAACTGGTCAATGAGTTGACGGTCTGGAACATGAAGGTAGCCCCAGGTTCCATGAAAAATCTGAGTAGTTTTTTTGACCAATTTCTTGTGTATGGACTCCTCAAAATCAAGGTTGTCCATGCATATAATGGGCGCTAGAGGGGCATTTGAATTTGCCATCTTCTTGACAACAGTCCTCTCTGCAATTTTTCCAAGTGAATTGAGGGCTTGATGGGCTGTTTGGCAGGATGAAGCAAGACTGATATAGTTGAGATAACTGCTAACTCTTTCCGTCACACCGCATGCAAGCAAAACAACCGTGTTTTGGATCTGAAGGGCGTCATTGCAACGGTTAGCTCCAAAAGCGACCATCAAACAGACGGTGGTGGCAATCATGTGAGGGCAGTTGTTACAATCAAGCTCTTCTTCGACGTCTTCAGTTTCTGCAGGACTTGCTTTGATTTTCTGTGTGAGCAGATTGTATCTGTTATTTAGATTTTTTTTCTTCACTAATCTTGCTAGATTGGTATCAGAATCTGAGGTGTCTGAATTGTAAACTAGAATGCCCGAGTTGCTTCCACTTGTGGCCGCGTGTTTTTCTTTCCTTTTTCCACTTGAACCTGAGGCTGTGTTGGTGGCTTGTGATTTTGTAGCCGCTGGTTGTTCTTTTTGTACCTTATGGAGGATAGGGTTATACAGGAAGGGTATATCATGTGTGACGTGCTGTTCCATGCAAGCCACTTTTGCTTTGTCAGAGAAAAAGGCGGGCGTGATCTTCTTTGAGTTGTAATAATTCCCCTGAGGGAATTGACCATGTGCGCCACCTTCTGCAGCAATAACATGTTTTGCCTGTCCAGTCAGAACAAACTGGCATGAATGAAAAGCCAAAGTAATTATCTGATGTCTCATATCTAAGAATACTTACCTCTGACAATATGTAGGCGCTCCAGCAAGCCTTACCGTCAGTTGTCTTCTGTGCAAGGTTCTTGATGGTGTTGATAACAAGCATGGTTGATGCCCATATAACAGGCGCCCCCCACAACCAACGATTTGATTTAATCTTGGGCAATTCGCTCTCGAGATAGGCCTGGATAAAGCGTTTTGGGTCCAGATTGTACGCGTGCATGACTCTATCGATGAAGATGACCTTTTCGGCTTGTTCTGAGAGCAATGGTAAGTTTTCTAGGCACATTTTCTTGCCGGTAGCTGACTCGGTTCAACCTTGTGCGTTGGAAGGATTGTCAGTATTATGATTGGTGGCAGGAGTGAACAATTGGAACTAAGAAGCCAGTGATCGAAGCTAGAGAGTCAGTAGAAAAAAAAACTGAAAAAAAGAAGCGTGCACGTACATGGGCGCGTTAGTCAGAGTAAGGCCGTGGAAACCTCCTGTTGTGACACATGAAGTGTGATCAGTCCAGACGGGAGAAGTATTCCTAGGGGAAAGGCTGGAGAGGATAAATCTTGACCCTTTTCTGGTTAAGCCTAAAGCCAAGGAGGTGCTGGGAAAAACTCCGGTCGGACCCAACCAGCGGAAGGCTATGGAGATAGCACAGCGAGCATTGGGAACAGAGATGTTGGCGGAGGAGTTGGTGGCAATCCTGACAGACAGTTACGCAGACAAGGGCGGACCTCAAGTGCAGCCGGCAATAGCGGAAGTCAAAACCGCAGCGGTTGTGGGTCAAATGGAGGAAGTCAATGTTCTTCCTCCTCACGCTGTGTCATGTCCGCTCGGTTACGTCAGTATGAAGATAGGCGGCAAAACGGTGTGGGCAATGGTGGATACCGGATCTATGATCAACATCATCCCAGCGGAGTTAGCACATGCTGATGAATTTGACTCGGCAAAAGTCATCGACCAACATCCGGACTATAGGCGGCGCGGAGCCTCATCACTCACAAGAATCATAAAGAGGACTTCTTCAACAATTTGCAGGTCGGGGAGATGGAGGCACTGAGGGTAAAGTGTTGGGAGATGTTGGGGGGTATTGAGAACGTCTGTTTGGAAAGTACTGTGTTTTGCAGAACGCTTGGTTCATTCTCCAAAGTTTCTGGTTTCGTTGACCGGGGGCAATCACATAATTTTTATATCTTTTCGGCATGGTGCACCTGACAGATGTCAGATGAGGCCCAAGGCCAAATCCACCCCCCGGAGCCAACGTCCTCTGGTAGATTGTCTTGGAGATGGGTTAGAGACGAACCGAGTTCATATTCAGAACCGGAGCGCCCTCTTTACCCTACCCTCCTTTGCCCATGGCCATCGGCCGCTGCCCTCTGCCCGTACGGAGGGGGCAGGGAGGGGCCGATCGAGCGCTGGGTCGTTACAGAAGGATATCCCAGGCGGGAGTCAATCTGAAGGTTGGGTTGAAAGTTAGGTGTGGATTTTTGTCTGCATGTGCTGAATAAACCTTGAATGCAAGGTTGGCCTAAGGTTTGGTGTAGAGTATAATTTAAAGTTAAGTGCATAGTGAAACCAGAAAATTTGAGAAAAATTCAACCATTCTGCAAAACACAGTAAGATGAAGAAGCAGCGGAGATGATTTGTCAAGATTGTTGCAACACAGTG
Source organism: Puccinia triticina (assembly GCF_026914185.1). NCBI lineage: Eukaryota > Fungi > Basidiomycota > Pucciniomycetes > Pucciniales > Pucciniaceae > Puccinia > Puccinia triticina. The sequence continues at coordinate 3,792,855 of NC_070564.1, read as the reverse complement.
GAGGACTTCCCGCCGATCTGGGAACCCAGATTTTTCCAGATTTTGCGGGGAAATCTGGGCTCGATCTTACCAGATCCTAGATCTACCTAGATTTCCCTGCGAAATCTGGGAAAATCTGGGTTTCCAGATTGGCGGGAAGTCCTCCAGTAGAACTCTTTTGTGATGATTTGTTTTTTGTGTTGATTTCTTGAATTACGATTTGATATGCTTGTTTAATGATGAATTAGCACGCTTGTTACACGGAGGGTGGTCAAGAGGTCGGGTATAACAAATATGAGCAGAGGAGGGAAGTAACGGTGGCATGTATTGAGGGAAGGAGAAGAGAACATGTCTCGATAATGCCTTATCTTATACAGACAAGGGCCCCTTGGAGAGGTCTGACTTGGCAAGAATAAGCCATTGTGATGACTGGTTACTCTGGGGCTAAGGATACCGTTTGCAGTCCTGTTGTCGATGTCTGGGCACATCTCGAGGGAAACAACGGTGATTGTACATCATAATCTCACTTTTTGTTAATTAACATGATCTGCGATTCATTATTAGTAACTGCTACATAGTGATTTCGTGCTTCATTATACATTTTGGTAGGACTTATTGCTGCTACTTTTGGCAACGCTCCTGATCAGGCTGTGTAGCTATGGAACCGGAGTTCTGATCGACGGAAGGGGGAGAGGGATCGGCGGTTTTTTGCTCAGCTTGAACGGAAGGGGGAGCGGGATCGGTGGGTTGGTTTGGTAGTTGAGAGGCCTTGGGATCGACAGGAGCCACGGCCGGCCCCTCGGGGGGAACGGCACCCGCTGCGTCTGTCGGCTTCTTCGCCCACCCTCCCACCGCCTCCATCTCGTCCTCAGACTTGATGATCGCCCGGCAGATCAGTTGGGTCAACGACGACGTCCCCGGACGGCTGATCTTCTCCACTTTCCAATTAGCCGCATGCAGGATCAACACTAACTCCTCTAACGTCCGTTCCCGTCCTGAGCCATACAACATCAACTGCACTCATTCCAATCAGCCCTTTTCCTCTCGCGTCCGAGTGGATCGTTAGGTAAAAAGCGCGACTTACTTGTGAGTCTAGGAGATCGATCAATGGTCGTCCAGTTTCTTCTAACACTTGAGGATGGGCCGCATCATGGCAGAACGAGCTCTGAACATGTTGGGATATCTTGACATCTTTCAGGATCTCCCAGGTTTGGAGCGGACAATCTTGAACAGACTCTTGACTCCAATTAGTCACGGTCCTCTCGACTAGGATCAGCTTGGTCGACGATGACGAGGCCTCCGAAAGCTGTATGATGATCGGAAGAAAACAGTCTCAATGATTCCTGTGTCTAATCGGTTGGATAGGAGATAATTTACGTTTTTGAGAATCTTGACTGCGGTTTCGTCGTTCCATTCACGAATAACAAAGCGGACGAAGAAGACTCGGACGCCTCGACGGTTCTGGACATCGAATAAATTGTGTGCTTCCAGGATGACTCGTTTTGAGGAAACGGCCTGAGGGAAATGTTTTGCCCAAAACTGGCTTTCCCAGATGGTTATCAAGGAAAAGAAAAAGTAGAATTAACAACAATGAATGGATCATGATATTGAGATTAATTGAGAAGTAGACAGACTGCTTGGGCTTGGACGATTACTTCTGCCCTGTCTTGTAGCACAATTCGTAAACGCGGATACGTGCGTGCCAAGCTTAATGCTACATGGCCGACCCCTCCACCTACGTCGACCATCAAACCTATACGTAGAAACCAAATTAGTTCCGGAGGCTGAATTTCAATCAATCAAGAGTTTTCTTTTCTTGCCGTTTCCTATAGTTCCCCAGTTATATCCGCTCAGTCCCTGGTCACTGGACCCAATACGAGACAAACATTCTGTCGCTGTGCTGCCAAATAAGGCGAGTGTTTGTTTTTGGGAGGGTTGATAGACGCCATGATGGATGTCAGTTGAGAGGAATAACATAGGGGCCGATAGATTTTGAAGAAGTCGAGATATGAGAAACATTTCACTTACCTTATTCCACCCAAAAAAAAAAAAAACAAGTGTTGAAGATGACCCATAAGAGAGCCCATTGTGTTCGAAACAGTAGAAAAATGTAAGAAGCAGCGGGAAGGTAAGAGAGAGAGAGGGGAGGAGGATGTACATAAATCTTTTTAAGCGGACTTCTTGATCATAACTGAGTTGAAGAAACGTTCGGAAGTCCATGCCGGTTTCAAAGGCATGAGAGAACGGAGATTGGTCGCCAAAGAACGATCTCGAACTCGAGGGCTCCAAGATACACTCGGTCAAATGGGACGAGGATTTGAACATTTCGTCCGTCGAATGGGTGATCAAAGCTGGAAGCGTGTTCGGGCCCATGTATTTCTCCGAATTGCTGCTCAAGACGTGCGTGTCAGAGTGGTATATCGGGGAGAGGAGAAAAATGGACAAACAGTTCCCGGGGCAGCTCTTCGGCCGTTTTACCGGTGTCAAGGGCCAGACTATGGCGATTGTTAGCGAACCAACGTTTCTTGGGAGAGGTGAAGATATGGTGAGAGACGAGGAGACGCATGACCCGTTCAAGACGGAGCGGGCTAGCGTCACACTTCTCCGCAATCTCTTGGATGTCCATTCCTGCTGTGCCTGCTGGCCTAAGAATCTCGGGAATGTGGCCTTCGACGGCCACTCGTATAGCCGACGAGACGTTGAACTATATGTACACATGATATTCCATCCATTGCCATCAGCGACTTCCCCTCCCAGAGATATCTGCTTTGCGCCCGAGGAGACGACTTACAGCGAGCGCATGTTTGCATATAAACCCGGTACTGTCCTGGACTTTGGAGGTCAATTCGGCGCAGGCAGCGACGATGAGGTCGACAGCTTCGAGCACCTCGTACGGTGTCACCGGATGGGCCCGAGAGTAGCGCGATTGGTTCTGTTGGGCCTTGGCGGATTCGGCCACCGCCTTCTCGATCGTCTGGACCGAGTTCGATATCAGATCGGCGAGCGAAGACAGCGACATTCTTGGGGGCTTGCCGAGTCGATTGAGGCCTATTGAGGCTGGTCAGGAGGATGAGAGGATGGAGTTGTGGTGGTGGTATGAAGTACAGATGTATGATGTAATCACCGGGATAGCCCGGGTGGACCACGGGAGGCTCCGGGTGTGCTCACAATCCTCGGGAGGATCACGAGGTGCCCCCGTGAGTGGTCCGGCTGGTGGACCGTGGGGCCCACGGAGGGCGTGTGGACCAGATGGCGCTGGGCCGACCTCGCGCGGGTTCCACCCCCCGGTGGGGCCCACGTCGGAGGACTCCTCTGCGCGTAGCGATTAGCGCTGCGGATAACCGCTTTCGCTATTGCATTTTGGTCTGGATCCGTAGAACAAATATTGTGAAAAAGTATCCACGCCAAATTTTGCCGCGTACTTTCAAGTCCTACCTTCGGAGGCTCGCGCCGCCACTCAGAAGAAGAGGGACTGATGAAGTTTGAGGTCTTTGAGGTCTCAGCTCACACACATCAGGTAGCTTCCTGCCTGTCCACAAAACACGCTGCACATTTACCTCGGCACTCAACATGCCACAAATGGGCAGCTATAATCAGGAGAAGGCAGTTTGACCATGCCATGGTCAGAAATTTGGCGGCTCCCAATTAGTTTGTGAAAAGCTCAAAAAGCGTCAAAAGCTACAACACATTCTCAAAAGCTACAATCAGCCCGCCAAAAGCCATGGCACATTTCATTGGCAAAAGTTCTTCAAAACTTTAAACTTTTCCCGCCTTACGCCTCTCGAAAATGCACGAGTGGATTTCTATAAGAAGTGCCAGCTCTCCAGTCGTGGCCTTGCTCCCCACCCACCTGTCAACCAATTACATCCGACGCATCCAACTTCCAAGGCTTGTTGAGATCGTATTACCTGAAAGCACTACCACCCCAAGCCACTCAATCGTCTACTTTCTCGACTCCATGGCCAATTCCGCTTCCTCTGAATCCGAGCCTCGGCCTAGCCCTTCCCGGTGGACTTCAGCAAAGCAGACCTTGTACTTGACCGCAGCCGCTGGCGGCTCCGCCGATTTCCTGGAATACGCCGGCAATGATGCACAATCGACCTGTCCTCAGAGTCCCCCGCCACGACCAGAGCATCCATCACTCGCTGACTTCCATTTCACAAAAAGGCTTGGGCAGGGGGCCTGGGGAGACGTTTACGTCGCCCGCCGTCGCATAGACAACCACCCTTGTGCCGTCAAAGTCATGCCCAAACAAAAGTGTGTAATATCGTGTCTTTATGACACTTTAAAGAAAGAGGCCCACATCTTGGCAAACCTTTCTCACCCATTCATTGTGAAAATTGAAGCTGCCTTTCAGACACAAGATTTCTTATTCATCGGGCTCGAGCTTGCCGTCGGTGGAACCTTTCAAGATTTGTTGGAGAACTTTGCAGTAAGTCCCGGTGATGCCCTTGCCTTGAATTTCTATCTGTCCAAAAGCACCGCTTCTTGAATTGACGCCACCTGCCCCCCTTACTACCTCGCAGCCCATGGAAGCTGGAATTGCCAGGCCTTACGTCTGCCAGATCATCCTAGCCCTTGACTATCTCCATGAGAACAATATAGTTCATGGGGATTTGAAGCCAGAAAACCTCCTCATATCAGCCAACGGTTATATCAAAGTCGCTGACTTTGGTCTAGCACGGAGAACAACAGACCACAGCCCCCTCAACCTAATCTTTGGGACCGTCTATTACATGGCTCCTGAGATGATCAACGGTAGTTTTTTTGGTCCTTCGATTGACTGGTGGGCCTTGGGAGTTATCCTGTACCAAACCCTCTTCGCGCAATATCCTTTTGATGTTGAGAGGTTGCCTAACTTAGATCACAGGTTCTCAAGAGGTTTGCTCTCAATTATCTACATCTCTAAAGCAATAACCACAACGTTCGAAGCTGACACTCCACTTTCTATGCCCTTGCGGTGATGCTATGCACAGATGATCAGAATCGTGTCAAGTTACTCATTGCCTCCGGAAAGTACAGAATACCTTACCCAATCGACTTTCCCTGCTTATCGTTTCTGAAAAGGTTGCTTTCAAATTCTCATACTCGGAGGCTACTCAACAGAGCTTCGATTAGTGACGAGTACGTCTACTTCCTAGGGGTCAAATGGGACAAGGTTTTGAACCAGAAGTACGAGTCGACCTTCAAACCTAACGACATCGAGGTAATCTTGGCCAAAACCAGTAAAGATTATTCTTCCATGTACGCCACTCCACCAAAAGAAGAACAGTATGATCAGTTTCCTGGCCTTTTTGACGACTTCTACTACAAGGGGCCTGGTAGTCCTTGGTAGAACCTTGCAGTCAATTTCTTTTGTCCTGAAGCTCTACTCCACTATGCTTTCCCATTCACTTTAATGTAGCTCATTCAAATTTTGAACAAATGATGTATGATCCTCATCCATCCCAGTCTTGGTAAACATTTGTTCCAACTTCCTCAGTTGTGTCCCTACCGCCTGAAATGCAATCAGATTCCATCCAAGTATCGTACACCCTCTTTTTTGGTGAGAAACTCAACTCATTAAACATTCATGCGAAAAGTTTTGAGATCAATCAAGCTGCCCCCAGTTTCCTGCGGAACTTGGTACGAAATAATAGACATTGGGGTGGTGTCACTGTCGACTTGAGACAGAATCCGGTGTAACTACTGATGGCAAAGGTTTTAAATTGTAAACTTCCGTGTTTTGTGTAGGTTCCTATCTTATTATGTGGATGCCAACCTATCTTGATTTTAGTTTTTCAAGTCCATTAGTCCGATTTGGATTCAAACAGCGGTTGTGACCGCACACACAGCCACGTTCCCCATAGCATCAAGCTGCCTACCTTGTGGGTTTTAACTGATGTGGATAATCGGATGGAATCAATTGGCATGGGGGTAAGAAACTTTGATTTTTTTTTCAGGGAGCTTGATGCTGTATGTCCTTTTCAATTTCGGCATTATCAATCAATAAGAACACCAAACGAGAGTAAGCCAACAATCCAGTCAATCTAGTTCTTCAAGACTGAATTCACGTGCCACACCACAGGGGAAACACGGAGAAACTGTCCCGGTTAAATTTAGCTCACTTCGGGGGCTGCTTCAAATGCACTCAAAGGGCATTACACGCTTTTCAAGTTGATGCTTTTGAACTTCAAGCTGAAATCCTTTATGTGACCTTCCCTCTGCATTTCCATGAGGGATGCATACGGTAAGATTCCCCCCGCAATGAAAATGATTTGCAAATAATATTCTTTGAAAAGCAGTACAACATTTGATTGGAAACTTTTCTAAAAGCTTCATGCTCCCCTTAATCTTCTCGTCACAAGTAAAGGGATGGCCTGCTATAAATAATAAGATCCAATTTCATCCCAGGAACATCGTCTCAGTCGCAACCCCTCGATCCCACCTCTCTTCCACCAGCTAGCCTTTCAAAAAAACTATTCACTAAGGAACCTCATCGGATCAAGCCACTCTAATTTGCATTCCACTCCAAAATGAACGCCGATAATCGAAGAGGTCAATGGGCTTACGTATCCGGCAGACTGTTCATTCCCGCGTCCACGGGCAGCGATCCCTGGATGCCCACCGAGAGTGAATCCATCGACATGGACCACCTGGACTCCTCAGAGCGAGACTCTGTTGATGAACAGGAACGCGTTCGGTCTACCAGCCCCATCTCTTATCCTACCATCTCTTATCCTACCCATCCCAGACTCTCTGAATACCATCTGTCCAGAGTCATTGGGTGTGGCTCTTATGGTAATGTTTATCTCGCTCGCCATCGCGGTGACCAACACCCTTTGGCCATGAAAGTCATGGCCAAGCAACAGTGTTCTAATTCATCCCTGGCAGACAGTCTGAAGTCTGAGGCACGTATCCTTAGCTCACTGGACCACCCATTTGTTGTGGGTATTGAATGCGCATTTCAAAACGATGAATATCTGTTTATTGGACTCCAAATCGCAGCATGCGGAACCTTTCACGATTACCTGGAAGCATACGCAGTCAGTAATTGCTGTCTCCTCATCTCTTTCTTCCTGCCGGACATCCTGAAGTTTCTAGTTGACCATCTATGCTTATATTTGACAGCCCATGCAACCTGCCCAAGCCAAGTTCTACGTTTCTCAAATTTTCATGGCCCTTGACTATCTCCATAGGAAAGGCATAGTCCATGGTGATTTGAAGCCCAGTAATATCTTGGTATCGGAAAGTGGTTACTTGAAACTCGGCGATTTTGGTCTTGCGCGCACTTCAGGAGCTGAACTCCCGAGCGCGTGTTTCGGAACTTTGCATTACATGGCCCCAGAAATGATCAAAGGGAAATCTTTCGGACCCAGCATCGACTGGTGGGCACTTGGAGTAGTCATGTACCAGACCGTTTTTGCCTGCTATCCATTTGACATCATAGGAGATGAAGCAGAAAGATCCTACAAAGGTACGTCCATAAATCCTTCATTGAGGTACTCGCCACTGACTCGCCATTTTGAGGGCTAGTACAGATAATCGGAAAAGGCTCAAGCTGCTCATAAACGCAGGGCATTATGAGATACCCTTTGACATCGATTCCGATGCCACAGCGCTCATAAATACACTTTTGTCGCACTCCCCTGACCGACGAAACCTCGGCGGTCTTGAGCTCAGTCAGGCGCATGCTTACTTGCAGGGGATAAACTGGGATGACCTTTTCAACAGAGTATATATACCTCCCTTCGAACCACCCGGCCTTCCACTGAATGTACATCACCACGACAACATAATCGACTACGCAATAAGATATGTGGATCTGGATCAAGAAGCCCCTAGGAGAGATCACTATTCGGGTCTCTTCCGGGACTTTCACTATGTCAGAACTCCCTGGCGGGTCATCAAAGAAAGCCAAAATTCAAGGCTCATATCACCCGGCGGTGATGATGAGGCGGGAGCCAATATTACCAGAGACTAGCCCCAAAATTGCACTCCCACTCAGATTGATTTGGTCCCGAAATTTGTTAATATAGTTCGTCTATCTCTTTGCAATCTGTTTTGACTGAATTGAATCTGTTCCAATAACCTCTTCTTGCACAAAGACTTTGAAATAAAAAATAAAAAAATAAACCCCAAGTTCAAAAATACCTTTCAATCGAAAGAATATCATTTAGCATGATCCCCAAGGTTATTTGCACGATTTCTTGGAATGTGATCATGACTACCCTTCCTATGCGCCAGAAATGACGAAGTGCCCACATGAAAAACAGAAGAAATCCTTTGCAACATTATCAGGGTGGCACTCTGCAGTGATGGCCCCCGAATCTAAACCTTTGTTTTAACTTTTATCAATGTTTTCTACTGATCTTAACTGGCTCAACTATAACATGAGAGATCAAGCTGCGCCTCTGTCTGGAGGGGGTTGTTGAGCGTATACAACCTGAGTCTGAAAAGACTTGTAGAGAAATTCTACTACAGGATAGAAAACTAGAGAGGAAATTGGCTTACTGGTCGCTTACCGGGAGCACAGCGGGAGGTGGGCCAAGTCCAAGACACGGCAATACATAGTGCAGACAGCTAGCTGCGTAAGCGCGCGGGGAGCACACCCACGACAGGACGCGCGCTACGCAGCCGGCGGGACCCAAACCTAGTTGGTCAAGACTCAACCGGTACCGGTCAAGAGTCACCGTCCCGGAACCAACAGACTCAACCAATCGCCGAACTCGATCCGGCGTCACCGGATAAATTTCGCCCCCACCCGCCCACCCCCAGTTGGGGGTCCCGCCCGCCCGTGGTCTCAGACCTTTGTGCTTAGTACTCCTACAGGAGGAGGGTCTCACGTCTCACCAAAGACAAGATTCTCTCCTCCAAAACACTCCCACCTTTAATCACTAATTTCAGTGACCGCCGTAAAACGGCGAAGGGGGAGAAAGGGAGCAAGCCACCTTTATCCCACACTTGGATGGCTTGGGGAGCTATATGGATAGTTCCCGGACCACCCTAGGTAGCTAATGTACTAGAGATAAATTAGTTACATACTTAGTCACTGAACAACTGAATTAAAAGGAGGAAGTAACAACATTCCTTGCCTAATGTCCAACATTTCAGTCAAATGTTGAAAAATTCCTTCTAACCCCCATATCACCCTCTACCCATTGGATTTCTTTACAGCCGCCGGCACCATTAGAATCAGATTTTATTTCTACATAATCTCAGTGGTCCAAAACAACACCTACACCACGGGTGCACTAAAGGTTTTCAGGTAGGGTCTGAAAATAGTCTGCTGTTTTTTGCAAATATTATGAGGAACATTGGGAAAAATATTTTCAACACCCCTTTGTAAATATTTGATCACATTTTTATTGCAAATAAAATAGGGGGTTAACTATTGACTCCCAAGAATTACATTCTGACTCTCAAACCACATTTTTTGGGAGTCAGAATGTAATTCCACCGCATAGAATGGGAGTCGAAAATGTAATTATACCAAGAATTACAAAAATATAAAAAAAAAAATGATAATTTCTCACTGGGGCGCCCAAAGCGCACCAGAATTTTACAGCGGGCAGAAATACCTCTCAAGGGCCCATGTTGAGCTGCGCGGCATCAGCACACCCCATTAATGGGCTCTGCACTGTGGTTATAATTTGGCAGATTCACTGCAAAGGAGATCAGCCAGAAATTCGCCACGGTGCTCCAAAGGGCCCCAGAATTTTACACCAAAAATTAAATTACTATTGGGTCAAATGGTCAGCTGCTAGGCAGTAACCCATGAACCAAATTATATGAGGTGGTGGGGGCTTTTAAGCCCCTATGTTGATTATCCAGAAATTTTCATAACTTCTTTTTCCCATGTATATAACACATGGATAAAATTTGAGAAAACAGAGGATTATGCATAAAAACAAATACCTGAAAGTATTAGCAATATTGTGCCATCATAACATGAGATATAATTCACCAGGAAAAATAAACTGTCACTAGACTACAGGTGACATCAGCCTAAGTCCAATGAGCTGTATCTTTGATCTTTATACATCAAGGGGTCAGTTTGGGTTCAATGGCTCTTGAGACCTGTGGACTGTGCACTTCCCTTGATTGGTCTCTTGGGTGATTCTACTTTCCAGGGTTTGATGATTGCAGCTTCTGGGAACAAGAGTGTGAGTCAATCTACCGATCACAATTTGGTCAAACTCAAAGCTGGTGTTTGCCAGGGGGGACTCATCATGGCAAGCAATCCAGTTCTTGCTGGGAGGGCATCCTCCTCTTCAACCGGAGGAATCCCTTTGGTTGAAGAGGATTACACACCTCTGACCAGAGGAATTGATCTGACTGGTTGGAGGCATGTACACCTCTTTCACCATAGGAATGCCTCCGGTCCAAGAGTTTAGTCCACCCAGAGAGCTAGATATGCGTCCAGCTTGCCAGGTTGCCTCCCTCGCCGAGCTGGATACATACAGCCATTCTGAAAAAGCTTGGCTTCTTTGGAAGGAATTTCCGCTGGAAATTCATTCTGGATTTGCCAATGTATGTGCATCCAACATCAAGGTTGGACACATGATATCCTGACCTGCAAGCGCAGTTGCTTGCAGGATCCCACCAATCAAGCCGTTTGGTAGTGAAAAAAAAAACACGCCGGCCGCTGGGACCAGCACCTTCCAACCTTGTGACCATGATCAGAATGCTATCCAGGGTAGAATCAGCCAAATCTCTCAATTCTAAAATCAGAATTAGGAAAGGATGAAAGGAACAAGATGATTGAGGGCATCTGGCTGCTGTATATGCACCCTGCATATAAGAATGAGGTGGGCATGAATATACATATGTCCAACCTTGCCAGTGATTATTGGCAAATACAATACAAAGTTTGGGTGGAAATTCCTTCCAACAAAGCCAAGCTTTTTTGGAATGGCTGTATGTATCCAGCTTGCCGAGGTGATTCATCTTATTGGGAGGTCCCTTGGTGCTCCTGGGAGGTGTTGAGAGGGATCAGTCCTCCCGCAGAGCTGGATTCACATGATCCAGCTTGGCAAGGGAGATCCTCCCAGTGAGCTGGAGAGGAGTACCCTCACTGATCTGGATACATGTGTATCTAGATTGCCAAGAGGTTTTCTCCCAGCAAGCTGAATCTGTCCAGCTTGCTGGCAGACCTGCCTCGCCGAGCTGGATCTACCGGGTCAAGGCCCTGGATCCCCCTGGGGGGTGGGAGGTACTTGTAGGCAGTACCTGGGTACTGCACCGCTTTCCCACCAAAACCAATTACTTAGTACCGCACCCGGCACCGCTGCGCGGGTGCAAGGGGTACCTGCCAAGCGGTACTAGGTACCCGCCGCGGGTACCAAATGACTATCCTTACTGGCAGGCTTCCAGAACCCGCCCCGTTTCAGTTGCCAGTTTATTGGATCAGGTCAACTTTACAAATTTATTATAAGGGGCAGCCAGCCAGCCAACCTACCAAATTTCCATTCCCAATTTTCCTTATTTTTCTTGAATTTAATCAATTTCTTTCTGCTTAACATAATGAACTCTTATGTATAGGTCCCTACCATTTGGTTATAACCAGGGGTGAAGGGGGTAAATCTACATAAACATCTGGTGGGGAACTGGAAATGGTGATTGAATAAAAACTGTGACACCTTGCTTATCAAAGTCACCCAAAAGTTTGGAGGTAAATTTATGACCTTTATGCATGTAGAAAAAGAACATGTCTTACTCACTCACATGCATGTATAGTTTTTCTTCGAGCTAGCCAGAGGGCACTCAAGGTCCATTGTAAGGTTTAAAAATTGCTAAAAAGAATTCAGCTGTTGGATGAAATGTCTATTACATTTCACATGCTGAGCCGCGCTCAAATCAACTTCCAGAATTCTCTCTAAGTCAGTTCCTCAGCGGAAAAACTCAGAACCATCAAGATCAAACTCAGGTACCAAGAACATCACTCCAAATCAACGTCTCAACACTGGCACCAAATCAAGGTAGATTCAACTCTGTCAAGCCATCAAGAATTGCAAAGTCATCAGGGGATACTCACTCAGGGGGAGGAGAGGTATGTGTTTCACTGTTGTTTCCTGATTCTCAAGTCATCAACTTCATGCTTCTCCATCTTTTAGTTTCTTGTAATGTATCTCAATATCATCACCATTCTCAACATTCTGTTTATTCACAAAAACTAACTCAAAAGGTAAAATACTCACCAACTGATTACTTTCTTATTGTTTAAATATTTTTATTAACTTTTGTTTTTGTTAGTTTTACTACTACTGGTTTTTAAGTTTTTGCAATTAAATAAGACTTCTTCAAACTACATTGGCACTTTTCTTCAAGGTATAAATACAAGAGCCCTTCTTGCAAGAGGACAGTCACTCAACTGTTACCAAGCCCATCATTTTTTTTTGTATTCCAAATTGCCAAACATAATGATTGGGGCCTTTGACTGATATTCTTTCATCTCTTCTTCCTTTGCTTTCCAGTTATCCTTCAACTTACCTGAACCATCCAATCTACTCACATGATTCCGCCACCGGTGTGAGGTACAAGTCTCTCCCGCAAGCGAGAGGGTGCTCGACAGGAAGGGACTTTTAAGTTCGGGTGGCAGCAACGGGCGGCCGAGAACTTAAGTCTCCGGAGGAAAGGCTTGAAGGTCGTGCCGCGAGCACGGACTCCGAAGGGACTTGTGTTGTTCGGGCCGCCGGCGTTGAATCACCAGAGTCCAGTATCCTCAACCACCCGACACTCACGATGATCTTAATCGGGAAGCTCGATGAGCTGAACGCACACTCCCGATTCATCGTGTCCTTGCGCTCCATCTCCTTGGAATCGAAATACCATTCGATCGTAATTTACGGGGTCGATAAAGAGCACCCTACGCCGATCGGATCCGACGTGGATGCCGACACGGCGCTGGCGACAAGATCACCAGACTCAGTCGCCCTGGCCTCTCACACTCGCGAATGGCATGCCATGGAAGAAGAATGCCCTCATCTGGGTGCCTCGATGGCTGAAGCTGAAATCGAAATCGAAGATGACGGTGTGATTGCGATCTGTCCTTGGCACAAGTTGGGTCCTCATCATAACCATCTCAAGAGCTCGGGTGTCTAGACTCAATTTCTGAAATGCTTAAAAACGCCGTCGAATACGACTCGATATGGGATTCTTACGATCAGTTATGATTTCAACTTGCGAACAGGAGAATCTTCTTCGGGCTTGACGGCATGTGTCCTACCAACAGCGGTGAAAGAGGGCAACCTTTATATCGAACATCCAACCGGAGCCACCGATTGGACGCTCATTTCAGTACGACCCGTCTCCCAACGTTCGTCTCCATATGCCAACGAGCAAATTTTAAGGTCTTGAATCCCATAGAACAATTGTTCTAGCAATACTTATTACTCACTCCGTCTGCCTAAACCTTATCGCCAATCAGGATTCGCGATACCTAGTCTCGATGCTGAAAAGCTAGAGAGCTCCATCCAGTCACTCGAGCGACCTCGGCCGGAATCGTTAGTAGAATGGGGCGCTCTGATCCTACGAACTGCGAATCCGGATTTGAAAGTCAACCTCACGCGGCATGCCGTTGGATTATTCCGCAAGGGAGACATCCCAATCTTGCCTCTCTCAGCCACCCCCGAGCAATTCGCACTCCCTCCTGAAACACCTTGTCGTGAAGCGGTCCAAATGGTCCGGCCTGGCGATGTCTTGAAAAGGGGCAAGGGAGGCAGCCTGGCTAATCGAATCAAACTCCTCCACGCTTTGGCAAATATCGAGTTGTGGGCCATCGACCTGGCTTGGGATATCATTACCCGGTTTGCTCAGGAAAAAACAAACGGAAAGGCATTGCCGAGGGCATTTTTCACTGACTTTGGCAAAGTTGAGTACATACTACCCGATCAAATTTGGTCCATTGCTCCATTCTGCACGTTCATTGGCTGATGTGAAAATCTACTTCATCTCAGGTCGCAGAAGATGAAGCAAAACATTTTACCTTGCTGAGGGAAGCCCTAAGGAGGTTAGGTAGCGATTGGGGAGAACTGCCGATTCACGATGGTAAGTCTGTATAAATTTATGAAATATTGTAACAGTTTGGCACAGTGGCTCAAGCTGTAGGATTTGTTCGAAGGTCTGTGGCAATCCGCACGCGACACGTCACACTCTCTGATATCGAGAATCTGCATCATTCACGTGAGTTTTCCTGTTCCCCTTCGCTCATGAAAGTGATGTTCTTGACCTGATCACGAAAACCCGTAACTATATGATTCCCAATGACAGCTTGTACATGAGTAGGTCTGAAAACCAGTAAGCATACATTATATACGATTTTGTTCATAGTTTGGTAATGCGCAGAGCGCGTGGTTTGGATGTCAACCCCACACAAATCAAGAGGGTTCGGGACGCAGGAGATGTAAGTTGGTTATCGAGAACATCTTGTTTTTCCCTTCATTACCGTTGACCAAGTGTCATTGCAGTTGGAGACCGCTCGATCGTTGGAAATCATACACGCTGATGAAGTGACCCACGTGGCAGCTGGTGAGTCCCGAAAGCATCTGTCTAACACACCGGCCCGATTCAAGCCCTTGTTTTTTTTTATCTTCCCCAGGTCATCGCTGGCTCTGTTACATCTGTAACAATTCTGTACCCAAGACTGCACCGGTTACAGTCTTCCGGAACGAAGTAAGCGTAGTCACTTCCTTCCTCGCCCTAGCCAAAAAATAAAAAACCAAATAGCTCGGTGTTTCTGATCAGAATGTATCTTCTTTGGTCAAGGTGAAAACACATTTTTTTGGGAAATTGAAACCCCCGTTTAATGTCGAAGGTCAGTCTATCATTTTTGCCCTTTTTCAACTGCATCGTGTAACTTGCGACTTCATCTGTCATATCTCCCAGCATTAAGGGAACAAAGCTAAAATTATTTTCCTGCTGTCTTTCTGTTTGCAAACTCTGAACGTCGCGATTGGGCATCGAATAACTAGATCGGGCTAAGGCCGGTTTGGACCCAAGTTTCTATGAAGACGTTTAGCATCCTTCCCACAGCCCTCTATCACTTTTCCTTTCGTCCCTTCCGCCCGCCGTTATGAGATTGCATGTTGGTTGTTTTATTCCTTGCCATGCCGCTTTGTCTTCACATTATCACTTGGATGGATGTTTTTGGGAATTTCATTTCTATTGAAATCACTTTGATGCTTTCGCTTGACTTTCAGAGTACAAGCTGGAATCTTCTGGCTTTTGAAACGAAATTCTACTCGAGTTAATCAGGGGCCATCAATGGCGCCGACGTCACTTTCACGTTTCCTAAGTGTGACGATCCGTAAGTCATGAGTATGTGCAGCAGACGCAAGTAATGGTCACAATTGGGTTTTTTTGTCTCGTCAATTTTCAAAAAAGTAATACATATTCTAAAAAATCTGAAATGTTGTCCCATTCTATAGTGATGGAAAAGGAAAATCGGCTTGGAACTAACTTGGAAGGCGGGACCAGTTCGGTCAACACCTGGCTCAATAACTCTTTTGATTTGGATTTTTCAAGCAACTTTCGAGCTCGTTAGTTCAATTTCAAACCTGAAAGTCTTCACCCAGGGAAGTTCTCCGTAATGTCAAACTTATCCGTGCATGGATTTCATTTGAGAATGTTGAGCAGTTACAATAACCCCCCATGATAAGCACCCTGAGACTCATGGAATTCTAGGCTGACCTTGCTTGTCTCAATCCTCAATGTAAGATCACCTAAAAGGAAGTAGAGCGGGTTTCAGCCCAGAATTGTCCACAACCACCCAAAGCGCGTGGAACGCGACCCGCGGAACCGATCCACTGAATTTCGGATGGCCTCCCGCGCCGCTGGTCCGGATTGTCCGACCCCGGCCATGTTGCCGCTTTAAAAGCCGCATATGGCAATCCTCTCAACACGTCTTTTGTTATTTCTGTGACCCACTGAACAATGGAAGCTTTCGAACACAACAGCCTTTCGCAGTGGACATACTCATGTTGAATGTAGAACTCGGCATCATGCTTTTTGTCTGGAAAGCACCTCTCTTCCACAACCTCCAGCGGACCATTCCGAACACCGCAAGCGTCGGGCTTTGCAAGCTGAGCCCATCGATTCGAGCATTCAACACAGCGTCTAATGCTTCTCCGCCGTCCTTGCCACCAACTCAGCGCTCGTTGTCAGAAATCGAAAAGCTTCATTGCCGCAAAAAGCGGTCCGGCATTTGATGAGCAGTTATTCAAAAGCTTTGCCGCCGCGACTCAAGGAATGGTTTCCTATAAATTAACCTGGCTCGTGTGTCTGTGGGCCTTCAGCAGCTCAAAACACCTCGGTCTAGTCTCCTCTAATCTTCAAGCCTTTTCTTCAAAAACACTTTTCGCCAGGAAGCTTCATTAGCCGAAGTGCTTATCCGCTCAGACATGGACATCGATGAACCCTCCGAAACTCCCCTTGCTGGTCCCTCTGGAGCTACCGCTGGTAATCCCTCAGCTGCGGCCCGTCGCCCTCCATGGATACCTGCTGACCAACGTGAGTTCATACCTCCTGCAGAGTCCTTCCTCTCCGGGTCAAGTGCATTTGACTCCCGGTTCGACGAGCGCGAGCCCGAAGACATCGAAATCGATCGCTCCACAAGCCCCATCCCTTATCCAGAGCATCCTAACCTCTCCGAATTCCACTTCTCACGAATCCTTGGACAGGGTTCCTTTGGAACCGTCTACCTCTCCCGGACTAAGTACAACCAGCACGCTTTTGCCATGAAGGTCATGGCCAAGCCGGATTGTGCCGTTTCAAGCCGTGAAGCACCTCGCAAGAATGAAGTTGAAATATTAGCCTCCCTCCACCACCCTTTCATCATAATGATTGAGTGTGCCTTCCAAAATGACACGCACTTGTTCATTGGACTTCAAATTGCAACAAACGGGACCTTTACCAATTATTTGGAGGCTTATGCTGTCAGTGCTATTTTTCTTCCTATCTTGCTTTCCTGCACGGATTCCAATTAACCAACAACTTTTTGATTTGACAGCCCATGAACACTACCCAAGTTCAATTTTATTTATGCCAAATCATCCTAGCCCTCGATTACATCCATAAGAGTGACGTTGTACACGGAGATTTAAAGCCAGACAATATCCTGATAGCCGATAGTGGGTACATAAAAATTTCTGACTTCGGCCTTGCTCGAACTATCTCCAACCAGCAAGCTCCAAACGTGTGTTTTGGGACTACGTACTACATGGCCCCGGAGATGGTCAGAGGCACATCGTTTGGCCCATCTGTCGACTGGTGGGCGCTTGGAGTAATCATGTACCAGAGCTTGTTCGCATGCTATCCGTTTGATGTCGAAAAGTACCCACCGAGGGACGCCAGATTCCACCGAGGTGCGTCCAACTCTTCATCTCACGTTTACACCAATCGCAACAGTTAGCAAACAGCTGAATCTGTTTTTCTCTTGCCTTGGGTTTTGACAGATGATGATAAAAAGGTCATGCTACTCATCAACGCTGGGCAATATGAGATCCCCCGCGAAATCGAGCCCCCTGCCCTGGCGTTTTTGAAAAGACTGTTGGCACCTTCCGCTAGTCGGAGGTCACTTGACTGGCCCACCATCCGACGTGAGTACGAGTACTTCCGCGAGGTCGACTGGTATGCCCTTCACGACAGGGAGTTCATCCCTCCATTCCGGCCCCCTCGCCGCCCACTGGATCCACATCACCACCAGTATGAAATTGACTACGCGTTCCAGTATGACACTCGGGACCAGGTTGCACCCAGGAGGGACCCTTATGGCGGCTTCTTCAAGGACTTTTATTACCTCAGAACCCCTTTTGCAGTCATCACACCCTCTCAAAACACTTTCTGCATCCCGCCTGCCTGTGCGCCTGAGCCTGGCGCCTGATCTTCAGTGGCTCCCCCATACCTTCCGCACTGTTCCCATCACTAACCAACGTAGTTGTGGCACTTTAATTTCTCGACCTAATTTTCTCATTTTTTTCCACATACAGGCTACTGTATTCCTTGATGTAGAACATTGGCCAAGAGTGATTTTTAATTTAATAACTGTTTCTATTGGATTTAAAATAATGAAAAATGTCCCAATACAAAGCAAATATTACAAAGAAAGTTGCAATTTAACTCAGAAGAACACCTCCCAAGGACTGCCGAGGCAAAACTCCACCAGGTGGGCCCAAATTCAGCCTTGCTCTAGCATCACAGCATGGATGGGAAAATTGCCACTTTGACCCCGATGGTGCTCAAATTCGGGACGTAAAATGTGAGAAAACAAAACGATGTCTACACAAACTTTGACTAGGTAAACACGGTCACTCCCGCTATCCATGGAGGTTAGGTGACATCGTAACAAACATTCACGAACCTCAACAAGAAAGACTCCTTTCAATTCATGGATCTTTTGTAGACTTTAAAAACGAATATGCATGCGCCACCAGCAGTCAGAAGCTTGCACCACATATTGATGGTAAAATACTATGCCGGAGCTTTGTGAAGTTTTGTTCCGCAGCACTTTCCTTTCAGTTATCCTTTGTCCCTTTCTATTCCCCCCCCCCTTTTTTTTTCCCCCAGTTTGTTTTAGTACCCTCATCAGAACTGAAATGACAAAAAAAAGTACACTCAAGATAGAGAAACCGTTGCATAGGCTTCATCTGCTGATGGATAATCCTTGCATGCAGTTTGCGCATGAGTCTTGCCACGTCATTGTGGGGCTTTGTTGGGCTCAAGCCTTATCTTGATGTCACCTGTCATCTACTGGCTTCCTGGGGTAGATAGTCTTTTCCCCAGCCATTTTTTGGACACGTTAATTGCACGATGTTGCACATGCTCAAAAAGACATGCTTAACTGTTTGATATATGTTCAACGTGTATGTATTACCCACATACTTGGGATCTTCCAGACGACTGGGATTGCAAGGGCCGTGGCTGGATTTGTGAGTCGAACGCAAGAAAACTTTCAATGATTCAGAGAAACACAGAAAGACTCCTCTGCCGCCGGATGGGCCCAACAAATCGCAGCCCGACGTAACGCACCCATCGAAGAAAAGGGGTATTTACATGCAGCCAGCCGGGCGGATATTTTCCAATCCTTGATACAGCAGAGAGAAATTCGCAAAGACAGACAAACGGAAGAAGAGAGAGACGATCGACAACTCAATCATCTCCTGTTACTGCGGGAGAAAAGACAAGAAAAGTGCCGTTAGGAAGCACTTGAGCGACCTCAGCGACGGCGTAGAAGGGCTGGTTGGCACTACCAGAGCTTTGCTGAGCGGAGGCCGATTCGGTTCCGATGGAAGGGCCGCGGACAAGTAGCTTATAGCGGAGGGATAAAGCATAGAAGGGTGAGGATGATGTGAGCATGGTTGATTGGGGGATCAGAGGGGGTTGTGCGCACCTTGCCCTTCCAGGCATCGTGGTTGACCAGCGCAGGCTCAGGAACATCAACAATCTTGCACTCTACATTCACTGCCGGTGGCCCGCACGGAATCATCGCCTGTGTCGCCGGCCGGTGCGGCTGGACGAACTGGAAATCGTACTGCTGCCCCGCGAGTACTGGGCCTGCGGCCACCGGATGCACATATAATCGTTGTAAACTCGCCCCGAATCCCGCACGAATCAATGTTGCTGAGGATTGTGAGATAGGGTCTGGTGGGAGGATCCCATTTCAGCTGCCTGTTTTTTTCTTTTTAAAGATAAAGAGAGGATTTTTGAGAGATAGCGTGGCAAGAAATGTGGACGCACCGTTTGTCAAGATTGCTCGTAGCTTGGGGCCGACCCATTGATTGGTCTCAGGTAATGGACTGCCTAGCATTCCGCTGGAAACCTGGTACAACCGCCGTCCTATTGCAAGTTTTTTGAGGAAGCTCAGCTTGCTGAGCTGGACGATCTCCTCTGCCAGGATCTGGGCGGTCATCGCTTTACTAAGGAGTCGAGAATAAATATATTAGTTGGTCAGGAAGAGTTGAGAGAGAGAGAGATAGAGGAATGCAATCAGGGATGGACAAACATGGCCAGCACGGTGGGTTTACACTCGGACAGATGCTTGAACCCGTTGACAAAATAGACGTCGGCACCTAGTGTGAGTAAGGAGGATTTAGGGAAAGCTCTTTTTTGGAGGAGTATGATAGGCGAACGATGAGATCATCTGCGCCCACCAGCATAAAGCCCCGCCACTGCTATCGAACTTTCACATCCCCAGATGTTCTCGTCCTCTCCGAACTCCAATGCGATTGTATCTTTGGCTGTTAACTTTCCGGCCAACGGAAATAGGCCAAGCGATCCGGTAATCCCAGCCAGTAGGTTTTCGGGCGTGAATTCGAATATTTGGGGCTCCTTTTCCTGTTGGTCATTGTGGAACATTGCCAAACCCAAAACCGGAAAGATAAACACATGGCTATTTCTCGAAACTGACGTGCTTACAGCAACCCAGAAACGGAAATCGCCCGTACCGGTTTAGTTGAATGATGAACAATCCGCAGTCTTGCTTTAGAAAGCTCAGATAGGTTCACAGGGGCCGCTTTCTCAGTTTCATTTGGCTGGAACCAACCAGAAGTATCGCTGACAGACAAAATTTCACAGTTTGCTCGCAGCTTTGGTCCCAACAATTCCTGAACAACATCTGTTGACAGATCGGAGATCACCAACGATAGATGGTCGAGGCAGGGCTCCAAAGCACGTTTGGCTTCCACCGACATCGTCCCGGAGAGCTTAGGGGCTCCTACCATCGTCACCATCGGGAGTGTCGCCGCAGCCAACGAAAGGACTAACTTGACTGTATTTTTTTTTTTTTTTGGTTCAGAGCAAACATGCGTCATTTTTCGGCATTTGATTGAGGGGCATGGAGGGGTGGCTTGAAACTCACGATACGGATCCACGCAAAGTATTAATACCTGTGGATGGTCTGGATCATTTCCGGTTTTGGTTTTCGACCAAAGATGATTGCGGGCATTGGAGATCAGCGTCTTGAGAGAAACATTCTGCGGCTTTTTTTTGTTGTCGAATCAATCGTGTGGATACACCGATTAGAGGATGCATATAATCGGATCTGAGGTCATTTTTAAGGGCTTACAACGATCGAATGGAGGCCGATCTGCTGTAATTTTCCCTGGGCTTTGAGCAAAAGATCGTATAGCGACTTAACCGAGCGATCTGGTGTAACAGACAACTGTTAAGGAATTCAAGCAAGATATATATGAGTTTGCTCAGCCATTGAGACGCATACAGGCAGGTTGGCTACTCACGGAATGTGGGGATGCGCCCGAGTTGGTGATCGTCGGCGTTTCAGACTGTTTGCGAGTCGGAGAGAACGTTGCCTGATGGGCTAGGATGATCGGGTGGATCAGCCAGCATTGGTCCGGGTTGAGGATGGATGGGAGGAGGTAGGACAGCAGTATGAGGGTGGCGAGTATCCAAGCGAGTTGGTCGAATCCGATGCTGTCTTGTAATCGGTGTTCCATCCTTGACCACCCTTTTCTCCTGTTGCCTTCTTGACTCGAATTATTTTTCTTAACAGCTTCCCAAGTGGACAGCTTGTGATGGTTGAAAACTTGAACCTGGCTGAACTCTGTTGTGGTCGGCAACAGAGGTCAACGGCTTGGAGGGGCTCTCCTGACGTCATCGCTATGTCCCACACCGCGGGTCGGGCCGGATGACATTTGCCTGGCCCGTTGGGCCTTGTAATTGCGGCTTCGATGGTCCAGACTCCAGTCCAAGTCAATGCCATCTGGAAAGGTGGAGAAAAAATGACCAGCGCACCAGGTCAGCACCGTACGTTGCAGTCCTTCAACACAACAGAAATCATTCAGTCAGTCAGCCGTGCATGGTTTTTTGGGGTGAAGCAAACATAACACCTATTATCATCTTGACTTATTTATCGTACTGTTGCTCAATCTCAAGTTTGGGCTGATCTTAAGCACTTGATGACTAATAAGCATTTTATCATTCACAGACCATTGACTTTGTAAGTTTGGGGTAACGCTGTAGGGGATTATTTTCAAAGACAAACAAATAAATAAACTAGCATGACTTCAAATTAGACACTTTCTTCACACTCAGCAGTTGTAATAAGTCACAAAGAGAAAAAGAAAGAAAAAATACAAGATGAGCCCGGCGTTTTCTTTTTAGACACAAAAGAAGAGAGATACACATATTAAAAACTGGTTTCGAAATGATCAACTGTCAATTATAATGATAATGTGTAGGTGATGAGTTCACCGTCAAGACAACCTCATAATTAAAATCCTGACAGCTCCCTCTAGCTTAGCCAAAAATATCAAATATATATATGTTGCTTAATGCTTACGAGGTATAAAAATGGATCAAGAAAGACAAATGACATGGCGCTGTTCATGGTTTTGGGTCTGGATTGCAGGGTGGAGAGGGCTTGAGGTAGAAGTTGTCATCTCGGATGACTCTTGTGGGTTGCGAGACAGTTTCTGGCGGATGGTAGCTGTCCCTCAGTCGACCGATATAGCTATGGTCCTGTTTGAACGAGAGCCGGTTATACTTGAACTGTTCGAAGATCTGGGCGTCCGCGGAGGTGTAGCGGGGGAGCGGCTCAGGCTGGTTCTCGGCCTCCACCGAGCCTGATTCTTCCTCAACTGACTCGTGCACGGCCATTTGGGCCGTCTCCGGTACCATCTCCTCGGTGATCTCTCGTCCCAAAGCCGCTCCTGTCCCTCGAGCCGGCTCGACCGTCCCCATACTCAGCGGGAAACTGTCGACCGAATCTGAACCAAATGCGCACTCCCTTCCCAAGTCAGATTTTATCGAATCATCACCTTTCTCTTCCGGAAGAACCGTCGCTCCGATGTATTCTTTGGTGCCCACTTTCACTTCCCTCGGTCGATCAGCTAACCTCTCTTCAATGCCAACTTTGCGGGCCGAGAGTTCAGGCGGTGTATGATGAGCTGAGTGGAGTTGATCGATATACTCGACATCCTGCTTCGCCCAACTGGAATCTTTGTCCATAGGTGAGAAGAACGTCTCCTTGTTGAGTGTTGGCGTAGGGAGGAGGAGGCAAGATTCATCGCGGACTAGCATCTTTTCAGACGCGATGGTGTTCGAAGCGTTAAGTAGTCCAGGCTGAGCGATTTTTTCGGGTGTTTGGATTTGCAAATCATGGAAGCTGGAGAGCACCTCCGGCGTGTTCGGAGGCCGAATCAGAGCCGTTTGGTGACGGGATGGGGCCTCATAAGGCGCTGGCTGAGGTGCAAACGCTTGTCGATCGTTTGGATATCCCTGGGGGTCAGCCCCAGGTGCCATCCAATACTGGCTGGGGTGGAGCGCGCTTTGATGGGGAAGCGGTGCTGGGTAAACATAATATCCTTCAGCCGGCGGTTCTTCGTATTCTTGCTCCCTTCGCTTTTCTCGTTGACTGCGCAAAATTCAGTGTATATAGAGAGCTTTTAGAACTTTTCCTCGAGTCGAAAAATAAAAATATAAAAGCCACGTACTAATAGATCACACCAATGACTACCAACGAGAGAGGCACTGCCAGGAAGAAGAAGTACATGGATTTTCTTGTAGAGGAAATCAACTAGCTTGTAAAATGATTTAAAGGGCGTAGACAACAGCCCTCGAAGTTCGTTGGCAGAACAAACTGTACTAGGAGAGTAATCAGGGAGAACAGTCGATGGTAACCTGAGCCGGAGATGATTGAGAGGGGTACTATTGACCCTTATCCAGTAAGAGTGTGTCGGTAGGAGGGATGCAGTTCTAGTTCTTACAATGAGCTTGGCAGTTGAAGCCTGGGTGGTTGTCAAGCCCACTCGAAGAGACCTACAACATGTTCACCTGGGCCATTCTAGCAATTCTTGACTGTTGGCCCCGGCGGGAGTAGCGACCGAGATCCGAGGTATGCATTAATCATATTCTTTCCTTATCATCCTCGGTATTCAACCACGCTATTGAGGAACAACATAATCTGCTATAATCAGGAATGAATTCCCGCCATCTGACCACCGACTTCTGCTCGACCGAGTCGAATCTTCTTCTCAGATCTTGCAAGATTATTCGTTCGCTCCGGTGATGGCGCTGAACACGAAACTTGCATGTCTATCCCGCAATCCACTGCAGGTGTTACAGCAAAAGTCAGAATAATTTGTCCACTGCTTGCAAATCTAATCTATGTACGGACTTACTTCGCGCACTGCGAAAAACTCTTCACGCACTGTGCAGTGCGCAAAATTTGCAAACACTTCGCGCACTGCGCGTGAAAGACACAACTTTTCCATTTTTTTGACCAATCAATAGACAAGCTTATTATTGTACTCTGTGAATTTATTTGGAGTTTTTTGAAGCTTCCTTGTATTCTTAAAAATCCCACCAATAAATAAAAAAGTACAGTCATATGGGGACCTGGAATCCATATTCCCACAGGCCAAAAAATCCAAAACATTTAGTGAATCATGTTGAATATGTATTTAAAAGTTTTAGAACTTTTTGGCCACTTTGTACAAGGACAAGGCTTTCAAAAATCAGTAATGTTTTCTCAAAATATGCCAAAATGCGCCAGTAAGTGGTGAACTTCCCTAAATTTTGAAAGCCTTATTCTTGCACAAAGTGGCCAAAAAGTGCTAAAAAGTTTGAATACATATCCAAGTTTATTAAAATCACAGAAACACAGAAGGCAAGATCAAAGTTTTTGCCTGTGCTCATTAGCAAAAATCCCATAAAATTTGAAATTAATCCCCAAACACCCAGGAGGGCACCTCAGATTGACCCTCCAGCCCGTGCCGGAGCAACAGGCAAAAGAAGGTCGGTCAAAAATGTCAGCAAGGAGGCCCTAATCAAGTGATTAGTGGGCTCCAGGGAGGGGGTGGGACGAAACCACATCCCCTGGGGGGACAAACAGCTTCCCCCACACCCTTTAAGTATCCAACCCAGCTGCACACGACCTGGGCCTTCATGTTTTGCACCCTGAAGGTTGCCAGGGCCCTGCGCCTGGGCAGGCACAATGCTGGCCTGTACACACTCATCCGAGTGGTTACAGGTCAGCTCAAGCAACGGTGGGCCAATGCGTTACATTACGATATTTAGGCCTAAACGTGTAACACATTGACCGTTATTTTTAAGAAAAAGGTGTTAATTTTATCAAAAAAATATCAAAATTTCAATACTTTACGATAAATTACAATATGTTTTTGGCTGTATCTAAGAAAAATGGCCAATATTTGCTGTTATTTAGGGTATTTTTGCATATTTTTGCACCCGTGGGTGTTATAGTTAACTTATTTTATACACTTGATAATCTTAATTTTCTGTATTGCAACAAAGAGTAGTTACGCTACGCGTAACGCGTAGATAACGGTAATGTAACGAAAAGTTTGTCGTTATCTACGCGTTACGCGTAACGGCAGTGCGATTAATTTATTGCAACACGTTGAGCGGGTTTTTTTATGCTTGTTGCGTTATCCAGGCGCGCGGAGCCCTTGAGAACAGGCTAAAAAGCCTTAAATGGTCCGTTATTGCGTTATCCGGGGGATAACGCGATAACGGGCCTCATTTTTGAGGCCGGTTATGTTACGCGCGGGGCCTGAAATGACCCCGTTACTAGTAAAGTAACGGGGGGCCCCGGATAACGGGGGTAGTTACATTACCAAAATTGTGCGGATAACGCAACGTAACGTAACTACCCTTTGTTGTGTATTGTAACTTATTTTTCAATACTTTACAGTTACGGTTAACTGTAACGGCCCACCGTTTGCTCGAGGGCCTAAAGAGGGGGCTCAGTTTGTATTATGTAGTACAGATGGTCTATGACCAATCTGGACCACTGGCCTGTACTGGTCATGGGGACTCACATCAACTCTTCTACCGGTCATCAAGAGGACTCAACACCTCTCGATGGCCGGCAAAGACCGCTGATTGGGAGATCAACTACCACCTCTCGATGGCCAGTTAGACCGGTCATTGAGAGGACTCACTACCTCTCAATGGCCGGTTAGACCGGTCATCAAGAGGACTCACCACCTCTCAATGGCCGGTTAGACCGGTCATCAAGAGGACTCACCACCTCTTGATGACCGGCACAGACCCGGTCATTGAGAGGACTCACCACCTCTCAATGGCCGGTTAGACCGGTGAGAGGACTCACCACCTCTCGATGCCCGGTTAGACCGGTCATTTAGAGGACTCACCACCTCTTGATGGCCGGTTAGACCGGTCATTGTGAGGACTCACCACCTCTCAATGACCGGTTAGACCGGTCATTGAGATGACTCACCACCTCTTGATGGCCGGTTAGACCGGTCATTGAGACTCACCACCTCTTGATGGCCGGTTAGACTGGTCATCAAGAGGACTCACCACATCTCGATGACCGGCACAGACCTGTCATTGAGAGGACTCACAGCTCTTGATGACCGGTTTGTGCCGGTCACCGTGGGGACTAACAGCTGTTGATGACCGGTCTTTGCCAGTCATTGAGGGGACTCACATCTCCCCTTGATGACCGTTCTTTGCTGGTCACCAAGGGAACTCACATCTCCTCTTGATGACCGGTCAGACCGGTCATTGAGGGGACTCACCACCTCTTGATGACCAGTCAGACAGGTCATTGAGGGGACTCACCACCTCTCGATGACCAGTCAGACCGGTCATCAAGAGTAGATGTGATAATGTGACTCCCCCACCGTCCCTTCCCCTGCCGTACCGCTTGCGAGTCGAAGGCCCCCTCCCATACTGAGCTAAGTCCCTCCTGGGCGCTTCGCGCCCGCCTCCGAAGGAGGGACTTGTGTATCATTGGACATTTTCAGATTTTGCAGAGAAAATCCCAAGTCTGCAATAACTTCAAAGCAATAGCTATTGTGGCACCGTAAGAAACATGATGAAGGTCTACACTTGGCCTACAACCTCACAAAATTTTGGGGCTGTACCACCTCTACTTCAACAAAAAATCAGCATCAGAAGTTGACCTGTGAGACACTCCACCGGGTACCCTGAAACAGTGAAGTGAATACAGTTCCTTTGAGGCAAAAAAGTGACACATTGGCCTTCTTTTTTTCCATAGTTCTGACAGGTGTATGAACAAAGGATGAAAAGCAGAAGCTATTTTGCTTTTTTTGATGACACTGACATCAAATGGAGTGTAATCTGTGAGACAATGCCCCTAGGGACCTGCGTCTTACCCATTATGAGGCCTTCTTGGTAGCTGATTCCTTGACCATTAAGGTGGGGTGTTATGTAACAAAACAAATACTGATAGATTTGCAGGCTTCTTGCCTGTGCATGTACATTGAGCAAACCTGTCATGCCAAAAAAAAAAATGTTGGTCCCTCATTTGGAGGGGGGCGCTTCACACCCAGGAGGGACTTAGTTAAGTCCAGCCCCCTCTGACCAAAAACCCTTGCCCCCGCGCAGGTGGCACTTGTGCAGAGCAACTGGAAAGTGTCAATGGCAATCAGTGCTGCACCCGCTCAAGATGCTTCTCCCTGGGGCCCTCCTCCCGGCAACATTGATCAAACTCCAGATGGACTGGGTCACACAATCAGACAGCGGGGCTCATGGACAGAGATTGCTTGAATGTGGAGGAGTATGAAGTGATTAGATGAATCATAATCAAATTGTCATTGGATTCTTTGATCATTTTTGCTATATATTGATCAGTCTCACAGAAAAATGAGGGCTTGACTTATTCAGATTAAGACTTGTGCAATCCATTTTTTTTGCATGAAATTGATTTGAATGAGAAATTTGTTTTTTTTTTTGCATGCATGGGATGCAATGAAGTTTGTGTTCCTTAGCAGTGTATGGGGGATACTTCACAACAGTCTACTTAGCCAGTTTTAAAATCATTTTTGCCTATCTAATATGGCTAGCCTGTTAAGGGAAAGGGTGATTGAAAGTGGTGGGATGGCCACTGGATTTGCAGCGGCAAAGCCGCCTTGGCCTCTAGTTTATCATTATTTACTACATTATTTGGATTTTTTGGCCTTTGGGAATATGGATTCCAGGTCCCCAAATGACTGTACTTGTTTTTTTCATTGGTAGGATTTTGAACCATACAAGGAAGCTTCAAAAAACTCCAAATAAATTCACAGAGGACAATAATAAGCGTTTCCATTGATTGGTCAAAAAATATTTTGTAAAAGTTGTGTCCTTCACGCGCAGTTCACAAAGAGCTTTTTGCAGTGCGCGAAGTAAGTCCGTCTATGTATTGTGTTTTCCAAGATGCTTGGACCCTTTCAATTTTTTTTTGTGTTGGTAGATCCCCACGGATCCCACATTTTTCTTAGGGGCTTAGCTAATTGACTCCCAAAAATTACATTCCGACTCCCAAAACGTGATTTTTGCGAGTAGGAATGTACATGACTCCAAACTTAACAATGTCCCTCTGCTACAGGCGTTTGTCTTGCAAAGCCAGCCTCCAAAAGCCCTTGGCAGGAGGGAATTGCGTGCTATTGCCCCTTCTTGGTGTGCCAAGAATCTGAGTTTGGCTGGGTGGAATTTTTGAAGCTTTATAATTCCTTGCCCCCTTGACATTCTTTGGAATAAAATAGCTTAAGTTGTAGGCCTGATTTTTCCTATCCAACCTACATAATTTCAAGTGTTTGGCAAAAATCATGCCACCTGCGGAAATTTGACAAAAATCCCCAAACAGCTGGAATTACAAGCAGTGCACAACTTGACCGCTG
This sequence comes from Puccinia triticina, assembly GCF_026914185.1. Lineage (NCBI taxonomy): Eukaryota > Fungi > Basidiomycota > Pucciniomycetes > Pucciniales > Pucciniaceae > Puccinia > Puccinia triticina. Next base: position 3,764,269 of record NC_070564.1, on the reverse strand, counting down.
CACCTTGCAGCTTGTGTGCACAATGGGTGGTTGTTTTTTTGTGTAGCTTTCTCTCAGAGGATGCTATCAGCCCTAAAAGACCACAATTGTTCACCAACTGTGAACATAACTGGAATCAAAGTGGCATTCTTGCTGTGCCAATGTGGGGAGGTACGGTGTAAGTCCCTTCTGACAGAGGCTTGCTTCGCGAGTTCAGCCTGCCCCCCGGGGGCCCAAAGTCTTGAGGGACTTGGTTAAGTTCAACATAACTCCCCCGCATAGTATGGGAGTTGGAAATGTAATTTTACCAAAAATGACAAAAAAAGAAGGGACTTGAAAAAACGACTCCCATAAATTGGGAAAACGACTCCCATACGTCGCCGGGACCGGGTTTGGGAGTTGTTTTCCCAATTATATTTTTTTTGGGAGTCGTCCGCACAATTTTTCTATTATTTTTTTGAAAATAGAAAAGGGAGTCGGCTGCCTAATTGGCCTTCCGCAGAACACAATTTTGGGAGTTGTCCGGGTGCACCGGTAGTTACCCCCATATGAAATTGTTACGCAGCATGTAACCCCATATAAACTTGTTACGCAGCATGTAAACCCCGTATAAAATTTTTACGCGGCATGTAAACCCCATGTAACATTGTTACACGGCATGTAACCCCCACATAGCATTGTTACGTGGCATGGAAACCCTGTATAACATTTTTGTGTGGCATTTAACCCCCGTATAACATTGTTACACCCCATGTAAAATTTACAACAAGTTAACCATGTATCAAGCTTGTGCAACATGTAACATGTTCCCACATCACACAATCCCCATGAAACATGTTTCTGCAACACACAATCCCCATGAAACATGTTTCTGCAACACACAACCCCCCCATGTAGGATGTTCCCACAACATGTAACCCCCAAGTACCCCGCATGAATGTCCCGCACCATGTAACCCCCTTGCAAGAAGTTTGCAAAAATTGTGACACGTGTATAAAATGTAACATGTATGCACCACCCGTGACATGCACGAACACCATGTAACCTGTAAGCAACAAGTATACACACCACAAAACCCATTTACACACGCAACATTCAACATGTAACATGTAGCCCAGCATGTAACATGTAAAAATCATGTAATATTTTACCCCCAATGTACCACTTTGTTAGGGTTATGTAACCAGGGGGTGCGCGCACTGCCATTGGAGCAGAAGGCTGGACAGAAAGTGCTGTAAAAATGGGAACGTCAGCGTGAAAATGTAGAAATTGCGCCATTTGAAAGTAGAGATTCAGGTGGTTCTTTTGAGCCAACAAAATGGACATGAAGCTCAGGGGAACCGGCTCTAAATGAGGTTTGAAGTTGGTAATGCATGATGACTAACGTGCAGCCCTCAGATGTAATAGGGGGGTTCACAATAGGATTTTAATAAAACTTTAGAGCCAATTTCAAGGACTTTGTGAACCAATTTTCAGAAAACGTGGAAGTTGCTCTGATTGCCAAGGAACACCCAAATGTGAACAGCTTAAAAAAATTCCAAAACATTGTTCATAAAGGCCTTAAAATGAGCTTTAAAATTTTATTAAAATCCTATTGTGAACCCCCCTAATGTTATGATTACATAATGTATCCATAATTTTCACAGCACGTAATATATACAGCATATAAATTTCACTGAGCTTCTTAGACTGTTTGGTTGTGTAACAAAAAAGTTATACAGTTAGCGGTAATTTCCTACTGAGCCAATCACACCCCCCTTATATCTCATGTTATGATGACACAATATTGATAATAATCCAATAGCACAGATAATATGCATCATTAAAAGATTCCTGGATGTTTGAGACTGTTTGGGTTTGTAACAAAAAAGTTGTGTGGTTAGCAGTCATTTTCCTACTCCGTCTGCGCACCCCTCATATCTCATGTTCTGATGGCACAATATTGCTTAAAATTTCAGAGGTTTAATTTTATGCATATTTCTCTGTGATCTGAAATTTTTATGCATGTGGTGTGTGGGAAACAAAAGCTATGAATATGGCGGATCATAAAATGTGCACCCCTCATATCTGATGTTTTGGTGGCACGCTAAACTACGGGTGCAGTTGAACGGCGGGCGGACGTCCACGCCGACGTCAGCCGCCCCCCATCTGCCCCTGCAGGAAAGGTTTGCAGAGCGGACGTTGGGAGGAGAAAAAGTCCGGGAGATCCGGCTGACCCCGACGGCTGCTAGGCCATGAATTCTACCCGGACGTTGAGCTTCAAGCTGGATTACCCAGACGTTGGCCGCGGGGCCCAGGGTCATGACAAGACCCAAGCAGCAAAAATTGTCATATGGGGGGGTCGATCCAGCGATCCCACTATGCACTAGACACTGCTCAGTTGTAGATGTGATTGCTCACGACTACTGCGGTAACAACAGTATTGATTTTTACAAATACCTTAGTTGACATGATATACCGCATTCTCTACTTATCATGAAGAGCAAACGGTGCCAAGTCCAACATTTTTTTTCTTTTTTTTTTCTCTTCTTGTACGATCCGCGAGCACGCTTGGCAGATTGTACTGGTGGTCTCAGGAAATTCACTTTTTCAGGTGAGTTTGTGACCTTGGTCCAACAGACAGGTCAACTAGTCCGGTGACTCATTGGGAAGGTCGGCTCATTTCTGGGGGCAGCCGACCTGTTGACAACCTTGAGGGCCGGCCAACCATGCTGACCTGCCGGGCAGATGGGTTGACTGGACCTATCAGACAAGCCGACCATGCTGCCTTGCGGGTCGGCCTGCCCTCCCTGTCAGGAGGAACAGCCGACGGGTGGTCGGGCAGGGTCGGGCCGACCCGAAGGGCTGCTCGACGTCCTGCCAGGACGGCCCGACCCAAATCTGACTGGAGGGTCCGCCCGCCGCGCGACTCACTTTACAAGTAGAGCCGTGGTGTATTGCTATAAATTTGAAGGGGTTCAATTTATGCACAATCCTCCTTTATATCAAATTTTTACGCATGTAGTGCAGGGGAAAAAAAAGTTATGGGTGGGGCGGATAATAAAAAAAGGGTCAGGCTTTAGGCACGCCAAAGAAATGCCGGATGCACGCCAAAAAAGGCGTGAACTCCGGAACACTCCAAGATTTTTGGAGTGGAGGATTGTTCACTCCAAAACCAGCCCCCATTTGGAGTGCCCAACCCGGCACTCCAGGCTGGTATGGAGTGAACACCCTGCCACGCCAAAACCAGCCCCCCCTCAATGGCCGGTCATGTACACTCAATGACCGGCAAGACCTCGAGAGACACACTCCTCTCGATGACCGGCATAGACCGGTCATCAAGAGGACACACCCCTCTTGATGACCGGCATAGACCGGTCATCGAGAGGATCCCGGTCATCTAGAGGACAGATCCCTCTTGATGACCGGGATAGACCGGTCATCAAGAGGATATATCCCTCTCGATGACCGGTTTGTACTGGTCATCAAGAGAACACACCCCTCTCAATGACCGGTACAGACCAGTCATCAAGAGGGAAGAGGGCGGGGATGGAGATGGCGAGGGGCGGGGCGGGGAGTGTGGGGTGGTGAGCGGGCAGGGCGGGTTGGAGGTCTGCGGGGAGGGATATACCTCTTGATGACTGGTCTGTAGCGGTCATTGAGAGGGGTGTGTCCTCTTGATGACCAGTACAAACCGGTCATCAAGAGGGATATATCCTCTCAATGACCGGTCTATCCCGGTCAACAAGAGGGATCTGTCCTCTAGATGACCGGGATCCTCTTGATGACCGGTCTATGCCGGTCATCAAGAGGGGTGTGTCCTCTTGATGACCGGTACAAACCGGTCATTGAGAGGGATGGATCCTCTTGATGACCGGTTGATGCCAGTCATCAAGAGGGGCGTGTCCTCTTGATGACCGGTACAAACTGGTCATCGAGAGGGGTGTGTCCCATCGGGAGGGATAAATCCTCTTGATGACCGGTCTATTCAGCCCCCCAGCCTGTATTCTTCCATATCTTTGCATCTTCCAACCCCTTCCCTCTCTCCTTCTCTCCCATACCCCCGCCCATGCCCCCCGACCCAGCCCCACCTCCCCGCCCGATCGGACCCAACCACATTCCAGCCGGACCGCCAGCCAGCCATCCCAGATCCCAATCCCCAACCGCTTGCATTGCTTTTCTCCGCTGTTGGTGAGTGCCCATCCTATCCTCCCCCTTCCCCCCCCCCCCCCCCCCCCTGGGACATCAAATCCGACTGATATGATTGTCCCCGCGCAGTTTCAGTCCTCCCGGTCCCCCAACCACACCCCAAGAAAATTTTTGTAACCGGTGAGTCATGCCGGGGTTTTTTAATGACTGCTATCAAACAGGTTCCTAACCCACCTGTCCACAGACATTCTGCTCCAGGTCGCCGAGATAAAGCCGTCCTTGTCCTCAATCAACGCAACCGGATACCTTGTTGGAATCATGGTATGTATGATGATCAACTCCTCTCCTCCAACCCGTCCCCACATTGAACCTGTCCATGTCGGCTGATTCTCCTGCTTTTTGGGGCCTTCCCGGTGTCAGTCATCACAAAATGAACAAGCCAATTGTTTCTTCACACTGACAAACCGCATTGACCCGCTCCTGTTTGCAAATCTCCCTGGGGAGCAACAAGAGTCTTACCTTGGCCCAAGTCAGCCTCCGGACTTGCAGGCCAACGGCTGCAAGTTGTTCTACAAGGACAGCAACACCTTGCAAGCCAATGGCCCCGGCCCCACTGCTCCCCAAGTCGACCCAGCGCAACCAGCCACCGCGGCTCTGATCACGGCACCCAGAGGTCCGCCGCCGCCTCGCGTGATCCTCATAAAGCATCACGTTTACCAGATGTCCGCCGCCGGCCAGATTGCGCAAGTGAATCCGCGCAACATAACCGCCGCCAGCGCAAAGCCGTGGGAACGGGTTATCACAGAGAGCAATGCGTACTTGAAGACTGTTCTTCACCATACGACTTGGCCGAAGTTCCGCTGCGACTGCATCGATTCCCTCAACTCACTTGTCCCTTTCCTTGGGGACCATCTCACTAAGATGCAGGGCGAGGGGCTGCTCAAGTGGCAGTTGATCATCCCCTCCAACAAGACTTTCGCCAAGGGGAAGAATGTCATGGTCACATCCAACAAGAAATTCACCGAGTTTGTGGCGGAAGCGGGCAAGAATCCCCTGGCCGCTCTATCTGTAATGGTGTCTATGCAGGACCCGCGCAAATTGGCCAAGGTCCAACAAGCAGTAAGTGGGATTATATATTGCTCATAAGGTTCTCCTGGGGTTTCTGGCTCACATACCCCTCTGGATCTTCTCAGGCGCGGTTGCAGCAGGATGCCCTCGCAATGAGCAACGATGTAACCGCTGCGCTTCGCTAAAAAAAGCGGCCATTTAGCGCAGCGCAGCGGTCACACCGCTACTTCCTTGCGGCATTTAGCGGAAGCTGTCACAAAACCGCTACCGCTAGCGCTAATTTATAGCGGTCTACCGCTTTCATTTGAGAGGCGTCAGCTTTAGCGCAGCGGAAAATATGGCGCTAAAGCTGCGAAATAGCGCAGCGCAGCGCAAAAAAGCTTCAAGGCCGCTTACGGAAAGCTAACCGCTGCGGCCACCGCTAAAAGCTGCGCACTTGCCGCCGGCTGCAACAAGCTCGACCACCAGCCCAGCCGTGGGTCGCATGTCAGAGGCACCAGGTCCGCGAGAATCTCTCTCCACCAGTCTCGACGCTCATCGACATCATGGTTCGGTCCCAATCTGTCATACCAGCGGAATCCAATATCAATCACCCGTCTACCCCGCCTGATACCGGAAATGGAAATCATCCACCTCCATCTCATCGCCGGGAGTCCAGTCGTGTTCGTACTCCAAGCCACCGGCCAGGCTTCATACCGATCCAAGGCGACTCTCGCCGGTCGCTAGTCCCTGAAAGTCCAGCTCCCGCCAACACTGAACGGCGCCGTGTTCCAAAGAACAACAAAAAAATAGTTACCATTCATTCAGAAGACGAAGACGAAGGTGAACCACACCCGACTGGCCAAGACACCACCCCAACGAATCCTTTTTCCGGAACTAAACAGGTCGACGTTCGTACTGGGGCTCAAGTCACTGTTGATACAGCTCAAGATTCTGATGCGGAAAACAAGAAGTGCAGTGATGCGAATAAGAAGAAAAAGGAATCAAATAAAGACAAGGATGGGTTTGATCATGCGCGACTTTATTTTTATCCACCCGGTGGTGGTCCCAAGCAGGTAAGTCATATAATCATATATTCTAAAATAATTTACATTGAATCCATCCCAATCCAACTGTGCCAACCTTACAGGATCCTACAGACACTGCGTGGGCGTGCCGATGGTGTCCGAATGAATTCAAAACTTCCGGGGGATCGTACTACAATCTCAAGTCGCATCGGGATGGCGCACAGTTAAAGGGCTCCTCACTTCGATCGGCATGCCCAGGTCGCGCCAACGCCATCAAGGCTGGAGCTCACCTTCCTCCCACTGCAGCGGAGCAGTCGAAGGTTTCAAACAATAATAACGGCAAGGGTACCCTAATTGCATACGTAACAAAGTCCCGGTTCGATAATCAAACTCTGAACAAGCTGCTCGTCCTCTGGCTCATCCGACACTCTTTGCCCTGGTTACGAGTCGAGGACTTTCTTCTACGGGTCTCATTTGACTACACTCTTCCAAACGCCGATTTAAATTCTCGGGTTTGGGCCGCCTCACATGCTCATCAACTTTACCTCGAACAGCAAAGCCAGGTTCTCAAAGCGATTAGGGTGGGTTAATTTACAAACGAGGCCAAAACATCTTCAAAGCTGATAAATCAATATCACTTCTGATTCTGTTTAGGCTTCTGACTCAAAGGTATCACTCGTGTCAGATGTATGGACCACCAAGGGAAGCCACAAAGCTTTCCTTGGTATGGCTTGCTGTTACATTACCCCAGAGTGGAAGTATGTGTGCCAACACCTTGCCATTAAGTATGTCTCGTGGCATCACAATGGCGAGTACCTTGCAGTACCATTTGCCAATGTATTGGTGAAGCATGGCCTCCATAAAAAGATGAGTCTTTTTATTGCTTCTCCCTTTTTTCCTCGGTTTTGCACAACACTTACTTTTTCGCACAAATATTCACATCCTTGCCCAGACAACCGATTCCGGCAGTAATAATTTTACGATGGCCAGAGGAGTTGCCTCGATCTTTCGTCGGGTCGATGCTACCGATTGGGACGTTCAATCAAATCACCATCGGTGTACTTGTCATGTCATCGCTCTTATTTTGGGAGCGGGTCTGAAGGCTTTGAACCTATCAAAGACCATTGTTCGCCCCGAGAAAGCGGACAAATACTTTCCGAAGCTTAGCACAATCATCGAGGTATCAGTCGAGGATTCATCCGGTGAAGACATCGAGTTAGTTGAGCCTGCGCCAGCTATAGCTGAACAGGAGGTTGATCCAGACGACGCCAAAAAAAAATCAAATTGTAAAGAGCCCGGCTGGGAGTCGGGTGATGACAATACTGACGAGGAAGCAGACGAGGACGTGGAACCAACAGGTATTGCTTTCACATTGAAAAAGGTTTGTAACTCTCCAATCCATACACACATGAAAGCAATGCTGACAGAGCTACCATTGTACCGGAAAAACGAGCAGATCGATTATATTTGCCGACGGATTGCATCCTCGCCGCAAAAGCAAGCCGAGTATCGGCTTTGGGCCAACAAACTCAACTACAAAGGACCAGGTATCATCGCAGGCTATGGGATCAGATGGAATATTGCATACGAGAGCAGAAGCCGGGCTTACGACGCACGCAAGGTCATTAATCAGCTCCTTGATAACGAGTCCGACCGACACACTGGGCGAGCTGCAGAAGGTCACTATTTCAAGGCGTATGAGCTATCAAAGACCGAATGGAAAGATGTCAATGATTTAAACCAGGTCCTCAAGGTAATGATTTTTTTGGGCTTTGTTGCGGTCGAGAATAACAGTGGTTCATATCTTTATATTTTTTATCCTAGGAATTTTTGGACATGACGAAGCGAATGGAAGGAGATGGGCCCAAGCTTGCGATGGTCTTGTATGAATACGTGCGGATGCTCGACTCTCTCGAAAAGAAGAAAGAAGCTGCAAATTTGACTGTCTTGGAGCCTATGTTTGAACCGATGATCACAATCACCCAGAAGTATGTCAACCTAGCCCTCAAATGTGAGGCCGTTATCCTCGCCACCTTTCTTCATCCAGCGTGGCGAATGATGTTATTTAATAAGCGATTCAACTCTCAAGTCCGACGGATCACCCAGTTGATCCAATCAATATTTGAAGATCGAGAATCCCACCTCAAGTCGCTTCAGCCGGACCCATCTCCAAAGGATTCACAATCACAAACTCAAGAAACTAGCTCGTCCGAATCAGAATCTGATGGCGAAGATTTCAACTTCTACCCAAAAAACGCCGAGTCTGTTGAAGCCAACACGGAAATACAGCGCTACATTAATGGAGCGTTTCCTATGGATAAAAAGGATTGTGTATTGAGCTGGTGGAAGGTGATTTTGATTTTTTATTTATTTATCCAACTCGCTGCACATTCTAACTGTTTCTTTATTTCTCCAATCAAACATAGGTACATTGCAAAGATTTCCCAACCTTGGCGTCGTTGGCCAGGGACTATCTAGCATGTGCAGCCAGCTCAGCCACAGTCGAGCGGACTTTCTCCGCAGCAGCCGAAGTTTGCGAACCAGGTAGGTCCGCACTGGCAATACGAACGATCGAACGCTGTATCAGCAGCCATATGTGGATACGGAACGAAGTCAGACTTGAAGGAATATTCTCAGATTGTCAAAAGGTAATTGACGATGCAAGGAGGAACCCAAAGTTTGACAGGTACAAAATCAAACCAAAACCTAAACAAACCAACAAACAAAAATGCTAGCCTTTTCTTTCCCTTGACTGATTTCTCTTCATGCTCTAAATAAACCCCCCCCCAAAAAATTGGTATCTTTTTTCTTGTTATCCTCAATATTTTCCTCTTTATTTCCCTAAGTTTTTTTTCCCCCTGTGTATGTAGAATAGCGGTTTTTGACCGCTGCGCTACCGCTAAAATTAGCGGAAAAGCGCTGCGCTACCGCTAATTATTAGCGGTATGCCGCTACATGGCCGCTAATTTTAGCGCGCTAAAATACAATTTTTTTCTTAGGGATTTTGTTTAGCGAAAGCGCTAGCGGTCTGACCGCTACCATTTAGCGCAGCGCAGCGGTGCAGAAAACCGCTGCGCTAACCCGCTGCGCTGCGCTTTTTGAAGCTTAGCTGTTACAACGTTGCAATGAGCTATGGGCCCGACGATACTTGTTTGGCGCTTGAACGCACCCAGGCCCGTCTGGCTGTCAATGTAAGTGTTTTCTCCCGTTCTAGTCCCACACTGCACTGGGCCCCACAAGTTGTTGTTGATCTGGGATTGATTGTCAATTTTGTAACAGCCCCATGCCGACGTGGATGAGCAAGAACGTTTGCGCATTGCCGCGGATCTACACGTGTATCTAACTGGCAAGTACGGCATGAACTCCAAGTGCATGAGGATCAAGGACCCCAAGGACCCGGGCACATCAATCCGTGTCACTCGGGACGCGCTGACGAAGTGGAGCCGCTGTCTCCTGCACAAGATACCCGGAATGGACCAGGACAACCCCCCGGATATCCCTGAATTTGTCCCGGATAAGAGGCCCGCGCCCACTCTGGCCAAGCTGGCTGCTAAGCAAGGGGCCCGACTGACAACACTGGGTCGCTACGCTACGCTACGCTACGCTACGCTACGCTACGCTACGCTACGCTATTTCAGCGCTACGCGTTAGCGTACCGGCAAAAAGCGCCCATCTATTTTGCATAGCGTTAGAGCGCTGTTAGCGCCGCTACGCTGCGCTAATTTTCAGCGGCGCTAACAGCGCGCCAATTCTTTGTTAGCGTTAGCGCGCCGCTACAGTCGCTACGCTACGCTGCGCTGCGCTACACCGCTTTTAGCGGAAAAAAAGCCCTTTTTTCCCGCTAAAGGCGCTGTAGCGCAGCGTAGCGCGCGCTCTTTTGCGCCCTGCATGCGTAGCGTTAGCGCAATTGCGCGCATCTGCGCTAACGCTACGCTATCAGCTAAAATAGCTGCGCACCGCGTGCGCGTAGCGTTAGCGCATATGCGTGAAATTGCGCTAACGCTACGCTAAAAAATAGCGCATTCGCGCTGCGCTACGCTACGCTAACCGCTATGGTTAGCGTAGCGACCCAGTGTTGCGACTGAGCAAGCACAAGTCGCGTGCTTCACCAACTAAACCACCGGGCGTGTCTTCCTCTGCCACCAAGGGAGCCCCCCCGCCTACCACGCCAGCAAAGGCCGCGTCACCTAGCAAGAGCTCGGCCTTATCGACCGCGCGACGTGTCCCAGCCCCCAAGCCTGAGAAGAAGGGCTTCGTGTTTACCCCCATCCGAGTCACCTCAGCTGGCCACACCCTCCCAGGTCGTTGGATTCCAGACTCCGGTGCAGTAGCAAAGTCCCCCGGCGACTTGTCCCCAGCAACAAATGACGCTGGGCCCCTCGGCATTGACTTAACTGGACTAGGCGTTGAGGACGACGATCGCAATGGTCCGTCAGATCTCTGCGGTGAACATTCACCTGTCACTCCATTCCGCGCACCCCCTGGCAAAGAAAACGACGAGCTGGACACGACTGATGCAGAATCCGAGGACCCGGCCCGCATGTTGGCCGATCATTCGCTCCGATCGCATCCCTCGACTTGCCACACTCGTGATGTGAGCTCGGACATTGAGGTCATGCCTCACCATGGGTTACCAACAGACGTCCATTGGTCCCCCGCAGCCCCGCTCCCCATGGTATCGCGCAGACGGTCAGCCGTCTCAACTTTGCGCGAGCCCGCTCTCCTCCACGGTTCACTTGGACTTGCAAGATTCCTACCCCCAGATCGGACTCACCCAACTCCTGGATCAGCATCAGCTCGCCCACGTCCCATCTGCGACTCAATGATAACGGCCGCGCGTTGGACATTGAGCACTTCCTCAACCTGTGCAACGTCCCACAGGAGGATCACCTCTCCCGCGGCTTGATCAAGTTGTGCCACATCAACCAATGGGACTACTTTCTTGACGTCTCCTCCTCCGAACTCGAGAAGCTCAACTTCCCCCATCCCCTGGCTTCACAACTGATGAAGGGGGCAAGGTGGCTAATCCCTACGCACACCGTTGCGGACAACGCGGTATCGCTTCCGACTAAGGCGCGCGGGGCCGCAATTGAAGCAACCACCGACGCCTCTGCGGGCTCGACTTCTGCCCCAACCTCGGTAACCCCGGTGATCCCCACGCCTGCCACAGCTATCACCGGTCCGCAAGCCGCCTCCGATGGCCCGGCGCCCCCGGAGGGATGCTATGATGACCAACACTCGTCCTCGGAAGATTTGGAGCCCTCGCCTTCGGCTATTTTGCGCTCCATGGTGCCTCCCACTCAGGAGATTTGATTGTAGCCCGCCGCGCCCTTCTTGAATGGTTAACATAGGAGCAGGATTTGAGCCCCAAATCCTGCGGTAAGTACTTTCTTTTATCTTTTCTTGATTATTGGTCTCATTCTTAGTTGTTAGCGCGATCATATCAATCATCTCTCTCCATCATTCTTGGTTGTTAGGTCCCGCCGCCATAGTGCTAAGATTTGGTTGTTAGCTCCCGCCGCCATAGTGCTAAGATATCCCCCCCTCCCTATTTCAATGAGTTATCAGTTGTTGCGAGTCCGGCAAAACCAATGGAATGATTGCATGATATAACTACAATGCTATACACGCAATAAAGTATGAAAATTTGTTCTCTTCACAGAGTGGGAGTCTCTCTACTGCCCCACCCCATGGACTCCATGCCGAGTGCCAGTGCACCGAGAGACCTCGGCAACAGAGGCCAATCTGCGCCCCAGGAGCCTCATTCAGGATCAAAGTCCTGGCGTCAGTCAGTCTTGGAGGCAAGCCAGCTCAACAAGGATGTCTGCATGGCCCCGCATCCTCGTTGAGGGGCCTTGGCCCAGTTGACCCAATCTGGGATGAAATCCAAGGTCTCGTTATGCGTCATGGAACCACGCGGGAGTGGTTCCATGACCAATAAACGCGCAAGCGATTAATCTGAGATCAATCGCTAAATTCAGCCAAGCACATTGCACAGGGGAAGTCCAAAATTCCCATGGGGGGTACAAGCATGGGGGAGGGGAACACTAGGATTGAGGACTCGCTGTGAGGGGAGTACAAGCATAGAGAAGGGGAACACAAGGATCAAGGAGTCCCTACCGCGGCGCGGAGGCCATGACCAGCACAAGAAAGAGAAACACTATTGTTGTCCAGCTGAGTAACCACTCCCAAGGAAGAGGCCCCTCATCAATCCCGGTGTCACAAATGTCGGCAAGAACTCCTTGATGATCTCGGCATCGGCGCGGATCCCAGTGAGCACCTGGTGGCGTTTCAGTTGTGACTTGAGGACCGCGAACACCTTATCAATTGGGTTGTAGTCCGGGGAGTAGGTCGGCAGGTACATAAGTAAGACGCCCGCTGCCGCGCAAATCTGAGCAATCTCACCCCCATGGTGGATTTGGGCATTATCCATCACAAGTATGCTGTTCCGGCCCGGAAACGGGTTCATAGCTGGCATCTGGGAGAATGCAATGCAATATTTAATCAGTAGCTCAGAAGGGGAGGAATTATACTGGAACTGAAAGCGCTCACCAATACTGTCTCAATGAAGTATTGCATGTCAAGCCAACACATACTCCCCACTTGGGCTATTACCCCAAGCAATCCATCCAACGAGACCGCAGGCATCACAGTCACTCGATTCGCACGGAGCGCCTTGGGAATCCTTGTTGTGCGTTGGCCGCAAGTTGCCCACGCAGTATCTCGCGCGTGTGTCCCAAGAGACACCCCGCATTCGTCTAGGACCGCGGCGAACAAACTCAGCAACTCAAGGTTTGTTGGTAATGGCCCAAACTCAAGGGTACTCACCAAGGAATACCAAGTATTCCAGTGGGAAGTGCCCAATGCGGTCCATATATTGGAACCGGGCCGCCTCGTCTTGGTTGGTGTTGTAGGTTTGGGCCACCTTCTTAGTCAGGAGGAGCCGAGTCTTCAATTTGGATGCTATGGTGCTGATTGGGTGCCGAGTCCCTGTAATCGCCTGGATGTGGCTTTGGATCTCATTGAGGTATAATGTTGGCTCAGCTCTGAGAGCGGTCAATACGAACTCTGCCTCCTCGCGAGAGAAGGCCAACGGGCGCCCACGGTCGAGATAGAGCGCCGGATCTCGCACCACGTCCCTGTTTCGGCGGTATAAGCTGTTCCAGCGTGAGAGGGAGTCCGGCGACACATTCTGGTCAATTGTGGTATTGATCTCGGCAAGGGGCATTCCCTGGCTAAGTTTGACCACGATCGCCTTGACTTCGGGCGCGTATTTAACAAACACCATGTCTGCCCCAAAACACAACAGGTTCATGTCAGCAAAGGCCGTCAACAGCGCGCGGCGGGGCGGGTTCAGACTTACTGTCAGAAGAGATAGGTCCAAATGTAAACGCAGTGAGATCCCCGGGTTGGTTGATTGCGGACACAAACGGCTTTATCTCGGCAACCTGGAGCAGAATATCTGTGGAAATGGGAGGGGTGGACAGGTTGGTTAGGAACCAATTGATCGAGGGGTGGTGAGAGTGTTTGATAGCAGTCATTAAAAAACCCCGGCATGACTCACCGGTTACAAAAATTTTCTTGGGGTGTGGTTGGGGGACCGGGAGGACTGAAACTGCGCGGGGACAATCATATCAGTCGGATTTGATGTCCCAGGGGGGGGGGGGGGGGGGGAAGGGGGAGGATAGGATGGGCACTCACCGACAGCGGAGAAAAGCAATGCAAGCGGTTGGGGATTGGGATCTGGGATTAAGGATGGCTAATGGGCGGGCTTTCCAATGGGCCACCTGCGGGCTCCAATTGCGCCAATCAATTTTTTTGATCATGAACCAGACAAGACAGCCTCTGGGGTTCTAGACTATTTACTTAGATGAGAGGCCTTTTCAAGAAATAGCTCAAACCCTTTGTTTGGATGTTGCCGGGCTGCCCATTAGCCATCCTTATCTGGGATGGCTGGCTGGCGGTCCGGCTGGAATGTGGTTGGGTCCGATTGGGTGGGGAGGTGGGGCTGGGTCGGGGGGCATGGGCGGGGGTATGGGAGAGAAGGAGAGAGGGAAGGGGTTGGAAGATGCAAAGATATGGAAGAATACAGGCTGGGGGGCTGAAAAAAAAAAAATGTTTGTCGGATTCACAGGGTGCTGGAACCGCAAGCTTTTCGAGAATGGCTGTAGTCGCAATGACTCCCAAAAAAAATACGTTTTAGGAAAACAACTCCCAAAAAGCGCTGTAGCCCAAAAAAGGGGCTAGGTTGACGTCCGGACCCGGTCGCAATTTGGTCCCGGCGACGTATGGGAGTCGTTTTCCCAATTTATGGGAGTCGTTTTTCCAAGTCCTAAAAAGAAAACCTTCTCACTGGGGCACCCCAAGCCCACCAAAATCTTACAGCGGGCAGAAACCCCTCTCAAGAGCACATGGTGAACTGCACAGCATTAGCACAACTCAGGAATGAGGTGTACACTGTGGGTCTAATCTGGTGGATTCACTGGATGACTTCCTGTCAAGATCTGTGGGCCTCACAGAAGTGATCTAGAGCCCAAAAAGCTAGATTTCCCTGCAAAAATCTAGACTTTTTGGGACTAAAGTCACCCCTGTGGGGGTCCCATATTTCATGGGAAGTGATCCACTGCAAAGGAAATCCGCCAAAACCTTAGTCACCATGCACCAAAATTTTAACACACTAAGTTAATTAACCTCTCTAAGAGGTTAGCTTCTGGGCATTACCACCCCCAGAAGTTATTTTTGAGGGGATGGGGGCTTTTGGTCATATCTCCCACTGAGGTACCAAATGTCTTTAATGCTCTGTTAGAACAGAAATTAATTGGCCAGATTTTGGAAATTAAATAGATGCAAAGGACTTGGTGTAAGTTTTACATGTGGTTAAATCCCGCTGAAATATCTACATGGTGTTTATCTGTTGCGGAAATAAGTTTTATGGGGGTTAAATGTTGTGTAACAATGTTAGATGGGGGTTGTGGTGCCCGGTTTACATAACATGTAGCAGTTTTATATGGGGGTTGCAGTGCCCGGGTTACATGCCATGTAATATACGGCGCAGACAACTCCCAAAGAGGCCCTCTTCAAAGGACCTTTTGGGTGGACAACTCCCATTCCTTGGGGAAAAAATAATAAACTATTCAAAAAATTAGATTTAACGACTCCCAAATCAAAAAATGATTTGGTAAAAGTAGTCCCAAAGCCGGTTGCGGCAACATATGGGAGTTGTTTTCCCAAAAGAAGGGAGTTGTTTTTCCAATCCCTTTTTTTATTGGGGCTTAACTAATTGAAACTAATTGACTCCCAAAAATTACATTCTGACTCCCAACCTTCTTTTTTTGGGAGTCTGAATGTAATTCTGCCGCATGAAATGGGAGTTGGACATGTAATTTGTCCAAAAATTACAAAAAATAAAAAATAAATCATATCTCCACACTTGAGTACTCAAAGCCCACAAAAACATTACAGCGGGCAGAAACCCCTCTCAAGAGCACTTGGTGAGCTGCACGGCATTGCCACACCCTAAAAACAAAGTGTGCTACTGTCAGTCAAATCTGGCAGATTTCCCACTACGTTACATGATGTGCGGACATGAGAGATGATATATGATGTGCAGACATGAGACATGATATATGATGCGCGGACATGATACATGATGTGTGCATCATGTATTGGGTGTGCATGGACATGATATGTGATTTGTGGGCATGTTTCAGGGTGCGCGGACATGATACATGATGCTCAGACATGACACATGACGCGCGGACATGATACATGATGTGCGGACATGACACATGACGCGCGGACATGATACATGATGTGCGGACATAATAGACATGAGACATGATGCGCGGACATCATACATGATTGGCAGACATGATATGTGATCCATGGTCATGTTACAGGTTGTGCGCGCACATTTTAAAGAGTGCACGGACATGTAAAAGGGTGCAAGGACACAATATGTGATGTGCGGAAATGACATGTGATGCGCGGACATGATATGTGATGCCCGGACATGATATGTGATCCGCAGACATGATATGTGATCTGCGGACATGACATGTGATGTGCGGACATGCTACAGGGTGCACAGACAGGATACAAGATGTGTGGGAATGACATTTGATGTGTGAGGGTGCCTGTCAGCTATGTTTATGAAACTTAGGATAAAAACCCGTCAGAAATGAGGGTTTTTACCCTAGTACTATAACTGTACTGAAATAAAACACTGGCAATAATGTGCCAAACTTGTTACGTGGTATTTAGCCACTACAAGGGTTTAAACACTCTTATATAAGAGGAGGATATTTGTAATTAATAAGGTTTACTTATTAAGAACAGGGATATATAAGGTTTTGACGTAGAAATAGCTGGTAAGCGCTTAAACTGATTGGCTGCGCGTCAGAGGCGGGAGTCTTACAGCAACTATTTATAAAGATTTAACTGTAATAAATGCTTATAAGGGATATTGGCAAATTTAGAGTTAAGATCTAGTGGGTTTTGTGCCAAAAGGGCAGAAATAAAGGAAGTGGTGGCTTTAATAAGCCAGATGAGAATTTTCACGAGTTTTAACTTACAGGTTAATGGGTGGTGAAATGTCTGGGGGGACAATTACAGTGGCCCAATTACCTCCTTAAATACTGGAGAGGTCTTTGAGGGCGCTGAAATATTCCCATTGGTTTTGGCTATGGGTAAATGCCAAGAGTAGACGTGTATTCTGCCTTGGTTATGGGTATTTTATTTGTACAATATTACACAACTTCCCTTACTCCCACACGTGACATTTGTATAACCAATTGTCATGTGAAATAGCTTAATATGAAGTGTAATATCAATTTGTACTAAGTGTTACTCTCACCCGTGGTTCCTGTTTCACGGGGGAAAGGTACTTTACTAATTAATATAATTTTATGTATTTTAATTTATGTAAAGATTTTTTATGTAGTTTTCCTGCTCTTTGGAGCGCTTTATGGCTATATGTACATGTATGAAAAAATGTATGAAGGAGTAGGAATGAGGGGTTACTTTGAGTGGGTGACCCCCTTTAATTTAACACGAGGATTCTGAATATTCAATAATATTTCAGGATTTGTAAATGGTTTACTAGTTTTTGCAGGCTTTAGGATACTTGTTGTATCTCTAAGGCTGACAGTGCCACATGAATTTTAAAGGGTGCACAGACATGATACATGATGTACAGACATGTTACATCACACACCAACATGTGTGCAGCCCTTTTAAATGTCTTTGAACCACTTTACATGTTTGTGCACTATTTAACCTATGCCTTTTACATGTCTGCACACCCTTCACCAGGAAAAAACAATGATCACTTGCCTACAAGTGACATGAAAAATTACAAAGGCCCCTTTGTACTTTGCTATGTCACTTGCAGACAAGTGATCATTGTTTTTTCCTGCTGCTTTTACATGTCTGTACACACTTTGACATGTCCGCGCACTCTTTGAAGTGTGTGTGCACACCTTGTAACACATCCACGCATCACATATCATATCCCCGCATCATGCATCATTTATGGGTTTCATGTTTCATGTCCGCACATCATGTATCATGTCTGCACACCCTGCAACATGTCTGCTCATCACATATCATGTCCACACACCCTATACATGATGTGAGCATCATGTATCATGTCTGCCCATCATGTATCATGTCCGTGCATCATGTATCATGTCTGTGCATCATTTATCATGTCTGTGCATCATGTATCAAGTCTGTGCATCATGTATCATGTCCGCGCATCATGTATCATGTCTGCACATCATGTATCAAACTTAACTAATTCCCACCTGAGGCTTCGCCAGCTATCAGGAATTCTTGCGTGAGACTTTTGGATAAATGATCCACAAAATTGTTATATCCTTTGCCACTCCTGCAGTTCTCATCCTCTGTTCTTGAAACTCATTTTTCATGAGGTGCTTCCTTGTTCCCTTATTTTCTATATTTTTTCCATTGGTTGTATATTTGCTCTAATTAAAAATCCTTAATTACGTCGGCACCTACTTTTTCCGCGCAGCATTTCCCCGTAGGGGGGTTGCGGGATAAGGAGTTGCTGGCGGAATCAAGGATTTTTAATTGGAGGACTTCCCGTCGCAATCTGAGAGCCTCCCAGAGTCTCAAAGCCTAAATTTCCCTGCGAAATTTGGCTCAGATCTGGGTCTGGAAGGGGTTCCCAGATTGACGGGAAGTCCTCCATTAAAGGACAAATCTGGGAGGACAACAATAATGGCATAGCCAATCAATACCTCCCAGGGTCCTGTGAGTTGGAACGAACGGGCATAGCCAATCAAAACCTCCCAGGGTCCTGTGAGTTGGAACGAACGTGGGGAGGCGGCCTCCTATTTATATTCCCAATTCCCACCCCAACTTGTTGCAAATTTCATTTCCAAAGCCACCAGACAAAGAGAGACAAAGGCATTTCGGCAGCAAGCTATCAGTTGCAATTGCCAATACCAAATGCATTTCATGCTCCACAAGCAATCACAAAGAACAAATGACATTCAATGGCCATACACGGCGGTTTCGCTTTTTAAAGTTTCGCCCGTCAGATTGACAGGGGGTGGAAGCCACCGGCAAATTTACCCCCGCTCTGTCAAATCGCCGACCATCTGACCACACTCCCGCCGAAACTCAAGCTCAGGTGAAGTTGACTCGACTTCAGGCAAGTTATGTTAACTTGCCCGGTCAAGTCGCCGGCAAACACGCCCTGACCAAACATCCGCTGGCAGGCATACACCACGAGAGCGATTTCGGCTCCCTCGGACCGACAACCCAACGACAAAGGGACACACGTCTGGCTACCGTGTGAATGCACGGCAGCACGGCGTCGGGGTGTCCCTCCTGTCAGGCTGCCGTGTGAATTCAGGGCAGCACGTCGTCGGCGTCTGCGACGGTCAGGCTGCCGTCCCTTTTGACGACAGGCGACCACCTCGGTCATTCCGCTGCAAGCCTGCCGGTCAGTTGCCTGGCGGCGACCCGGTGGCTCGACCCAACTCGCGCTGCCTGTCAGCCGCCCGGCAGCCGTCCTCGTCCTGGGCTCCCTCGGAGCGACAACCCGACGACATAGGACACACTGTCGGGCTGCCGTGCGAATGCAGGGCAGCACGTCGTCGGCGTCTCGCAAAGGTCAGTCTTTTTTCTGACACATCTGATACTGCAGACTTGAGCTCACAGGGCTGTCAAACCAACCCGGAAGCTGTCTCGCCGAGGCTTACCCGGGTCAGGATGACCGCGTTTTGCCGCCGGCTTGCCGTCGAGGCCTCCCTCAGCGTAGCATTTCCTGCTCATCTCAGAGGTTATTCTTTCATGCAAGAGCTTGAGATAAAAAAATTGAAGAGTGTTTTTTTTTTTTTTGACAAAAAATGACTTTGCCAAAATTTGGATCAGCCCATCTTGAGGATGCTAGGCTGTATCGTCAAATTTCACCTATCAACCAATCACCACTGGCCTTTGGCCGAGTTGGAATATGCGGTGCCTCTGGGCATGGCCTGCTGATGGAACGTGGGTTCAAGCCTTGCTGCGAGGATTTTTTGGCGGCGCGCCGAGCGTCTCATGCCTGGACCCTCACGGCCTCTCACGGCAGAGGTGCGAGTACATGATCCCACGCACCCATCACATGGCGGGTAGCTCGACGGCTGATTGCCGATGGGGCTGCCCAAAAACATAATCTCACAACCTGGAGAGTCACTGAGAGATTTGTTTGAACAAGGGCAGCCTGTCGACGACCCGCCCCTGCTGCCGTCAGATATGCGGCAGCGCTTGTGGTCGGCCCGACACTGTGGCTGCAAACCGCGACACCACGACGGCGGCCAGCAGGAAGGTTTGGCTGGGTCAGGGAGGGTCAGGTTGCCGGCAAAAACAATCAGCAAACCAACGTCGGCGCACTCCCGTGGTGTAGCGGCAATTTGCTGTCAAGAAGCTTTGACGGCCAACAAGCCGACAACCACCAGCGGCCAGTGGGAGGGGGGGCTACACAGATTCCAAAAGTCCGTGCGTCGGAGGGACACGTCACCCTCAACACCCCTCTACCTCACCTCTCCAACCAACCACAAGTCCGTGCGTTGGAGGGACACGTCACCCTCAACACCCCTCCACCTCACCTCTCCAACCAAGTCCCTCGTCGTGAGTGAATGCAAGACTGATCACCCGGCCGCTTCTGCTTCCACTCCCACTGCCTCCATGTGAGCTGGTACTATGCTCTATGAGTTCAAGTATGGCGCAATAGTTGACCCAATCACATCTAGACCTTTGTTTTACACGCATTCAGGAGGACAACCCCCCCCCCCTCCCCCCAGGACTTCTGAACACTCACGAGGCGATGGCGAGCCTTATCACCTTCCTGCAGCGAGCCATGGTCAAGCACAAGCGGACTCACATGCGGAACTTGGTACGTTTGCTCCCTTTTTGCCTGGCCTCTCCGCGAACAGCTTCTGATGCATGTTTGGTAAGAACCTGAGTACGAGAGCTGGGGCTGGCCCCCAAGCTGTTTGAACTAGTTGTGCAAATAGATTGCCAGTTTCAACCCCGAACAGCGCTGCAAATCGCCGACAATACTTGAACCAAACTTAATTCTCAACCACAACTCAGAGAAGTCGTATCTGGAAATACAAGCGTGAGTAGCTCAGTTCTTCACATTGCCGACCTGGTCGCGCCGTTCTACAACTACGCCCAGCTGACGTTTAGCGGCCAGAAGGTGTCGAACGTGGTCACCGAGACCTGTGAGCCGGGGGCGAAATGCAACCGGGACCAGCAGGGCTTCAAGGCGATCTATCTGCGCAACCTAGCGTACACCTATCGGGAGGCGACGTCCGACCAAGTGAAGGGTGCGATCAAGTCGACAATCGATGCGTCGGTTGCAGCCATGGTCCAGTACTCATGCGACGACGATTGGTTCTGTAACGGCAACTGGACCGCCAATGCCACCCCTGTCAAATACGTCCGCTCCCAGCACGTTGCCGCAGCCCTGCTCATCTCCGCCCTTGGCGTCCATCTCAGCCCGGAAGGCGGTCTGTTGCCTAAGATCACCCCCGGCCAGCTCACCGATACCACTAACGGCGCCGCCGGTCTCGGCTCCGGTGGCACTAAAAACCCCGGCAAAGTCACTAGTAAACCCCTTGCTGCCGCCTCCGGACTCAAGGTCACCTTCTCCTCTATCTTCCTCGGACTGTTCACGGTTGCATTCTCTACATCCATCTTTGACCCGCTCACCTTCATACCTTAACCTCCCTGCTCTCCTGCTCTCACCTACTTCGTCTACCCCTGTTCCTTTCAATATCCAATCTCCCTCAGTCTGAAACAACAACTCCCCTCCAATTCTTTCCTCCTTCCTAATTTCTTCTGTTCCCTCTTTTTGTGCACTCTTCCTTGCTTTGTTTTATGCGGGATTGGTTGTCGGAACAACTAACACACTTATTCTTACCCCCTTTTTTACAGAAAAGGTGTGTTTCTTCTCTTATCTTGGAGTCTCCTTGTTATTTTTGAGGGAGAGAAAGACAAACATGCTCTCATGATGAGAGAAGTCGCCCTTGCCAATTAGAATAGGTGATCTCATTGTGTTTGGTTCAAGTGATTTCCTCATCTTTACCATCCTTGATTCATCTCTTCTTTTCTTACTTCTCATTAATCAATACTAAAAAAAAAACGCCAAAAAACAAAAACAAAAAAAAGTAGAAAAAACTGTATTAAAGCCTAAAAAAGTTTAAAATGCAATAAAAACCCCAAAAAAAGCCCTGGTAGCCTGTATTTCTTCACCTGACTTTGCTCAGCGTGTCGAGTGAGGTTCCTGGTGCAGAGTGAGCTGAAAACAATCAAAAATGATCGATGAGGAGGTGTGGCCAGCTGATGAGGTGGAACGAGCCAATATTTCGCTTCGGGGAGGGGTGATGGAACGGCAAATAGCCGTTGAATAGCCGTTGTGAGGGGTCAAATGACCCTGACCCCCGGTCTGCTGAGGCTTGGGTTGGACGGTCAATTTGCCCTTGCGGTTGGTCGACCCTTAAGTTTGCCCGTGGTTTGACTCGATGCGGATGAGCGGGGTGGTTGCAATGTTGATGGGGTCTTTGCCGGCTGACCGGAGTTCTGTTTTTGAACGGTCAAAGCTCGCTGGGCGAGGTCCGTCAAATTGACCTCCGAACTTCCACCCTTTTTGCCGGCCTCCCGCAACCGCCGGGTACATCAAGCTTATACAGCCTCTCTGGAGGTGTTGCGGGGGCAACACTCTCGTAGAGAGGCTTATATGCAAAGTCGGGTTGCGGGGCTGACAGCATTCGCAAATTACCCCGATTACCCCTTTAAATTAGATATAAAAAAACCCACACACTTAGATGACTATTCCAAGACATGGAATCCTTGTATGATCTGATGCGGACCTCTTGTAATATGTAGCTTTTCCCTATGTAGTAAACTTGATGTTATAATGACAAAAGAAATTCGCGTTGAGCTGCTCTTTTTTTCAATGCAATGCCCGATTGTAATTAATGCCATTGGAGTGTGAAATCACAAAAGCCATAGCTCTTTTCACGTGAGGGCCACTGACTTTCTGTAAGTCTCCAATGGTCATCGGTAAGCTCCTTGGCGGAGTGCGTTGTGATCACAATCATCAAAGGAGAACCCAGAAAATCAAGAACCAGCAGAACACACTGACAAAACAATACTGACCAGATGGCTGCAAACATGCCTAGAGTACCAATCAAAGTGCCGACAAGGGCATCTTTGAGTTCTTCATCAAGTTCCACCTCAAATTCCTCTTCAAGATCTTCGAGTGCCGGTCCGATGTCTCCCAAAAGTCTAGCTAAGAAATTCTTCAAGAATCAAGCTGTCCAAGACAGTAGGATCAAGTTGATACAGACAATACTTGATATGGATGATGATTCTCTCCGGGAGTACATTATCAAAGATTCCGAGTCCTTTTCTGGTCAAACACCAACGGCTTTACAGGTCGATGCCGTTGTAAATCTTGTAAAAAAAAGAAATACGTTTTTTTTATGGGGCACCAGTTCCGGGAAGACTCGGATTGCCGAAATGTATCACCACTTGTTTGCCCCCTCAACACGGAAGGCAAGTATGCTGGTGTTGAATGCGCTTGATTCCCTTGGAGAGAATCAAGTATGTGAATATTTTACTTCAAGTTATTAAATATATTTTAATAATTTACATTTTTATACATCTAGGTGGCGGAGAAAGAAAAGGATGGAATGACTGCAATCAGTCTGACAAAGATGACATTTACGAGGAAGGTGGCCGATAAGATTATCAAGGGGGATTATAGCTTTATTTATTTGGTAAGGTTTCTGCTTTTGGAATGATTGCTTGAGCACTGAACCAACCATATGTATTTCGTACAGAGTCCCGAAGTTTTCCTCAATAACGGACTATTCAATTACGTCTTCTACAAGAAGCAGTTTCAGGATCGATTGGCTTTGGTGGTTGTGGATGAAGCCCATATGATATACCTATGGGGCCTTGTTGCCAAGGGCAAGGCAAAACGGAGCTCGTCCCACGCACGAACACAGGATCGCGGAATCTTCAGACCATCGTACGGAAATTTAGGAGCTCGTCTAATGGGAATCTTTGGAGTTCCGGTGCTGCTTCAATCAGCTACATGTCGGCCAATTGCAATCAAAAGCATCATGAAAAGCTTGAAAATAACTAGCGAAAATGTTACATTTGTCCAAGGAGAATTGACACGTCCCAAGATTCGAATCATCCGAGTGCCAATGAAGTCTTCTTTAGCATCAGGAAATGACCTGCTAGATGTTTTTGCGACAAAGGAAGAAGTCAGCGAGCAAGATATTCCACCTACTCTGATATACTCTGGGACCCGCAATGCAACCTTAAAGGTTATGAAGGTGGTGAACCAGGCCCGAGGAACTCCTGGATGTGAATACAACCCACACAGCCCCATCATTCGCCAATACCACGCTGCTAGCGGGGAAAAGGAGAAAAAGGAAGCCGTTGACCTCTTCAACGCCGAGGAGTTTCCTTGTATGTCCTGTACGATGGCACTCGGACTTGGCCAAAACTGGAAGCGTGTGCGTCGGGTTATCCACATGGGGCGAGGAGATCCTTCTACTATCAGTCAGATGATTGGCCGTGCTGGTCAAGATGGGAGAACTGGGCTTGCTATTCTATTTATGGAGCACCATCGCAAGTTTGGGAAGAATCGTGTTGAGGATTTTACCAGGGAGGACAAGCAAGAGGATGATTGTTGGATGGATGCACTGGCCGTGACTCCAGTTTGCCTACGAATAGCAATCTCTGTCGATAATATGTAAGATATTTTCCCATTCTTGTAATTGATTTTTTAAAGAAACATTACATTTGAATTCTTTGATAGAAATGGATACATCCCAGTTTCTTTTGATGATCCAAGCTACCTGGCGGAAAAGATGCGCGAAGGAGTGAAGAAATTCCCCCCTTGCGAGTGTTCTAACTGCTTGCCGGAAGAGGCCGAGTTGTTGGCAAGAAAATGGAAGCAAATGACCATCAATAACTGGGATGATGCCCTTGAAAACCCGCTTAATACCTTCACAGAGAAAATTCCTAGCTTACCAACCAAAAAAGCTCGAAATCAACAAAAAAAGCAAGTACAAGAGAGAAATCATTTGTACTCCGACTTGAAATCGGTTCTAGTCAAGAGGTTCAATGAATATTTTTAAGAAAACCTCAGTGATTGTGCTTCATTCATGCCGGACCATATTTTTGAAGAACGGCACGCAGAGAGTGTTGTAGAGGGCTTGGACAACATCAGAAGTATACAAGATCTCTCAAAAGTCCTGGGCGCGGAGAGCCTCGATGGGCTGTTTGACTTGTTGTTTGGAATCATCAATGAATTTCATGAAGGTTCTGAGTTCAAGGCCTACTTAACAAACAAGACACAGTACAATGAGGACGTCAAAAATAAAATGGATCGACTCAATAGAGAAATCGCTTCTCGGTCCGCAGAACAGCTAAGGTTAGAAGCAGAGGGTGCCGAGAGGGTTGGCCAGAAGAGAAAACGGGCAGAACTTTTGAAAGTGGAGGAGATTGCAAGGAAGAAGAAAAAGCTCAAAGAGGATCAGTGATGTCTAGCTATTTTCAAGAGAGCAGCCTACGAACCATCAGAAGAAAACGAGCGGGCTAGGATGGAATGTCTAAACGCACCACAAGACGGAACCAGATATCGAAGCTCCAGGGACCCGGCGCTTGAACCGTTGCTTGAACCATCACCACCATTGATATCGGCAGAAACGTCTCCAAAATCTAAGGCCCCTTGACCCTCTTTCCACATAGGAACCGCAGGTGGACGCAATCGGAGCCACAATTTCTGATCACCTTCAACACTCTTTTGTATTTTTTCCAAACCTTTTGTATAATAATTTGGGATGCTAGCTGGGATATATTGCCCAGCTTGAGGAGAAATGGCACAGATATTGTTGTTTTGCGTCATTTGGAGGCAGCTTTTGAGAGATTGGAGGGTGATTGTGTTTTTGTGGGATTGGTGATAGTTGACCAGTCCGCTTTCTTCTTTCAAATCGTGTATTAAGTTTTGTAGCTAGAAATTCAAAGGAGAAATTCAATGTCAGACAGGAAAAATGATTTGATTGAAAAGATTAAATCTACCAGAGACACATTAGGTGAATAAATTTCCTTGAGGCAATCAATTTCTGTTCCCTTTCCTGTGTGATTGAATATATACTTGAGCCAGTAGTTTTGCGATTCCAGAAAGAAGTCCTTGGCCACAAAGTGTTTGCGCCTTCCGCTTGGAGCAATGAAAAGAGACAGTCAAATTGCCTTACTCAGAGCAGGCGGCAAGATTTTCTCCAAAAGAATGACCATTCGCGGTAGATGAATAGCATAATTCTTGAGTTTCTTCATTGACTGAGACATCACTGACCAGCGCTTCCACATGTACATGACCCTACCTATATCACCTGATTTCATTGCCCTATTGGCTTCGACCACGCTTGCAAAATCAATTGTCCGAAGAAGTTGATTGGATAACTTTGGAGAGAGATTTTCCCCGGCTTTACGGACAGCAGATGCGGTGAAGAAGCGGTTGTAGCACTCATCAACAATGAGTTTAATCTTATTGGAAGGGAGCTTGCGGAGTTTTGGGCCTAGTACCGTATTGTCGATACCCATGACAACCCTGTCAAAAACCATGTTCAATTCATCAGTTGGTGACATGGAAAAATTTGCTACAGCAGTGGCTTACATTAATAGATGGCATATTGTTGCCTCATGGATTTTCTCCATGTTCTGAATCATCAAGGTGAAGTCTTTCTTGTCAATAGGCTTGTCCAATGGCATTCCTAATGCATCTAAGAAACACCAAGCACCGGAATCACGACTGTTGGCCGAGTTTCCCAAGTGGAGAGTGAAGATTGCTCCAGCAATATTCCAGAGGGTGTTTGCGCCGCCAAGAACTGTGAGTATGCTTGTGAGATTCTCTTCGTTGCGATGGTTTGGGATTCGAAGATTTCGTAGACTTTGAACATTTTGACAGGTTGCCAAGTCGGCATCAATGACCTGTAACCGGTTGTAGAAGTCTTCCTTGGATACTGAAGACTGCTGGAGGATCCCATCAAAGAAATCGGAGACTCCTTGCGAAGATTCATCTGAGGCGACCATCAATTTCATCATGGTGATGTTGGGAGGGGTATGCGGGATCTGCTCAACTGTGGGCGGGGTGGTTTGAACATGAATTTTTTTATCAGCCGGCTCAACGAGATATTTCAGGAGGACAGTAGAAATCTGAGACTTGAGGACCTCCTTCCAATGAAGGTGTTCAGCAATGCTACCATAAAGAGTCTTCGGGTGTATCTCAACAGATGCGGCTTTTGACATTGCTTCTTTAAATGCGTGAAGGGTGATTTTGTCTGGCAATAGTGAGGACGTAATTGGCGGGTTGAGTTGATGAATATAGCCCCACGTACCGTGGAACATCTTTGTATTGTGGCCTTGAGATTTTGAGTGGACCCGCTGTTCAAAATCCAAGTTATTGATGCAGAGGAAGGCGGGAATTGGATCATTTGATTTGTTGGCTAGTTTTTTAGAGATATTTGACATAGATTCTTGTCCAAGAGTCTTTAATGCCGAAATGCCTGTTTGTCGAGAGCAAGTCAGACCAATCTGCTGTAGATACTTATTTACCCGCTCGGAAACTCCGCACGCCAAGAACGATAAGCTATTGGATATTTGAAGACCGTTGTGCCTTCGATTGGCCAGATAAGCAACCATTGCACAAATGGTTTTCCCGGTCTATTGAAAATATTAATAAAAAACATGTTTGTTGGTCAATAATTCAATGAGAATGTGAAAAGAGAGCTTACAGTGATCACTCGCTGCTGACGATCTGGAAGAGCATTAGGTCCATCACCAAAGAGATCAGGCTCGTGTTTGTCAGCGTCAGAATTCTCAAGCGGGACATCTTCGTCATCAAGTCTGTCAGATGGGTCCATTGGGGGAGGAGTCAAATCGAGGCACATTTTGTTTGTGACAAGTTTGAACAAAAAGGGCATGTGCTGCTCCACAAGCTCTTGATCGCGCAGGCCCTTTGCATTGGAATCAAAAAAGTTGGCCCTGATCTTCTCGGAGCTGTAATATCCACCCTTGGGAAAATAACCGGTCGGAGGGTTCTCGTTTTGAACAATGATAGAGGCCTGAAATTACAAAGGTAAGCCGCCAAGGAATTAGTATATGAAATCCAAGCTCAAAATTAATAAGAATTGACTCGCCTCATTGAGAATGAAGTCATGCCATGCAGTTGTTCCCTCACGATTCTCCTGAATGTTGTTACGAATGGTTTTGACAAGTCGGATAGTGGAGGGAATTCCAACTGGCGTAGACCAATATCGGCGTTCGACAGCAGCCGCCATGTCTGGGTTCTTGAGGAAAGCGGCAAAGAAAAATTTTGGCGTAAAATCCATGGCCGCTATTAAATCACAGACGAGCTGAATCTTATCTCTTTCTTTTTTTGGGCGTGGTGGCGGTATCCAGTCGAGTGTTTTCTTCAAAGGCATTATGCTAGTTGCTTGCTGAGTTCGGTTGGGGCAAAGCTGGATTTTTTTTCTTGCTGATTTGAGGGATTGCGGCCAAGGATATGGGGGCGGAGAAGAAGCAAAAATGGTTGAACTACATACACACAACCTCCCCACTTCATTCCCCAAAAGACGAGCCGAAGGTCCCACAGCAACAAGGCCGGTTTCCACTCGACCCCACAACACTATGGCGGGGAGGCAACGTCGCCCCGGCCGCGCACCACACTGCAGTGCTTTTGGGGATGGGTGGGGGATGTGAAGTTTTTGAATGAGTGATTTGATGGACTTACCGGTGGGAACCAGATGCAAATGAATGGTGCTGTTGCCAACGAGGTGAGCAGGTTCCGTTGAGTGAACCAAATACCGATGATTTGAGCGATTTCCGTCCAGCCGAGATCAATCGTTGTCGCCGACAAGGTGAGCGGGTTCCGTCGGGCCGAGATTCGCTAGAGGACTATAGCCTACTGTAGCTTACTAATCAATTGTGATCGTAAAAAAAAGAGGAAAAGGCACGGGAGAATTAACTTAAGATTTAATTATAGATCATGGGTTTGGAGCTTAATGGTCGAAGAGGGATCTTCAAAACCCAGAGTTTTCAAAAAAATAAATGAGATACTTGTATGCTCAAACTAAAATTCTGAATAGACTACGATGACTGCAAGATGCAGGCCATCATCCTTAGTGAAAAAAAAACAAGCTTTTCTGGGTTTGTGAGGTGTAGTGCCGAAAAGGTGTGCTCTACACCAAAAGGGTTTCCTGCTGTCACGCGGTGAAAGTGGGATTGCATGCAAGTCCCTCTACCAATGGTAGTGGGGTTGCGCACGCCGCCCGCGCCCCTCTACCAAACTGGGTACGAGGGACTTGTGTCAAGTTCGCGTGTACATGTGTATACCAATCTGGCGTAACATTTTAGAAATTCCTGCAAGGTGCGCTTTCCATATCCATCACATATCATAGCCTCGAACCTTCAAGCCCAAAGACATTTCTAAATCAGCATCATCTTATTTTTGTAGGTCACAATAAAGCCGGACTATTATGGCAACGCCAGGCATTATCTCCCAGGGTCATGTGACCATAAGCGAAGGCCGCATTCAATTCCGGTGTCCGACGTACAAAGTACAAAGCGCAGACCTCTGGCTAAAAAGTGCGTGCAAGGTTGGTTTCCATATGCAAACATGTTGAAGCGTCCGCTCCCATAACCGGCTAGGTTCCTATCAAGTCCCCCGACCATTCCTTGGAAAAGGTGCTGTTGTTTCTGCCACGCGCGTCCGTCCGCAGCCCATAAGGAATCACATCATACTGCCAATTATGGTGGCCTGTGTGTACACGTCCCGTTTCCCAACCTGAGCCTTTTTCTGATCCCGCAACCTTGCCACATTTGAGTTTACTGATACTCAGACCATCACCTATTCTCTTTTGCAGTTTATCTTTGTGCATACTCCCAAAAGTACAGTCATCCTTTTATGACCACTTCTGGCGGCAATCAGCAAGTCAGCAACATTGCTCCACCCGGTACCAATAACGTCGCAAAAGTTCACAGTACAAATTGAACGGGTTCTACAACATACCCTCAACTGATTGATTGATACTTTGCTTGAGATGATTCCACTGAGATATCCCGCAAGACACGGGACGTCTCAGCTTGACTTGGAGCTGAATTATCTCCTCATTAGCGCGATCCAAACCAAGCATATCATGAATTCCTGTGCGTACAACCAGAGCAATTTCCCATGGATCCTTTGAGAGACGCAGCTTGTAACTGTCATTCCACAACAGGAGATTGAGACTCATCTTCATGAGCTCTTTGCAATCAAACACTTTGTTCTTGGGTAGGTGTAAGTATTCAGGCACATAATTGGTGAGGTAAGAAGCCCACCAATCACCAAAGCTCTGGATAGCTTTGATGACCCAATTTTTTTGTCTCTTAAGAGCCACGTAATTTTTTCAACTCGGGATCAAGTACCCAAACTCCCATTGGATTCAATTGCAAAGGAGTAGTAATATCTTTATAGTTATACTCAAACTGCTAAAAGTCTTTGAAAATCAATAGAGTTGTTGTAACACCACATTGCTCAGCTTGTACAATACTCTATGCAACTGGTTCATGTTCAGTATCAGCAAACATTGTCTGCATTTCCCACAAATTTAATTCAAATTCATGCAATAACATCCTCAGACACACTGATCTGATGTATAATTAAAAGAAATTGAGTGTCTCCTTGGGTCATAGTACCTTGGATGGTGGACTTTTGTTGCCTAGAACACTAAATATTGCTAGGCAATGCGCTCAGACACTGTCCACAATCATCAGGATAGGGCGCCAATAGGTACAACTGTGAGATATCCACACACCAGTACAGGAATTAGGTCAGGTTCCTGCTCCTCAGTGATCAATTGTCCTTGGATTGAGATCAGAGAATTGCCAATAATATTCCCATTGCAAAATTGCCAAACCACATTGGATATCCTCAGGAAAAGAATTACTCCCTAGAATTTCGACCTGCTCAATCCAACCTGCCTGCAACCAAATCATATATGAGAACACAATAATAATTTCCTAGAACCAAAAATCAGTCCCTGAATGCCTCCTTTATTGAACTATATATCCCCAACTCACTGGTTTTCATTCTCTCTTCTTCCCAATCCTTCAAAGAAAAGTATATAGTTGGTGTGCTCTCTATCACGGACATATGGTCCTTGATGCAAAATTGCTGATTCTGCTTCAGGTCAATTCCCAATCACACGCAAACTACAACATTCATACAAATTTGGGGAGAACCTTAGCAGAACTAAAAGTACTCATACAGGACGAGATAACAATGAGTCACCGGGATGCGAGAGAAATGGTCAACTGGTCACTGCGCTGTTTTAAAGATTCTGATGCATTTTTTGGGGGAGTTTGGTTTGTATTTGGTGGCAATTTCAGGCAGATGTTACCCGTAGTCTGTGGTGGCAATATATTTGCACAAGGGACAGCCAGTCTTATAGGATAATATTTATGGCCCTTGACGCGCCATTACAGTTTAACCGGGAATATGTGGCTCCAGTCTACCAGTCAGAGCTCTGAAGATACTTTTACGTCCAGAGATGCACCCGAGTTTTTGGAATGGCTACTCCACGTGGGTTCAGGGAAAGGGATGATGAACAATACGGAAGTCATTTCCTTGACCGGGATTCATGTATTTACCAATTATGTCCAGCGGGTTGTTATGGAAAATCTCATTGCCTTTGTCTACAGGTATTTGAGCTTGGTCAGAAGCAACTATCATGACAAGGGGCTGGCTAAATTTTATAGCGGACAAGCAATTTCAACACCGCTGAATGTCAATGTTGCTGTGCTTAATACAAGTTGTGTGCGTTGTCTGCTGGGTCAAGTCGTTGATATTCGGGAGTTCAATGAGGTCTTAAGTGATTGTGATGAGACAGTGGGTCTTGAGTCGTTTTCTAACATTGAAATTCCAGGCTTTTTGGTTCCAATGCTTTGACTGAAGGAAGGCATGCCAGTGGTTTGCATCTGGAATCTCACTCTAGGTAGCGGTCTTTGTAGCGGTACCTGCCTCCTTGTCAAGGTGATTCAGCCTCATGTCTTGAAATGTGAAGTCATGACTGGCCCAAATTCAGGAAGTGAATTAATGATCCCAAAAATAGTATTGATACACAAACCAGACCCATCCTGTGCCACAACATTTTCCCAGTATCAATTCCCTGTTTGATACAGGGAAATTTCTTCCGCAGCCAGTCTTCTCTCATGGACAATTGTATGTTGCCCTTTCCTGCGCTACAAGTCAGGCAGGCATTTGTTTTGGCATTGTTGTCTCTGATGGAAACTGCTCTCAAACTGTGAATGTGGTGAATCTGTCAGTTATTAAAGAAGCCGTGATGTGACCACATTGATGGTATTCTTATTTGTGTGTATGTACAAAAGTCAATGTCGGAAATTTTTGTAGTCATCAGTAATTTGAAAATAGGAAACTGTCATGTTGTGTAAATGTACTTATACCTTTAGTTTTGGTTCTGTCTCTATACTCAGGTGTGGAGATATAGTCCTTCAATGTGTGTTGTGTATGATTTTTCAGAAAAAGTTTGGTGCAGAGGGCCCAGGGACGGAGTGTGCTGCCAGCGGCGCAGCCGCAATTTCCCTAGTTTTTTTTCATAAAAACATTTGTAAAATGTCAAATAAAAGGAAAATAGCCATCATATCCCAGCATACCACCGGGATTTATGAGCACAGACCAACCCATTTCTTAGCGCCAAAAAAACAACCGTTTCAAGTATTGATTGGGGCTAGTTCTCTCTCTCCGTAAAGAGGGTGCACGTACATGATATCACGTTGTACCAGATCTGCCAATCGCGCACGGGCTTTGTTGTTTAATGATCCGCTCCAAACCTGGGAAATCATGTTTTGCAAAGTTTTCAAAAAATAAAATAAGCATGAAGAAGAGGAGATAATGGTCCCAAACTGTATCAGGAGATAGACAAGATGCAGGCCTATCGTGCATTAAATTTTTGAAGCAGTAGAAAATAATCTAAGTTGAGTTCTGGCACTCAAAGTGGAGTACCACCAAAACTTGGAATAGTCTCACTCTCACGCAAGAATTCCTGATAGGGCATAAGTCCCTCCGGCAAAGCCTCAGGTGGGGGAGGGACTTAGCTAAGGCCCCATTTGGCTGCCGCGTTATACATGATAAATGGGCTTATTTATCACGCGCGACCCCCGGGGGGTCAAAGTTTTTGGTGGAGACAGGGGGCAAACTTTGGGTCGTGCTTGATAAATTTGCACATTTATCACGTATAATGTGGCAGCCAAACGGGGCCTAATTTCAATCATGTATCATGTCTGTGCATCATATATCATGCCTGCGCGTCATGTCTCATGTCCATGCATCATATAGCTTAGTAGGAAATCTGCCAGATTTGACCCACTGTAGCACACTCCTTTTTTGGGATGTGCTAATGCCGTGCAGCTCACCATGTGCTCTTGAAAGGGGTTTCTGCCCGCTGTAATGTTTTTTTTGGGCTTTGAGTACCCCAGTGAGGAGGTATGATTTTTTTTTGTCATTTTTGGACAAATTGCATGTCTGACTCCCATTTCATGCGGCAGAATTACATTCTGACTCCCAAAAAACAAAATTTGGGAGTTGGAATGTAATTCTTGGTAGACAATTAGTCAAGCCCCTTTTTATATTACATGATGGTGCAGGACTGTGCAACCTGAGCTTTGGAGACACTTTGCGCCTCCTCAGAGCGGAGAGGCTTACATGTCAAGTCGGGGTCGTGGCCTGAGAAGAACGGGAATTTTGTGATATTTTGTTATATTTTGACTTCAATATCCTGTAGTACCTACAAGGGAGCATCTTACAAACAAATAAAAAATGAGGAATTGGAGCCTACCTTCTTGCCTATCATTCCTAAAAAAAGTATGTCAAAAGTGGCATTGTTGAGTTTTCTACATGTGTTTCAAGAAACCATTTTTTTTGTCTCTAAAGGGGCTTTGAGGGTTGTGAAAGGGGTGTGATGGTGGTCTGCCCCCGCAAGCAATCTAATGTCTGTGACATATTGGCAAAATTTACAAGTGAGTTTAACCTGATTGATGGCTTTTTTTCAAATTTTTAAAATTCCAGAACATGTAGGCAATTGTCAGGATTCTTAAGGTGCCATCGGCTTCTCAAATTTTGGAGACGTTGGGGGTCATCTGAGGGGTTTTATGGTCTTTCCAGCCATTTGGCTGGTACATACTGCTCACGCAAAAACCTCGACATTGCGTGCAAGTCCCTCTCTGGCGGGAGGGTGCTCGCACCCCGCCAGCACGGGAGGGACTTCTGTTAAGTTTGTGTGCAACCTGTATGCCTGTCATGACCCTGATTTGCCCGGGGTGAGTAGGCGGAGTGGATAACAGCGCGTCACACTTTCTACGGATGTAGGCGCTATAACCGAGCTTAAGACAGCCTCTCTGGAGGAGAGCCCCGCAGGCTCTCTGTCTCACAGAGACGGAGGCTCGCGCCTCGCGCTAGGGGCGCCAGCCTGCCAACTCAGAAGGGAGGAGACCAAGTTCGAGGCGCTACCGACCGTTATTTGACCTGTGAAGGGTTCAAGTTCCAGGGTTTGGCAGGGTCTGGCATTTTGGGTGATAATTTCGTCATGGTCGCGCCTGTACGTCGGGGTCCGCCAACTTTTCTCTATTTGCCCGGCTGCGTGTAGGTGTATACGTCTCGCGGTCACCTGGGCTGCAAAGAACAAATCTGACCCTTACAAGAGTCTGTGTCGTATCTGCCTTGTCCAGCATCGCTCTTTACACTCTTCCCGTTGCGCTCAGGACCAAGCTTAACGCGAGGCGGAGAAGATAAGTTCGGCTCATAGCACTCTTAAAACCTCACTCATCAACAGCATTCTTCTCTACCCTCAAGCTCCCCAAACTCGTCAAAGCGATCCAACTCCCATATTGACCTTTATAAGCTCGCGAAGACCTCGTTCTGCGCTCTCACTACTTGTCTCTTCATATTTTTCTACTGCCTCTTCTCCTCTACCTTTGCCCTTCAAGGTATTTGACATCCTCTTTTCTCGCGATAGACTTCCAAGGGTCCTGAGTTTCGAGTGCAATTAGCCTTGAAGTCCTCATATACTCGCAGCCGGCATATTGAATCCTTTGGATCAAGTTACATATCTACAAGACTCCAGGGCAGTATGAAATCCGTTCTTCCCATACTTTTAGGCTCCGTCCTGCTGCTGTTGATCAGCAGTCCGATTGAGAGCGCTGCTGGAAACCCATCAGTCTACAACCGCGACCAGGGCAAGAAAGCTGGCGGACCAGCGGGAAGCGAGGACGCGAACTCTCTCGACGAAAACCCCATCCTCGGGGATGGAAACCTAGGGCGCGATGACACCGTCGCGAAAGCAAACAAGCGTTATTGGGAGTGTCGAGATAATTTGGAGCCTAAGAAGCATTATGTTCTCTACTGCCTTTACGAATCGGCGGGCGGGAGTGAGTCGAGCATCTTTGTCAACCTCCCCTCGATGGATTCCCTGTGCAGACCATAGAGACTGATTTTATCACTCCATCATTACAGAGGTTTACAAAACAGAAAATATACAGAATGCCTTCCCGAACCAGAACCTCCCGCTTTTTAGCTGCGCAGAACATTATCGGGGGAGTTGTTGTGACTCTATGGTATGTAATAGTTCTTGGAGAAACTGTTCATTCGTTCTTCAATTGACGCAATTCCTGCTAACAAGCTGCTTTGATTTCTATTTGATTTCCCTTTTACATCACCATCCAATCCGATGTTAAATTCAATCTGAAGAACTGTTCCAACGCGGATGTAGCTTATCCTGATCCAGCTGAGTGATCTGCTCCCAATCTGAATCGGCAATGCCCTCCGCTCGTCAAAATCTTCATCGCTGCTATATCCATGGTACCAACTGCTGCTTCCCTTATTTAACGTCTGTTTACTACAACACACGCGCAAATTGGTATCTTCGAGCCATACATGTAGCGCTGGCAGTTCTCATTTACGTGTAAACATCATACCATATCAGTACCAATTTTTTTTTTGTGCAGATGCGCGATCCCATTGGTTGGCGCATCCGAGAAATAAATGACGTGTAACAGAAGTTTCATCAGGAATACTCTATCTCGAGGCCCATTGTGAAGAAATAAAAATTTAAAAATTTGAAGGAAAATACTAGTTGATATACATTCTATTAGAGCGGCGGTGGCGGAGCAAAGCGCAACGTTCCAAGTTTGTGCCAGGCTGAGGTGCCCTGGCTTATGTAGCCTCGAGAAACTTTCCCGTTGGTGCAACGGGCGCGTAGCGCAGCAGCCTCCCATTCCTAAAGTCTGCTCACGACGACACGCCTGCCAAAATCAACACACTCTGATGTAGCGCTAGAACCCGTACCCGGAGCCAGGGCATACCCATGGACGAGCCTTCGGAATGCCTGGTACGGCACAACCCATGCGCTGCGCATGTCCCCAGGCCGGCACCAAAGTGCACTCGTGGTGTAGTATACATGCTCCCGTTTGTGAATGTGTGGAATAGTTTGACGTATGTGGCGGCGGAGGACCCCAGGTTTCTCAGTTGGATTTCATCTGTGGAGGGGTCGGCAGGGTCAGACGAGTGGCAGCGAGTGGCTATTACTATCGGTCACTGTACGGTCATGGTGGCGCCTGAAGGGCCTTTATACCC
The DNA here is from genome assembly GCF_026914185.1 of Puccinia triticina. Classification (NCBI taxonomy): domain Eukaryota; kingdom Fungi; phylum Basidiomycota; class Pucciniomycetes; order Pucciniales; family Pucciniaceae; genus Puccinia; species Puccinia triticina. The sequence goes on along the minus strand of NC_070564.1, from coordinate 3,727,867 downwards.
CAACACTGGTCGATTCGGCCGATTGGGTGGTAAGCTGCAGCGGGACCTCACTTCAGAGAGCACTACAAAATGTTGGTCCATCGCTGCCATACCCACCAATCACACCCTTTTCATCTCACTCATCAACATTAATCTCCTTCCGCTAAAGCTCTCCAAGTTCCCGCATCTGTCTTGATAGGCTCGCGACGACCTTGTCTTTTATCTCGCCCCTCTCCTTCTTGCTTGCTTACTCTTCTGATCAGTTTTCAAGCACATATCTTCCCTTCCATTTCCCAATATTGATTTCTACAAGTTCTTACTGCCTTTTCTTTCCAAAGTAGGTTTCCCCCTTTTCTTTTCTCTCGTGATAGGTTGACCGCGAGTTCTGACTTGATTGCACTCCATATCCTTGCGGCCGGCAGATCAAACTCTTTCGATTAGGTTGGATAACTATTGTGTTTTGTAGAATGCTTGGGCAGATGGTCCTGTTGCTGTGCACCAATCATGGCATTCCATAATTCCATTTTTTTTTGTTTTTGCCTCGCATTGTGAAATAAAGATCATCATGATCATTTTCACTTCGGTACAGGCAGGCTCCGTATGGCAGAATGATGGAGATTAAACTGGGGCTATGCCAGACAACCCCATAACTATAGCACTCAACTTCACTCTTGAAGTCCAACCATTAAGCAAAACACAATATTTACAAGACCAAAGCATGAGATCCGGAATCCACATGCTTTTGAGCTCCATCATGTTTCCATCATGTTGCTGTGCATCACTTCAAGGTCTTATGCAGGACGCGTCATTGACCCAAATCGCGGCGCCCGGATTAATACTGACGTGAGCTGGAGCCAATATTGGGATTGTCCAAGTCACAAGCCCGTTCTGGCTTGCTACAATGCGAAGACCTGGAGTGAGTTTAGCATCTTTTCCAGGATCCTCTCCATGACATTTCTGTACAGACCAAAGAGGCTGATTTTATCATCATCCTCTCAGGCCGAACAAGGGTGAAACAGCTGCGCTGCGCTGACATCAGCGGCACTTTTAGCGCAGCGCAGCGGTCCACCGCTGACTCTCCAGCCCAATCAGCGTTTATACCGCTGACAATTTCCGGTGATCAGCTTTAGCGCAGCGGATAAATGAGCGCTAAAGCTGACAAAAAGCGCAGCGCAGCGGAAATTGCGCTGAATTGCCGCTGACCGCTATTTCAGCTGTCAGCGCGCTGTTTCCGCTGTGAGCGCTGACGGCTGCCGCAGCGGAAGCGCCGCTGTCAGTGAGGCGCAGCGCATTTTTTCCGCAGTGACACGTACGTGGCCCAAGTGCTATCCCGCTTGGCTTCCACGTATTCGACCCCTAGCCAACCTGCCTTCCTCTGATTCTCCTCATCACCATGGCTGAAGACAACGGACTTAGTGAAGATAATGAAGACCAGGACCGGACCGATCACCCCTGCACCCCTCCTAACACGATCGATGATCCTATCAATGTCCCCCAATCCACCCGCCAGGAATCCAGCCGCATTCGTACTCCTAGCACTTGACCTGGCTTCATCCCAACTCTGACTCAAACCAAAACTCGTCGACCCGCCGCTTCATTCTCTGATGCACCAGCACAAACCAGTACCAAATCAAAAAAAAAGAATGTTGCAGATTCCACCAATAAGGAAGTTTGAGCTGCAGGAGTGAAGCAAACCTCCCGACGTGCAGGCCGGGTGATTAATGTCAATACAATTCAGGATTTGGACGATGTGTGGCTTGTGAATGGTGTCAGGATGGGTGGAGAATTTGAAGACTGCCAGAAAGTCATCAACAGTGCACAGAAAAACCCAAAGTTCAAAAAGTATGATGATTCTTCCCCCCCCCCCCCCCCAACCCGCCAAAACCCCCAAAAAAGTAGCCTATTGTCTTCCTCTTCCTCATTTATATTTAATTATTTCTCACTCCTCATTTTTATTACTTTTTTTTCATCAGTTTTTTTTTCTAATGTTGTACTTAGATCAGCGGTCATGTCCGACCCCATGGCTCTCCAATTGGCGGTTTTGGACCGCTGCGCTGCGCTGAATTTAGCGGTTTTTCCGCTGAAAAAAGTGTCAGTGCAGCGGTCCTGCCGCTGACAGACCGCTGATTTAGCGCGCTAATTATCAACATTTTTTTCCGGTGAGAACTATCAGCGCTTAGCGCAGCGCCCCACCCGCTGAATGTCAGCGCAGCGCAGCGTGGCCAAAAACCGCTGCGCTGACCGCTTCGCTGCGCTGTTTGCAGCGAAGCTGTTTCACCCTTGGGCCAAAGCTTCAAGGATAATATAAGTAGGTCCTACAATTGGCCCTATCAACTTTTTATATGTCCTGAGAATGAGACGGGGGTTTGTTGTGATTGGAAGCCGTATGTGAGTAGTGAAAAACCTCTTATAGAAATTATCAATTTGTTTTTCACTGGAAGCAATTCATGCTAACAAGCTGCTTTCAATTTCTCTTTGAATTTCCTTTTAACCTTCCAGCCCAATGAGCTATTACTTCATTCCCCCACAATGAAATGTGCCACCCGCATCAAGCTGGCAATCTTGATAATCCTGCGATTGCAAAGTAAATCAACCCACCCCTCATCATAGTCTTCATCCAGCTTCATCCCTGCTGTATCTTCCTGAACTGACCGCTTCTTAAATTTTCATCATGTGTTTGCATCAACACACGCACAAATTGACAGTCTTCCTTCTAAACACTCATCTACGGATATTACCCGCCGTTCTCATTTACTCTGTCAACATCAAACCTATCAAAACTGTTTCCGTATCAAATTGATTTTGTGCAGATGCATGATGGGCTTGCGAATGGAAGAAACAAACAATTGCCGTACAACAGAAGTTTTGAGACGAATAGATCTACCTCGTATTGTGAATAAGCAGTGATAAAATGAAATTTAAAATACTCAAAACCCTTTTTATGAGAGAAGCAGCACCAGAGAAAAGGAGCTCCAAGTTCAGGGAGCCCAGGGTGCCCTAGCTTGAGGGGCTCTGCTATTTTCCCAACGGACGTGCAGCATCCTTCTACTCCCAGCTAACTAAGGGCTCCTCTGAAGGCGGTCCCTTCAAGGAAAACAAAACAGGGAAAGAATCTGTGAGAATATCAAGACTTGAAGGTTTTATTTCATCTCGTCAGCTCATGGTGGTCTTCATGAGAGAAAGGAGTAAAGAAGAAAAACAAGAGTAACAGTCATGTACCTTTAAGGGCAGTGGTGGGCAAATGAAGTAGTGTTCTAAGTGATACAGAGAATGTATGAAGACAGGAGAAAAAGATAAAAGGTTTTGAGAATGACGCGAATGCGGTATGAGGTCGTCGCAAGCTGCCGATGATAACAAGAAAAATACGAGATTTGAGGCAATGGGAGGTTTGTACGTTGGAGTGGGGTTTGGCTGGTCTGAGCTGGACAAGAGTGATAATGAGGATGGGTGAGCTGGTGTGTGGTTGATGGGAAGTGGACAAGAGCTAAGGGAGAGGAACAGAGAGTCAGGGGTGTATTTTTTATACCCAAGGATGGGTTGGTGTGGCTTCTTCAAGTATGCACATGTTTGGCCTGGTTAAGTCTCAGGGTCCAGGGTTTGCCCTACGGCGCGGCTGAAGCGCTTTGTTGTTGGCTGGGTTGGTCTGGGCCAAGGATCAGGGTTCTGTTGACCTGACAAAGCTGATTGGGTTCTTGGTCCCTGTTCTTGTTGCCTGGATAAGACGGTATGACAAGGGACCGGTTAGTTCTTTTGTCATCTCCACTGGTTTGGTTGCTACGGTCTGATGAGGCTGATTTGTACTTATGATGGAGCGTGTGGGTGAGCAATACAGGAGCGCAGAGGGTTGATCTGTCAGGACCCCGGCAAGCCCCTACTAGACACCCTTACGTGATACCCCGGGAGTTTGCCATTTTGAAACGGCTGTAGTTTTGATTTTTTTGAGAGAACCAACTGTTGTAGTGAATCGCCTGGTCACTCTTTATTGTAAATCGTTATGTATTTCGGCCAGTAGTAGTAGTAGAAAGACTAGACATGATATGAGAAAGATTTAACAATAAGTGAAAGAGTTCAAACGCAATGAAGAGATAACAAAACAAAAGAAACTCTACTAACAGAATAAAGAAGCAATCTTTACAAGTAAACTGAACACAATCGACTATAACAAAGAACAATCTAACTAGAACACAAAATCAAACTGAAAGAAAACAATTTGTTTAGTAAATAAGATAAACAAGCAGAAACCAAGGATGATTAACAGAAACCAACGCTGTGACTCCTTGAGCTTGATATTTTCTCCTCCTAAACCAATACTGTTTTTCAATTCTTGATGCTAGCTGAGATTTTCGAAGAATGTGATTGTGAGTGTTTGACTGGTTGAACTGATTGATGCTTGATTTTACCTGAGTAGTTAATCCTTCAATGCGATGGCTTTCAAACCGACTAGATCAAGTATACCGTGTGGAAACTTCGAACGACCAGCCGACCAGACACGCGAGACCGAGAAAGCAAGAGAAAAAGAACTTTTCCAAGTTTGAAGCGAAGTCTACAAGTGCGTCCACGTGTACACACAACATTGCATATGCACTATGCATTGTGTCCACGAATTACACTCAACAACTGTTTGAAACCAACTACGTCAGTATGTTCAATTTTGCAAATTTTGGCATAGTGGATTGAAACAAGTTACGTAAGTAAAATCTGCAGCCTTTTGTGGGGGTTTTGGATAACAAAAGTGCAAAATTGATGTTCTGGTTATCATTGCTGATGTATTACAAAAAAGGGGGTTGATAAATCGACTCCCAAAAATTAAAAAATCAACTCCCAAATCGAGTTTACGTCGCGCGGACCGCCGCGCGACGTCTGTCCTGGGTCCCCATGACCCAATTTTGACCCGGGGGCATTTTGGGAGTTGATTTTGTAATTCCGCAATCCCAAACAGGAGTCAGAATTTTAATTTTGCAAAAAATGCCGGAAAATAAAGAAAAATTTATACCTCCGCACTGGGGCACCCAAAGCCCCCCAAAATTTTACAGCACTCTAAATACACTCTCTAGAGCATATGTTAAGCTTCACGGCATTAGCACACCTCAGGGAGACCCTGTGTAGCCGGGGGCGGATTTGGCGGATTTCCTACTAACGCAATGTGCCATGTCCTGAGATACGGTGATCCAAATGCCCCCTAAATTCTACAGCACTCTAAATAAACTCCCTAGAGCATATTTTAAGCTTCACGGCATTAGCACACCTCAGGGAGACCCTGTGTAGCCGGGGGCGGATTTGGCGGATTTCCTACTAACGCAATGTGCCATGTCCTGAGATAAGGTGATCCAAATGCCCCCTAAATTCTACAGCACTCTAAATAAACTCCCTAGAGCATATGTTAAGCTTCACGGCATTAGAAAACTTCAGGGAGACCCTGTGTAGCCGGGGGCGGATTTGGCAGATTTCCTACTAACGCAATGCGCCATGTCCTGAGATACGGTGATCCAAATGCCCCCAAAATTCTACATCACTCTAAATAAACTCCCTAGAGCATATGTTAAGCTTCACGGAATTAGCACACCTCAGGGAGACCCTGTGTAGCCGGGGGCGGATTTGGCGGATTTCCTACTAACGCAATGCACCATGTCCTGAGATAATATTTTTGTGGTCTGTATCGGTAATTTTAGATAGGAGGGCGGGGAATCCTTTGAGCTGCCTCTGTTTTTTTATCTCTTCTTGATCAGAAGATATAAAGGGTTCAAGTGAGGATAAGTAGTAGGAAATCTGCCAAATCCATCCCCGGCTACACAGGGTCTTCCTGAGGTTTTCAAATGCCTTGAAGCTTAACATATGCTCTAGAGAGTGTATTTATGTGGCAGAAAAACTTTGGGGGCATTTGGATCACCGTATCTCAGGACATGGCGCATTGCGTTAGTAGGAAATCCGCCAAATCCGCCCCCGGCTACACAGGGTCTCCCTGAGGTGTGATAATGCCGTGAAGCTTAACATATGCTCTAGAGAGTTTATTCAGAGTGCTGTAAAATTTTGGGGGCATTTGGATCACCGTATCTCAGGACATGGCGCATTGCGTTAGTAGGAAATCCGCCAAATCCGCCCCCAGCTGCACAGGGTCTCCCTGAGTTGTGCTAATGCCGTGAAGCTTACCATATGCTCTAGAGAGTGTATTTAGAGTGCTGTAAAATTTTGGGGGGCTTTGGGTGCCCCAGTGCGGAGGTATAAATTTTTCTTTATTTTCCGGCATTTTTTGCGAAATTAAAATTCCGACTCCCGTTTGAGATTGCGGAATTACAAAATCAACTCCCAAAATGCCCCCAGGTCAGAATTGGGTCATGGGGACCCGGGACAGAGACGTAAACTTGATTTGGGAGTCGATTTTTTAATTTTTGGGAGTCGATTTCTCAACCCCCTGCAAAAAATGGATTAAAATCAACAAAAAATCACTTTTAGAAGCCTTTCAGACCTTCCTAATGTAACATGGGAGCAGGAGAGAACAGGGAGGAACTAATAGGGGGGTTCACAATAGGATAAAAATAAAACTTTAGAGCTAATTTTAAGGCCTTTATGAACAACTTTTTAAAAAATAAAGACGTTGCTCTGATTCTCAGGGGATACCCAGTCCTGTACACCTTGCCAGATTTTTAAAAATTTGTTGATAAAGACCTTAAAATTGACTCTAAAACTTTACTTTTATCCTATTGTGAACCCCCCTAATATGTATGCACACTATGTTTGCACTTTTAAGCACAAAAACAAATTGAAACAAAACATGTCAGTATGTCATTTTTTCCCTTTGAAGGGAAGACCAGATTGAAACAGGGTACATCAGTATGTTTCAGAAGAAAAAAATCCCAGCAGTGTCCATTTGAAACAAGTTTCACAGGTTTACGCAAAAAAACAAATTGAAACAAAACATGTCAGTATGTCATTTTTTCCCTTTGAAGGGAAGACCAGATTGAAACAGGGTACATCAGTATGTTTCAGAAGAAAAAAATCCCAGCAGTGTCCATTTGAAACAAGTTTCACAGGTTTACGCAAGTATCATTTTTGCCAAAAAAATCATTTTGAAACAATTTACGTAAGGTTGTCTAGTAGGGGCTTGCCGGGGTCCTGATCTGTCTACCTCCGAGTGGAGGAGCTCAAGGGCTGAATCCGGGTCTTTCGGGCCTGGGCCCGAATCCTGACAGAATCGAGGCATCTGAAATCGAAGAAAACGGACACCAGTCACCGCTGATTCATAGACCATTCCAGTTCTCCCAAAACGAGGGGCGCTTGATCAACTATTATTCCGTTGAATACCTTTGTCTCCCCTGTTCTCTCTTCCCAATTGATTTGAAGTAGATTTCTCGATGAAATTTCAAGAAAGTATAGCAGTTACCCCGACCCGATCCCCGGATGTCATAGGCGGGTAATTTCTCCCCCGATCATCTATTTCAGTGCACACCTCGGCAATCAGCGACCCATGATCGACGAACCACCTCCGAAGGAGAAAAAGTAATCCAACATAATATGTCGTCGGTATATTGGTCGTGGGTGATGAAGATAGTCAGGTTGGGGGTTTGGGTGTTGAAGTTTAACGCGGCGCTTGTAGGAGTGATTGGGGTACTACTGTGAGTCAGCATTCTTTTTAGGGAAGTTATTTCGAAGGTCCTTGACTGATGGAGCTCTATGATGGCCTGGAATGGATGATGAACGGTAAAAACCACAGGTACTCGTTCCAGGGCAAGATGATATATCCGAGCTCGATGCCCCAAGGCTCACGAGAGAAAGTTCCGAAGCCGTCGGATTTTGAGATGAAGGATTGGGAAGAAATCGAGCTCATTGCACCCGACCAAGTCATGACCAAAGCATTCATCATCCTCGCCGCACGCAGATCAGAGAAATCTCTTTCGGGAAAGGCGTTGGAGGATTGGAGACGCCGTCGGCCGACAATTCTTATGCTCCATGCCAATGCTGGTAACGTGGTCAGTATGCCTCTTCGTCGGCCTGAACCCAGCTTTGACTCCCTCGCCCAGCTTCTTGACGGTCCGGGAACACTATTCATTCATGTTTTTATTTTTCAAAAAAAAAAAAAAAAAATGCTGTTATCCTCTCTTCGAGCTCAGGGCCATAGGTTACCGATAGCCAAGATTTTAGTAGAACAGTTTGAGTGCAACGTGGTAGCGATTTCCTATCGAGGATATGGGCATTCCTCAGGAACGCCCTCCGAGAAGGGCATCCTTCTCGACTCGCAGACTGTCTTCGATTACACCAAATCCCACCCCATCCTCCAGTCTTCTCCTCTCTTTCTCTACGGTCAAAGCTTAGGTGGCGCAGTCGCAATTGGTCTTGCTTCCAACAAAGTCAACGCAGGCAAAATAACCGGGGTTATTTTGGAGAACACGTTTGCTAACCTGGTCAGTCGTAAATCTGCCTTTGTCTGAGAATCAGAACACTTGAAGATTCTGACCATCGCTCTCAAAATCCCTGATCCTCAACAAAAAAAAAAAAAAACAGAGGAAATTGATTCCAGTAGTGATGCCAATGATCGGACCGTTATCGTTTCTGTGTCACCAGACATGGTACTCGGACGAGCGGATCAAACAGATAAGCGATGGGCCGGAGTCGCCAGCATTTCTATTCTTGTCGGGGACGAAGGATGATTTGATCCCCACCTCACATTTCCGGATCCTCTATGACCTCTGTCCGTCCAAACAGAAACACTGGAAAGCTTTCAAAGATGGCACCCATAGTTTGTCCATTCGCGCTCTCTATTATCCTCTCCCCTTACTCACGTCATTCTTCCTGCTACCCCCTTTCTTTCAGATGACACTTGTCTCCAAAAAGATTACTTCCCTACTATGGGCCGCTGGATTGAAGAAATTTACGCCAGTGTCAAACACGCGTGACCGCTTTCATCGGCCTCTTTTCCTTTCTAAATGCTCGTTGTTTCTCCGCTCGCTCATCTACATTTTTCTATCGTTCTGTGCATGTGATTTTTTTAGATTTATTTTGAAAATTTTCCACAATACTTGATTGATTCCCCCGACTCATCTGGAAGTATGATCAGTTGTCTCGTTTTGTGTTGTTCTATTGTAAAATGATTTGAACAGATGCTGTCATCCTTAAATGGAAACACTTGAATCTTACCAGCCACATGGGGACCCACTTCATTGGTTTCACCAAATAGAGGCCACTCCTCTTATGTATGTCAAGAAAACGCCCTGTAATGTACATACGTATTGACTCTCAACAATGTGCCGGTGTGTGTGGCGGCCATGGCTCGGCTCAGTTTCTTTCCCCACCAAGGCCATCACACAGCCTCATGCTACATTGATAACCACCCACTCAACGGTCTAGTCATTTCTCATGAAAAAACGTCTCCTTTGGAAGCTTGTTGCTTGTCTGTCGACACAAAAAGTCGAAGAGAAGGAGAGAGAGAGGCAGCGCAGCCAGGCCAAAAAAGCACTGCGCTGTGATTTCCAGAACGATGTTGTTAGGCCATTGCTTGCAACAAAACACAAAAAAAACTAATCACAATCATACGGAGAAAAGATAGAGAAAGAGAGATAGGGTGATGAGAGGAACATAGTCTTAAGAGCCTGTGGGTGTTGATGAGGAAGCTTTTTTCGCTTTGAGGGCGGCCATCTTGGCCCGTCGTTCTTCTTTCATCCTAGCCATGTGAGCAGCTTTAGATTCTTTGGATGCAGCGGAGGAAGAGGCGTCGGGGGTTATCTTGGCCGATACGGGGGGCTGAGGATCCTGCTCGAACGGAGCGTTGTTCCAGGAGTCCTCCTCCTTAGTCTCAGCATCATCCTCCGCGGTCCCACCGCCCCGCCCGGCGCCTTCTTCGAGCTCGTTATCGGCCTCTAGTGCAGCCACTAAAGCGGCCGAAGTATTGGCCGGCTTGCCTTTCGACCCAGTCAGACCACCTCGTGTCGCTTGTCCCAGTTTCATTCGGCCTCCCGTGCCCCCGGATGAAGCCGCTTTCGGGGGCTTGTTGGCGGCCTGTAAGCCAAGCTTGATCTTCGATGGCAGCGGCGTGAAACTGGGCTCATGGACCGCTGGTCCGGTCTCGAAGGTCGACCAATCGTCTGCATCGGCTTCCACATTCATCAGATCGCCTCCCCAGTCGGCTTGCGGCGCCTCACTTCCCTTGGGGGGCCGCTCGTTCCCGAGCGTGAACGCGTTGACCAAGCCGAAAGAGTCGGCTCGTGCCATGTTTGTCGGCGGGACGGGGAGCTGGGCGTGAGAGGAGGACGAGTTCGGGGTGCCTGAATTGCCGCTGGGTGACGCGCCAGGTACCTTCGGATCCGGGGAGGCAAGCTCGCTCGATGTCAGCTTGCGGCTCACTGAGCTGAAGGCCCAGCTGGCCAGGGCACCCGCCGCTCCAGTAGCATTCATGGCCATTCCAGGCTGCGACGACGAAATTGCGTTGTTTACTGCATCGCCCAGGGAGGCGGGGGTATTGTCGCTTTCAGGCTACATGGATAATTCCTGCGGTCAGCCCTCGCGTCCAGAGTTCTCTCGAGAGTGATGTAGACAGTGGTGAGCGGAGACAAACCATTTCGGAGGCGGCCTTTCTGACGCGCTCGAGAAACATGTCCAAAGCCTTGAAGGCCTGATCTCTGACTGTCTTCTCTTTATCGATCAAGCAGATCGACATCCCGGGGATTACTTTGCCTACCAGATCTTCAGGCTCGTAGTATTCGACCGTGGCCATCAGCGCCATCAGTCCTGCTATTCGTGCAGGGGTGAAAGGGTCACGGACACTCCGAGTGAACGCTGGCACGAGAACCTTGCGGCAGGTCGACAGGGTGAGCGATTTCGATAGACGTCCTAAAAGGATGCATGTGTTGGTTCGAATGCCTGGCTCGACGTCCATCTGTGTTTTCGCTAGATGGCGCAGCAAATCGTTGTTCAATATCCGTTCAGAAAGCTGTCAAGAGATGTCAAAGATGAATCAGATCAGTATTTCGAGTGGGTGAATGTGATTATAGTATGGGCAGGATAAGTGGAATGGAGAAGCTACTTTTGGGGCTAGTAGCAAGACACTTTTCACCGTCGCTTCCCTGATGATCGGGACGGTATCAGTAAACCCGGTGAGCAGGTTGGGCCAGATTTTCTCGACGACAACTGATCTATCTAGATGATCGACATATTGAGGCAGCAGCTCGAGTAATGACAATCTGATTGCCCGGTCGGGACTGGCGAAAATCTTGATCAAGGATTGGAGGACGATCGTCGAAAATTCGGCTGGTGATAGTGAAGAAGAGATAGAAATTGCGAGCGGTAGAAGTGTTGGGCCATCTGTGATTCGAGTTGAAATGTATCAAACCGCAAAATTACGACATTTAGTTGTCAATCACTTTATAATCCTCGGCACCCAAACCGAGTATATTTTACTGACCTGCACCGTGATCGAAAGATTGGACAAGAGAAGGTAAGACTCTGAATTTGAGGAATTCTGGCGGCAGAGATTCGGCAGAGTCTTTGATGGACTTGACCAAGGAAGCTCGTTCGCCCTGACTAGCCAGCGAGAAGCCTTCGAGACCGTTGCACACCTTGATCAAGCGATTTTCCCTGAAGAACGCGCCGGCGACCCCGCCCCCACCCTCGCCACTGCCAAAGCCTATCTCCCAGAAGGCTTCAGCCTTCAACCTGCCCTTGGGATTCGCGGATGCTAAGCGACGGGCCGCCGAGAATAGCGCCGGCGGGATGCTCCCTCGTTGTTGGGAACTCACATCGGGACTCGGAGGTAGATTGTTGAATAGGGTCTGGATCAATAGATAGAGTTGGTATGAGTCTAAACATGACGGATCTAGTCTAGTGAATCATCAACCTGAAAATATTAGTTCGAAGACAGTCATTCACGTCGCAGGGTCTTACTGGACAAATTCAAGCCGGACTTACTCTTTCAACACTTCGTAACCTGTCTTCATTAACTCCGGACTGGCGTACCTGGCTGATTCTGGGAACAGACCGCCAAGAGTCTAAACAGAATATCAAAACATTTGGCAGGGGGGGTTATTTTCCACAAGGTATCATAATTTTATTGAGGTTATAAAGAAAGGTCACGAACGTATAGGATTGGTTGGGGGTCTTTCGGACTACTCAAGACCTCGAACCCAGATAACTTCCATTCCCCGGATTGAGTGATAAAGACTGAAGTGAGTCTGAGGTTGCCATGGGTGGATGTACCGGGGCCGTTCAAGAATTTCAAGGCTGACTATCAAAGAACGACACAGAGTCCGATTAGCCATCCTGCCCTGCTCTTTTCTTGTGGTGTTCACTGGATAAGGTAAACGAAAATATATGAAAAACTTGCCACAATCCGACTGAGGCCCCATATTTTCCATTCGACTTCAGTCTGGCTGGTCATCTTGAGCTGGTCAAGTTTGGCCGAAAGACTAGAAACTTTCTCGGTGATGATGTAAACGGCAGAGTCGGTCTCAGTGCCATCGATAAATTTCAAGATATCCGGATGTCTCAGGGACCTCAATTTTTTGAGCGAGTTTTTAGCGAATCCGAGGAGCAATTTCCGATCTTTGGAGCCAATGAAAGGGTTGGAGTTGAGTTGGTTAGTGTTCGCGGTGTCGAAGACGAAGATGGATACGCTCGAGTTATCCTCCCTCTTGACTCCTTCGTAGTGCGTCCAAATCGACTGTCCTTCCGAGCTGCTCTCCTTGTTTCCCAGTCCGAATCCGGGTAGGTTGGGTATCCCTCCTCCCTTGGAGAGTAAGGAGGTCGCGGCCCCACCGATGACGGATAGCCAGGACATCGTTCCGAGCTCGGCTGGAAATCGTCCTTCCTAAGATTTCCTAGTCGTCTGCAACTTCTTGCTCGGCCTTTTCGTCCAAGAAGTTGCTTAGGTTGGAAGCTGAACTGCAGTCTGAAGCCCGAGGATAATCGCTGGTTGAAATTTGACAGTTCGCTCCAGCCATCTCCCGAAACTCAACAACCATCGACTCGCTGGTGTGAGTCGCCCTTGGACGTCGGGGCAAGAACAGAATTATGTAAGCCGTCGGTCGCCAGACTTCACGCAACCTGGGTCACACCATCGACGTGCTGCTGACCATACCTCCTCATGGGCCCTTCCCTCTGCTAATTTTTTCGAGACAACACGTTCTTGGTAGGAAAATGCAGCACGCAAGTTTTAAGAGTTTCTCACAGGATTCCAAATATCTCACCCAAACCAGCGCAACTGCTTCACGCACTGCAGAAATTAACTGCTTGGGCAACCTTGTTCCGACAACTGCTATTTGTCCGAGCAGATAGCTCATGCAGTGATGGGTTGCGGAGGTTTAACTTGAAAAAGTTCCAGCAAGAACCACATTTCCAGTGTACTCTTTTTTGATTTGCAGCTCTAAATTATGAACACGTGGCACATGTGTTGGCACCCCGCTGAAAAAAATGATGGCCCGTATCACCAGCCAAATAACGGTAAGAGTACAAGCCCTGTGGGGTCTCTCCGATGGGTACTTATTTACTTATATATCCCCATATGTTTCGAGGTTGCGGTATTGACAGCACATAAGATCTCCGACCGGTTCCAGATTCGAGCAGATTCGAGCCAATTAGCGCAGAGACTGTGTTACATACTCGTTCAGCCAGGACGTCACCTCGGTCCGAGACGATCTATACTCGCCTGTTGAGGCGCTGCGGCTGGTGGCGCATAATTATTGATAAGCTTCTCTTGCAGGTTTCACTCCGGATCTGTGCGGTCGTTGAAGTCGGTCTGAAGTTTTGATGACTTATAAGCAAGGCGCCTGCCTCCTGAGTCCTATCTACCCTCGTTTGTCTACGTAGGTTGGAAGAGGTTCACCTAGTTGAAAATTGCCCATTCATCATGGCAGCGTCCTCGCCGCACAGAAGAATGAAAGCAATCCTATGTGTATGCTCTTTACAAGCACTTCGATGCATGGGAAGCTTTGGAGGTCCTTCGTTTCCGCTATATAATGATGCAACAAGTCTAATAAAAAGTAAGCAATCTTTCCCCAGTTTTTTGAATCCAAATGGGCTATAGGTTGAATTTACACGCCATCATCCTCCGTAAAAGAAAAATCTCCAGCCAACAGAGTAGAGGCTTTCTGGAGTCAAGTGAATGGGAGGCTCCAGGATGATCCGGCACCAGCGCAGCCGGTGGAAAGGGCTCCAATTTGGGAAGAAGATATCAATAGCTACTTGAACACTGTTCGGCAGTTCCGGAAGCCTAGAACTGGATGTGTGGACGATTGTAAGTAGGAAAAGATTATTTCTGGGGGAACATCTCAAGCGGATGAACTGAGTGATCTGCTTATCCTATCTTAAAGATTTGGAGGAAAAGGGTTCAAAGAAAGAAGCGCAGAGTATGTCTTATTCCTACTTATTGGTTCACCCAGAAACAGTTAACTGAATATTGATTCCAAAATACAGTGCAAATTAAATTCATGTTGGAGGACTTCTACTTTATGACCAAAGACCTTGATAGCTTCATAAAGGAAAATGAAAATGAACCAGCCAAACAGTTCCTGATTCCATTTGCTCAAGAGATGAAATCTGTCCACAAGTTGCTATTGCAACCCAGCATAGAGAATGTGTTAGGGAAATGGGCATACTACTATGATTTACCACAACCTAAGATCTTTGAAGAGGGAATTTATGCACCAGAAGAGTATATCCAGGAGATTTTTTCAAAAAAAGTTTTGAACTTCATGATTTTTGTGAGCTGATATTTTATTCTTTTGTTCTGTTTAAAACTGGTATCAAAATTTAGTACCTCAAAATTTAAAGAAGAGTTTTGCTCCCTCCAAGTGCATGAAGAAAGTTCCACAAAGAACCCCAAATTGAAAAAATCAGATGAATCATTTTTTTCAAAGGATTCAAACCCAAGGGACTTTTGTTTCCGCCAAGATCCAGAAATTTTTGCAGATATTTTCAAGTTGAAGAGCTCAGAAGGAGGGAGTTTCAAGAAAAACATGTATAAATTTGATCTGCCCTTCAGAAAACTAAATCTAGGCAAGTTATTCATGAAGAATTCAAGAGATAAAGACATGGAAAATGAGATGCTGAAGAGCTTCAGTAACCATTTAAACAGAATCATCCAAGATTTTATGAAACAGGAAACCAAAGAGGTCTTAGCTCTTGCAAGGGTTTTGTTTCAAACAATGAATCAGCTGTACATTTACGGTTCTTTACAGGAACCAGGAATACAATCATTTTTTAATATCCCAGGTATCTCAGAATTTGCTGTAAAAACTATGTTCCTAGATGTTTTCCAATCCGCCAGGGAATTTAGGGTCCACTATTTGGTGTATTGGAAAAATATACTGAGAACCAATACAGCTGCACACTTTTTGAACATAATTAAATGTAAGTTGAATAGAATTACAATGACCTCTTTGAAGATGATTTTTTGCTGAATCAGAAATTAATTTCCATCTTGGAAGGTCTCAAACCCAGACAGAAAAAGTATTTTTACAATGTGTATGTGCAGGTTTTAGCCAATCACTACTTGGATGATATTACAGATCGTCATACAAGGTATCTTACCAAGATCTCAATGAATTACGTGTTCAAGGGTGGAGTTGTCTTTGATAAATTGGAGCAATTGAAGAATATCCCAGCTGGATTATATGTAGATGGGGTAATAGAAATTCTAAATGAACGAATTGCCAGGCTTGAGGGCCTAATAGAAGCAGGAAAAAATCCTAAAAAACAAGAAGAAGGAGAGGAAATGATAAAAGAAATAGAAAATACTATCACTTTTTTAAAAGAAATTCAAACTAGATTTCAATGGAAGTCCAAGCAATTTCAAGAATTTTGGAACAAAGGTTGGCAGAAAAGATTGGATTTGAGGATTCTTGCACAATATCTGGATTTTTATCATGAGAGCTATGTGCCTAATGAAGGTGATGTAGAAAGATTTGGGTTACATCGTGACCTGAGACAGAAGGCACTTGCAATCAACTGGAGGAATCAATTTATTGGCAATTTGGAAAATATTTATATCTATCTTAATCAACATTTCACTCACAGTGAGCCCATAGCATCCAATTACAATTTGATTGAAAGAAATGAAAGAACAATGACACCTGTAGAAGAACTGGATTTAATCTCAGAGCACATTATATCTTTAGACAGAAAATATCATGCTTTTTATTTGATCAACCATTGGCCTGAGGAAGAATCCCATGATGAAGAAGTTGGCAATATGCTGAACTTGGTAAATGATAAAATAGAAGAACTCAGATCTCAATACATATTATCACAAAAACAGTCCTTGGGCCCAGGAAAATGATTGAGAAACCATTCTTATTTTGTACCCTGCTTCATCCAACACTGATTACGTGACTTTGAATCATCTTAATTTGAATGCACATATTTCTGAATGCTTTTATTTTCTTTCCAAATATACCGCTATTCTCCTATCATATCTTTCAACCATGTACAGTGGGTCATCTAATGTTTTTGGCACCACATTTTTGAATGCAGAAGCTCAGGCCACAGCTGTCAAGTCATGAGATTGGCTACAGGGGTGGAAAATAAGTTCCTAAGAATGATTATGAAATAAAAATAAATAAATAAATAAAATGAAAAATGTGGAAATTTTTCAATTTCTTGCAAATTTCTCAGAATGTTCATTACTGTTCAAACCAAGGGGGGGAAATTAGAGAGCAAAGTATGGCATACAACAAGAATGATAAAAAATGAAATTTTTTGAAACCATTGCCAATGATTTTTTGGGTGGATGGGTTATCAACCAATTTCAGTTGAACTCAGGGACTGTAGCCCACATCACCACTAATTTGACTCAATTTATTTTATCCAATAAAAATCATTGGCAATGGTTTCAAAAATTTCCATTTTTTATCATTCTTTTTGTATGCCATACTTTGCTCTCTAATTTCCCCCCCTTGGTTTGAACAGTAATGAACATTCTGAGAAATTTGCAAAAAATTGAAAAATTTCCACATTTTTCATTTTTTTATTTTTACTTTTTTTTTATTTCATAATCATTCTTAGGAACTTATTTTCCACCCCTGTAGCCAATCTCATGACTTAACGGCTGTGGCCTGAGCTTCTGCATTCAAAAATGTGGTGCCAAAAACATTAGATGACCCACTGTACAATTTCTCACAAGCAGTGATTAAGCGGTTTTTGGTTCTCTTGACCAATGATAGTTTTGATTTCTCAAAGTTAAGGATGGCAATTGGGAAGGCTTGAGCTACCCAGGGTCCAAACCAGGGAAGCCTGCAAGCTTATCAGAAAAGCCTGGATTTTATTTTGAATGCACCACTTTCCTGTCAAATTACATGTAATACAACAGTACAACTGTGGTTTTGCAGTGTTTTTCATTGCTGCAAAGCCACACACAGTACCCGCACAATGGTCAGAAAGATGTAGTATGATATCCATCATATGTCACAGTCTACCTGGCTGTGGGCTATGGGGTGCTATATGGGGTGGGTGGTAATTGTGGGCAGTACCCATTTACCACACCTTTTTGGGGCCAAAATCAATTCCCTAGTAGTACTACTGTACCCAGAACCACTTCAAAGGTGCAAGGTGGGTGTGGGTGATGTTTTTCCTAGAATAACCATCCCTTGTTGACATGTTTTGACAGTAAAAACACATTGCATAATTTACATACCCAGTCCAATTGAGAGCACTGCTGAAAAACCATCACCCTACATCCACAAACGGGGTGATAATGCTGGTACATCAGCAGGAAGCAAGAAAACAGATAAAGCCAAACTTAACTGATTCCATCCTGGGCACAAAGCACCCGCCTCCAAAGGAAGGACTAACATAGGAGGTTTTTGGCATGACAAGTTTTGGAGACTTGGTAGAAAAAATCTTAATTCTGCAATAACTTTTCAACTATACCAGTTATGCTGGCATGAAAAAAATGATGAGAAAGGCCTTGGTATTGCCTTTCTCCTCATCCATTTTGGAGATCAGCCTTCACCACCTTGTTGGAGTGGTAGGCAAACCTGAATGTAGCCTAAGCAATGCCAACTCAATTTGGTTTCTAGGTAGGAAAAAAACAATATTCAAATCCATACAGCCAAAAGGGGTATGGAAAAAACACATTTGAAGGTACCTAGCCAACGAGCCGGGATGAGCCCACACATAGAAACCGGCCCTCAGAGCCGAGCAACCAAGCGTGATTCCTCACTGGCATGCCAGTGGTGCTGGCTGCCTGCCAAGGAGAAGGTTTCCTGAGACAGCCGGGTATGTATCAGGCGAGCGGGCACACCTTGTACATAGCTGCTCTCTGCAAGAACGTACAATGATATTGCCGAGGAGGAGGCCTATCTGGTGAGCGGGTCTTCTGACTGCTTGCTGTGGAAGAATCTTCCTCGGAATCATCCCCAGCAAGCGGATCCCCACTTGCCCGTGATGATTCCTCCTACGCAAGCACCTTGCACCTGCTTTCCAAGAAATCTTCCTTGACAAGCAGGTACAAGTGATCCGGGGCAATGGAAGAAAATTCAGTCCGGCCAAGTACAAAGGGCGCCAGCAGAAGAAGCCCCCAGTGTATGTATAACATGTACCTGCTTGCCCAAGATAATTTCCAGACCTTGGCAAGCAGGTGTCATTTCCACATCCAAGGGAAAGAGGAAGCCTGACGGGTGAGCGGAAGGGAATCCATCTTTGCCAAATGTGTGTGCAAAATTGCTTGCCAAGGTCCTCGGCAAGCAGGCACTCATTACTCCCGGGGGCAAGCCAAAAATTTGTCCTCACCAAATAGGTACAAAGGTGTTGCCCGCTTGGTTGGCCAGGAACTCAATTGGGAGGCTCAATAGCTGAGGCTGATCCTCCATCAAATACATCTCTATGGTGGATTCTCTCAATCCAGGATTGCTTAGGTTAGATTCAACTTGCCACATTTTGCCAGTTTGTGTGGCCGCGCGGGGCTGCAACTCCGAATGGGAAAAGGCTGAAACCTCCATTTCCTTGTTTTTTCATCTACAATTAGTTGCTCAAAAAAATACAAAAAAATATGAGAGTGGAACTGAGCTTCTTGGCTACACAAACATATTTCATGAGGAATTTTGGATGATTTTTTGGCAAAGAGACAGCCAAACAAAAAAGGTGTGTTTGTGCTCACGCCAAAAAAACTCCATAGTGGTTTTTAAGTCCCTCCTTTGGTAAATCTTTCAACAAAAATTATCTCAACATTCCATCCATCTGACCCACCATCATGGTAAAATATTCCAAAAGCTTGACTGGCAAAGAATTCAGAATTGTCCTTCAAACAGCTCCCTTCCTCTTTTTCCAGTTCATGGCCCCTTCCTGCGTCAAAATCTGGTCCGCTCTCTGTCATATGAGCGCTTTAATCTTCCCCTCTCTTATTGAAGATATAGAATCATATATATCTGACTTACGCATGCACATTGATATGTTCTTAAAGCACATTGTTGAAGATTACACCCAATGGGTCAACAAAGCCAAATTCCATATGTTACTTTGTTGGAATCCGCTATTTCTTAGGCCCCGTTTGGCTGCCGCGTTATACTTCATAAATGGTCAAATTTATGACGCGCGACCCCCGGGGGTTTCAAGGTTTTGGTGGCAACGGGGGGCGAACTTTGGGTCGCGGCGTCATAAATTCAACCATTTATGACGTATATTCGCAGAACGCCTACGGAGCTCCAATCTCGTCAATGACGTCACGGATGAGGAGACTCTCAATCAAGAGTAGTTGACAACTCTACCTCGATTCTGCTTACCATTCCTAATTCCCTTTCCTCATCTCGACAACATCTCTTAACCACGGTCACGGTCACGGTCATCAAGCCTCAGTATACCGCGGTTCTAGTCGAGATCGTCAGTCTAGGCGGCTCTTCAACAGGTCCTTGTTTCTCTTTGTTTTCCTCTTATTCATCCTTGTTGACCGCACTCAATCTAATTCTTTTCTTTTAGCCTAAAATTCTCACATTATCAGTATGGTAGCCCTACGAAACAGGAACGGACCATAAAGATGTCGGACATTGACGCCAAGGACAAATCAAGCTGATCTTCAATCGGTAAACTCAACGATCTTAATTTTCCATCTTGGTCTATTTGAATGAGAGCCTATTTAAAGAGTAAGGACCTCTGGGAAGTAATCTCTGGAGAAGGAACCAGCTCTCCCAGTAAAAATAAGATTAAAACCACCACGAATATCCTGATCAGCCATTTTAGCGAAATTGCTCTTGAAGCCGTTGTCAATATTGAAAACAAAGAAAAGCCAAATGAAATTTGGGATGCAATTGTCGACCGATATGCATCTTCGGTTAACAACAAAGCTTGCATGTGGCTCAAATTCATGCGATACAAGTATGGTGGCGATCTCAAAAATTATCTAGTCGATTGTCAGAAAATGATCAGAGAATTTGCTATTGTTCAGCTCGGCATTCCAGACGACATCATTTTGATCTTGGTCCTTGCAAAGTTAAGTAAGAACTACTGGAATGTTGTCAATAATTTAACTATGAACAAATCAGTAATCTTCTTCCCAAGTCGCACTCTTCAAAAGTTACAAGAGCTTGTCTATATGAAGGAAACTCAAGCGGTTGCTTCCACGTCAAAAACTGAAGCCTCTATCAAAGCGGAGAAGGACTTGGCGACTGCTTACAAAAATGAAGCCAAAAAATCCAAGCACAGTCGCAGTAGCTGTGAATTTCCCACTGATTTGTACCATTGCTTGTCCAATTGCTAATAGGCTCAGCTGAGTGCTAAGAATACCCTTAGTCATTGCTATCCTTTCAGTCAAGAGCGGTAAACAGTTACTGGGATGGCAATTCCACTCTTTCTGTTTATCAAGACATATGTAGTAAATTGTGCATGTACATACCGTTCCTTCCACAACTTGTGCCGGCCGCTCAACTTGTTAAGCTCAACATCTTGTGTATACATCATTTGCTTTTTGTTCAAAGCTTTTTAGTTGGCTCTCTGCTTGCACATTGCAAATTTGACCATTGCTTGACCTTCACAGCCTTTTGTGAGAATTGTTGGGGGAGAGTGGTCTTGCCAATCTTGATTGCACAAATGGCCAGGAGCCACACCCATCCGTAGCACTGGGAGCTCCTTGATGCTCATTGCTCTGGACATTTCTGCATGCCAATAGAATTGGAGATATGTGTCAGAGGGGTCCAGACGGGTTGGCATTGCAACTCAAGAGCCATTTTTAAGGTGCTTGGCAGCAACATTTGATTTTTTTTCTCTGCGGTTTTCTCTTTCAGTGGTGGCGGAACAATCAGCCTTGCTTGAAAATTTCCTGAAGTGTTGGCCATACCACCTTAGATATGGCACTTCAATTCAATCATCAAACCCCCATAATTATTGAGAACAAGAATGCAAGGGATTTGGTCAGAATTTGCTGGTTTGTGTGGCATGATCATGCATGCTCTGGTTTTTGGCATGCATTGCGGTTATAAATAAATCTGGGCCTTTTCAAGCCAGCCGATTTCTTCTGTGTACATATGGCTTTGTCTTGCTTTTTTTGGTCAGATTGACCAGATTTGACTGCATAAGTTGAGATTCTTTGATGAAAGTGAGCAGCTGAGTAACTTGGGCTCATTCCCCGACCCGGTCAATGAGTTTTGACCTGGAAATGAAGTTGTGGGGAATGACGGGGGATGTAAGCTATGTACAGTTCGGGAAAAAGCCTCTCTCTGTATCGACCCCGGGGATGGAAACGCAGGGTGCGATGACACCGTTGCAGAACCAAACAAGCGTTATTGGGAGTGTTGCAAACCACCCGCTTTTTATGTGCACAGAATATTATCTGGGCCTTTGTTGTAAGGTATGTACCACTTCTTGGAGAAACTGTTAATTTGTTCTTCAATTGACGCAATTCCGGCTAAGGCCCCACCTATAAACGATAATTGGGACTTTATTGAAAAATAATCAAAAGAAAATTGAGATTCATTCTTAACTATTTTTTAGTTAAAAAAAATTGAATATCTGCATTTTGCTTCCCAAAAGGGAGGTCTTTTGGAATGAAAAATTTGCTATAATTCCCTTATCGAGCTGAATACAGGTGTGTATGATCACTATAGGGTTGTACAATTGAGTTTCAACTCAATAGCCAATACACACGTGCAGGGCATGGGATTGTAGTGGTTTTGGCAGGGGTCTGGCCCTCTCTTGACCATCTGCCCATCTGCCCATCTGCCCATCTGCCCATCCGCCCATCCGCCCATCTGCCCATCAACCTCCAATTCGCCGGCAACACCCCACCCCAATTGTTTGATGATCATGGACCTTAACGCTCAACCAACTGACAACAGCCAGCTGTACCTGGACAATCCAGATGGATCCTGGCCAGTGGCAGACCCCGACCTCAATTATTCCCGCACGCCAACAGGTCGCCAGTACCAAGAAGCTTGGATTATCCCAGGACCCAGCGGCGGATGGTCTCAACAGGCAATACTGCAGTTGAGCTGGCCAGTATTTGTGTACAGGAGGGCAAAATTTGCTCTGTTGCGCATTTTGTTTATAATTGTACTTCAATTGAAACATTATTGAAGTATTTTTCTTACTAAAAAATAGCTATAATCATAATTTGAATTGAGTTTTGATTATTTTTCAATAAAGTCCCAATTATTGTTTATAATTGGGGCCTAACTGCTTTCATTTCTGTTTGATTTCCCATGTATGTACATCACCATATTCCAGTCCGATGTTTCTGAAGAACTGTTTCAACGCGTATGAAACCAGTTAGGGCCCAATTATAAACAGTTATTGGAATTTTATTAAAAAAAATCCGAATTCATTCAAAACTTTTTTTTGTCTGGATTTTTTTTATGTACAGATTCAAAAATAGCCCAAATGACCTCGAGGAGGTCATTTGGGATCAAAAATTTTCAAATTTTTGTTATCAAAACAAATTACAGGCATACAGTACATGTATGCAAGACTGTACCGCACTAGTCCAACGGTAGAACTTAGGGCCCAATTATAAACAGTTATCAAAGTTTTATTGTAATATATTCCAAACTTGATTCAAATCAAAATCTCTTAACTTATTGTGGCAAATACAGGCCCAAATATGTTTCAAAAAAGCCTCAATAATTATGTACAATTATAAACCTGCGGGCCACACAACAGGAATTCCAAATTCCTGGCCAACACCACCTGTTCCGCCCGCCCCACCCAGCCTGTGCAATAACCACGACCGCACGGCCTCACCCAACCAAACACAATCAATTGCTGTAAATGATCCCCCCTCCCCTTGACCCCACACCTATTTCATATGTATGCCATGTGGCAATGGCAGCAACTCCAGCAAATCCCAGAACAAATCTATGTACACGCAGGCCGGACCGCCTTCACGCGCCCGCCTCCTTGGGTCCGGCGCCGAGCGCAGCTGGCACAGTTGCTGGAGGTGCTGCTGGTGTTGCTAGGGCAGGAAGTGGGGCCTGCGGGTTAGGGAGACTCGCGGCCGAGTCGGTTGCGAGGCTGGGTATGAGTTGATTGAGACCCCCAAGGTTCGTTGGCGGGTAGTAACCCGGGGGAAGCTGGTTGGTGGCCGGGGGGTGGGCCGTTTGAAGCATTCATTGCCGTCGAGTTATTTTTGGGAGAGCTGAGATTGGATTGGGTTGGTTGAATACTGGTTGGAAATGCTTCCAGCGGCTGGGCTGTTGCCAAATCTCAACTGCCTGCGGCTGTGTATTGCTTACCAACGGTAGAACTAAGGGCCCAATTATAAACAGTTATTGGAATTTTATTCAAAAAAAAAACAAATTCATTCAAAACTTTTTTTGTCTGGATTTTTTTTATGTACAGATTCAAAAATAGCCCAAATGACCTCAAGGAGGTCATTTGGGATCAAAAATTTTCAAATTTTTGTTATCAAAACAAATTACAGGCATACAGTACATGTATGCAAGACTGTACCGCACTAATCCAATGGTAGAACTTAGTTCTACCGTTGGTCAGCAATACACAGCCGCAGGCAGTTGAGATTTGGCAACAGCCCAGCCGCCGGAAGCGTTTCCAACCAACCCAATCCAATCTCAGCTCTCCCAAAAATAACTCGACGGCAATGAATGCTTCAAACGGCCCACCCCCCGGCCACCAACCAGCTTCCCCCGGGTTACTACCCGCCAACGAACCTTGGGGGTCTCAATCAACTCATACCCAGCCTCGCAACCGACTCGGCCGCGAGTCTCCCTAACCCGCAGGCCCCACTTCCTGCCCTAGCAACACCAGCAGCACCTCCAGCAACTGTGCCAGCTGCGCTCGGCGCCGGACCCAAGGAGGCGGGCGCGTGAAGGCGGTCCGGCCTGCGTGTACATAGATTTGTTCTGGGATTTGCTGGAGTTGCTGCCATTGCCACATGGCATACATATGAAATAGGTGTGG